>NW_027185887.1:8106497-8345793 GCF_028583685.1 Petaurus breviceps papuanus
GTGTGTGTGTGTGTGTGTGTGTGTGTGTGTGTGTGTGTGTGTGTGTGTGTTGGGGGGAAGGGAGTTTAGAAACAAAACCTCAGTGTTCATTTGCAAATAAGTGCTCTGGGTTTGTGGGTTATTTTCCACATGAAGTCATAGGTCTATCTGTGGCATCACATTTAGTTTCAGTGGCAATAATTATGATGTCATATTACATACCTAAGTAAACATAGTATTTCCTGAACCAAAAGTGGTCAAGGGAAGGGCTCCAATTTGTACAGCTCTGACCTTGCCATTTAGAGAGCCAAGTCAAAACTTAAGCCTGTAAGCAACATGGTCATTTCACAGATCTCACTTACTTGAGCATATAGATAGTGGGGCAGAAGGAAGGGTCCAAGAAGTAAGGAAAGAGTAGTGAGGAAACTACTTCGGCTTTCCTATTTACTTTTGCATCTTTTGTTGTTTTCTCTTCACCTACTCTCTTGTTTTGTTTTGATTATTTGAGTCTTTCTTTTCTAGGACTGACCTGGTTAAACCTGAAATGGATTGGATTGGCATGAAAGGACTCTTCTGTGGAATGATTTCTCTCCCCTGCCCCTTTTCTCGGACATCATTGTCTTCTAACATTCTTCTCCTCAGTCCTCCTTTGCAGAGACATTTAGGTTTCAAACATAGGAACTTGAAGTTGGTTCCAACTGAAATTTCATGGGTTAACACAGAATAGTCTAACAAATAATTGTTAGACATTTTTATTTAAAGATGGGCTGAGAGTTTAAGGGTCCAGATTTGGGACTTGCATCCCAATGATCCTTCACTTGGCTTCCCATAGCACACTCAAATGATACCTGGTGGTTCACTACTGGAGTCTTCTGCTTTCTGTTGCTGAAGTAACCAAATTGAACTTTAGCTAATCAAGGAGCACACTGTATATCCAAGATAAAAATAAGTCTCAAAGATAATCAACAAAATGTTTAAGAGCTTCAGATGCATGTAACAAGCAAAGAACTTCATTTTTCGGAATAAAACCAAGACGAGCACAATTTAATTTAGATATGGTCATAATCCAGAGTAGGTATTCATACAAGTTGATGTCATGACAAATAGCATGTGTGGCTTCATTCTAGAATGTTTCTATCATAAAACAACCTAATGTTATATCTTTAGATATATTTTATGATAGGCTTGAGGCAATAAATAAGGATTTAGAGTTTTGAGCAATCTAATCCAACTCAAGTGTGGTCTAGAACAATGGTTTCCTATTTTTTTTTAATCATACATACTAATTAGTAATTTTCTTTGATGTGTGTGTCTTTAAATGGATGAGGTGGGGAATTAGGGGAGAGGGCAGGGATTTTCCTGCCCCGTCCCAGGACTGCGTGCTGTGGGAAGTAAGGGTATGACCTATCTTCCCATTCTCAATTAGTTGATTGCACATCCTTGGGGTTTTCATGCCCCCACTTTAGAGACCACTCATCTACAGAGCGTGTAGCAGTGTTATCATAGGTTGGCGGTCCAAAGGTATTTGCTATGCTCACGATAGACTTATTAGGATGTAGCAGTGACAGAAAACACAGATATTAACAGGCTGGTGCTTTGGATGGATCTATCTGAAGACAGATTATGAAGAGGTAAAGGGTGAATTACTCTATAGTTGTAAGACTACCAAAAGCCCTTTGAACATGATTTATATTTCTGTTAAAGGTGATGTGTATGCAGTATGAATCCTAATTTAAACCATGAAGAACAATCTGACATCTTTCTCCAAAGCTGAGGAGAATTCATTGGCTGAAAAAAGTTTGCAATGGTGATGTTAAGACTTTGTGTGAGGCCTCACCACTCAGAGCTTTTAGCAAGAGTCAGCAGTTCTTAAAAAGGCAAAATGTTAATGTCATTATGAGTACCTGAAAATGCTTTGGATTGTGGGGACAGTTAAGTCATCAAGAACAAGAAAATTGGATTAAAATATGTCAAGAAGTCAGACTCACTGAAGACAGACTAATCAAAGTCATCAAAACTTGATGCATGATGGTTTGCGACAAAGTGGTCAAGCAAATATTGTTCTAATATCGTTGTAACCACAAGGGCTGTTAAGATGTGTTTCTCAAAGACGGTTAAGTTAGTAAAGAGTGCTCATCATTAATCTTTTATAATGGCTTTTGGGAGCCACAGTTCATTTAAACATTTTACATTTTTATTACTTATGTATGCCGGGCAGCAATTAAACCTGTCGTGGTCACATAATGAAGACTAATGAAAGTGGGAGAGAGGCAGGTTTTCATTTTATGTCAACCTGAATATCCATCTCCTTCCAGCACAGTGGGGGTGAAGGGAGAGATTTTTTTCCCCTTCTTGAGAGCCAACTTTATAGAAGCATCAACACACATCAAACTAAATGTTCTTATCACGGCGGATGAAGAAACATGAAGATGAATGGCCCCTCCTTCTTCAGAGAAGAAGAATGCCACATGGAGATCACACCAGGCCCTTCAAAGCTTCCTTCCATCTCCTCGAGATGAGTGAAGTCGGGAGTAGCGTGATAACAACATCTTGATGGTATGTGTACTTGGCCACTGTAAGAGGGAGCCTTGGAAGAGAGACAGGAATTAGTCATCCCACAATTAGTCATTCAGCAGTGTAGTTTGATACTTGAGAGATCTGATCTTTATTTCAGAGACGCTTCGGCCATCAGCCCAATTCTTGACTGTTCTGATTTTTCAAAATGTTATAATTAGGGATGGTTTGAGGAAGAAAAATATCAATGTGCAATTTGGAGGCCCCATTAGTAAGTGGCTCAACTGAAGAATTGGCTGAATTTTTCTTTGTGAACTGACCACTGTGTGCTCACTGTCAGTCTTACCCCATAAAACTCCATTCTCTTTTTTTGTTTGTTCGTTTTCTTTTATCTTCCTTTATCTTCCCTTTCTTAGGCAGCTAGGAGCCACAGTAAATAGTGCTGGGCCTGGAGTCAGGAAGACCTGAGTTCAAATGTGGTCTCAGACACCAACTAGCTATGTGACCCTGGGGAAGTCACTTAACCCTGGTTGCCTCAGTTTCCTCACCTGTAAAATGGGCTGGAGAAGGAAATAGCAAAACATTCGAGTATCTTAAAAAAAAAAAACCCAAATGGGGTTACAGAGTGTCAGATACAACTGAAAACAACTGAACCACAATATCTTCCCTTTCTGTCTTTAGGATAGTACTCAGTTCTGTTACTTCTCATCTTCTTATCAAGTAGGGCCCCGTGAAGATCCTTCCTCTACTCTGATGAAGAGAACTTGAAAGAATTATACCTATCCTGCCTCAGAGGCACTACAAATGTAAAGGTAAAAACACATAGGCCCTGCCCTCAAGGAGCATACATTCTACTTCTATCCAGCATATGCAGATAAGCAAATATTACATACATGTATATGTACATATATGTGTATGTGTGCATATACATTCACTACATTTAAGATTTCATTAGTGTAGGGTGCTAGAGAGCATCATATAAGGAACGTTTACTGCTGAGAATCTGTAAATTCTCTGCAATCTTTTTGTTTAGGAAAAGTGCCCAAGACACTGAGAGGTTTACTGATTTGCTAGAGATGACAAAAGCAGGACATGAACACCATTCTTCCTCGTGGCAAGGCCAGACTTCTATGCCATAATCCAGGCTGCCTCTCAAATGCAATTATACAGAGTATGCCAACCATCTTACTTGTATATTATGTATTGGGAAACCTAAAAGCTGGGGTGGGTGTGAGGGTGAGAGGTGGTGAGGAGTGTTGGGAAAGGCTTCTTCTAGGAAGTGGTGGCTTGAACTGAGCCTTGAAGGAATTCTAACAGATGGAGATGAGGAAGATATGTATTTAAGGAACAGGGACAGATTCTGCAAAAGCACAGCCAAGGGGTGTTGGGGATTAAAATTACTAGAGGCAATTTTCAATTAGCTGGGCTATCAGAAAAAAAGAACTTGAGTTGCAAGGATTATTTTTTTAAATGAAGCAGATAAATCTAGTTCTCTCTGTTTGCAAGAAACATTATGGAAGGGGAGGGGAGGGCAGAGTATGTGGAGAAATGATGTGGAGGGGAAGAGGCAAGAAAAGCCTATTTGAACAGGCAGGGAAAAGAATACAACTCCAGCACCATCTATCTGGGCTTTGGTTAAACTTGTCCAAGAGCTAGAGGCTCACTTTCTGCGACCCTAAGAAAGGAACGATGTAGGTGAGGATATTTGCAGGAGAGACCCAGACCCACCTTTGGATGACTTCTATCAGACATGGGCTCTTCAGGAGTGGAAAGCAAAGAAAGGGCTGCTACTGAAATGGGGAAGGAAGTCTAGGTGCCAGACCCTTCAGACAAAGGCAAACCGAGAAAACTTGCTAAAGAGAGGGTGTTTTCTAACCAGGGTGTGTGACTTTACAGAAAAGTTTGATTTTTTTTTTTCAAGGAAAGTAATACAGAAGGAAGATCCTTCTAAGGAACTCTGAGCAACCTCATGGCCCAGCTTTTCGTGGCTGTTTCCATCCCGGTCCAACTTTGTCATGAGGTAGTAAAGCTCTTTACTTAACAGGAAATCCCTTTTGAATCACGCAGTGAGAGCAATGTATAAATACTGTCCTGATGATAAATAGGACATGTAGACAGGCTATCAGTCGCACTCTCCCTGAGCCTGGCTTGCTGTTCATACCTCCACAGGGGCTCTCCCTGAATATGGAAGACTAGTGTTCAGAGAATGTGAGAGTCCCTTATGTGTAGGCCTAATCTGATTACAATCGTGCATTTAAGGGTTTCATTTATACAGCCCTTTCCATTTTTTTTTTTCTTAGAAGGTCAGAGTTTTATGGCCTCTAACTCCTTTTCGCAAGGGGTTTAATCTTACTAGGCAATATTGGAAGTTAAAAAGTCAATGACTTTGACTCTCTCCTTAACCCCTTTCCCTTCCCCCCGCCTCCCACCCATTCCCCTCTAAATTTAGCCGGGGAGAAAAGTCCCTTACAGTATTCAATGAATAAAAATAAAATAATGTTATTTTATATATAAATATTAAAAATAATGTTTATCAATTTAACAACCCATAAAAGGTCAGGTTTGTAAAACTGGAATCTGGTAAGAGATTAGATTAAACCATGGACCTAATTACTTTCACTTAAAAAAATTAAATGTGATATTGTGTTGAACTTGGAGAAATGGTAGCTTTCATTATATGGTTACTTTCTTTTGAATAAGAGCTTAAAATATGAAGACTATTCCTATGATAGGCAATAATGTTATGAAGTGTTTAAAGTCTATTGGATAAAAGAATTATTTTTATTTATTCAATATTTGTTCCTCAATTACACATAAAAGCTATTTTTAACATTTGTTTTTTAAAATTTTGAGTTCCAACTTCTCTTCCTCCCTCCTCTTTCCTCCTCCCCATGACAAAAAGCAATTTAATATAGGTTATAGAGGTGTAGTCATGTGAATCATATTTCCATAAAGAATCATTTTTAAAAGGCAAAAAATTCACTTGGTGGATCATGTTCATTCTATAGCTCTGTGAACTATGATTTCATCAGTGTCCCCAGAATGCTTGGCAACTCATAATCTGAGAGAATTGTTATTTGCCCATTGGCACATAGCTAGTGTGGATCAGGGACAGGCCTTGAATCCAGGCTTTCCTGATTCCAAGGTAGGATGGATGATATGTCAGAAAAAAACACTGGCCTTGGAGCCAAGGTTCAAATCCTGCCACTGTTTGTTACTATCTGTGAAACATTGGATAAGTCACTTAAGTCTCTTGGTCTATTTTCTCATCGCCAAAGCCCTGGTGAATAAATTTGGCAAACAAATCTCTGTGGGAGTTTCTTTTCCCCAAGGTGATAAGGTATGGCAATCCTGAAACTGCCTAAGTTTGCTTCTGTGACTCAGTTGGTGAAGCAATATGGGAAATTGTGACTAAGAGACCTCAAAACTCTTTGGGACTTAATTCAAGACTCAGAGAAATCAGGTTGCCTAATTGTTTGAACACAGCTCCAAGAAAGAAAAATTCCTAAGGGTGCTATCTCCAGAAAAAAAAGTGTGATGAACTCGACCATCATCAAAGGGGGCAATAATATGCCACATGGAGTTCTTTGTAAATGGAATACATGATGGAGGCCAGGAATTTTGAGGCATGGAATATGGGCTAAGGCTTTGAAGCAGGAGTCAGAAAAACCTGGAGTTAAGTCTCACCTTAGAATCTCACTGAGTGACCCTGAGCCTATAGCTTCCTGCCTCAGCTTCCTCATCTGTAAAATGAGAAAATTGACTTGATGGCTTCTAATGTCTTTTCTAGGTCTAAATCTATGATCCTATGAAGCCAGAAGAGGACTGTAATATGTATGTGTTTATATGTATATATACACATATATACACATTTGCATATATAAACAATATATATTATATATAGATACAAACATACACACACACACACACACACACACACACACATATATGCAAAAGTGATGACAGAACTGTGGAGACTTCTATGCTTTTGCCTCTTCCATTCTGCCAGATAAAACAAAGCAGAATTGTTAAACAATCATTTAAGGAATCAATTCTCACACATTTCTCACTATGGTTTGTGTAGCATTTCCATCTTAGCAGAACTGGCCTGGGGAGTTCTCCCAATCCTAACTTGTCCCAGACTCTCTCTAGCCTTGGTTGATCACCTCAGCAGGGTAGATAAGAATTAAAGGAGTCTGACCACTAAAAACCCAGTTAGGGATAGAATCCCTGGGTGGAGCCCAGAAGAGAAATACATGGTGAGTCTGAATCTCCTGCCAGGAGATTTCATTCTGAATTGCTGTCAAGTCATATTTTTTTTCTTTCATCAGCCATGGAGCTTAAACAGAGCAAAATTATAAGGGGGGGAGGGGAAGGAGTAGGGGGAAGAGAGAGAGAGAGAGAGAGAGAGAGAGAGAGAGAGAGAAGTTCATACAGTCATAAATCTGAGACTTGTTACAGGATTTGAGAGTTACTTTTAAGTGCATATTTTTGAGGTTGAAGAATGAATGCCTCCACATGCCTCCCAGTCACCCTGATCCCGAGATAATGATAAATGAAAAATGTTAGAAAACAATAGAACCAATTTTTATTGTATCCAGAAGAGCAAATTTTGGTAAACTCAATAGGCCTGAGGGCTTTTTTGGGTCATATTTAAATTAAATGGTTTAACTTTTTCAATTTAATTTCACATCTATGCCTCTTTCCCTGGCATGGATGGGACAAGAGTCGTTTCATCAGAGCAGATACTGAGGTTCCTGAGTGCTATCTTTAGAAAAAAAAGAGTGTTATGAACTCGACCATCATCAAAGGGGGCAATAACATGCCACATGGAGCTCTTTGTAAATGGAATACATAATGGAGGCCAGGAATTTTGAGGCATAGCATATGGGACAAGGCAAAAGACCCTTTATCCCAGAGAAGCAACTCATTAATTTCACTTAAGTAAATTCAGATTGGTCAAGTAAGCTTTGGGTGGAACTCCAAACTGGGATGATTTTGTTTGCATGTGAGCAATCTGAGTACAGAAAATGGGCTGTAAGGAAACCAGAGTAAAATCCACGGAGGAAAAAAAGGTCAAAAAATATCCTTGAACAGAGGAAAAGGAAAGACAATTGGCTGACATTCCCATCTTGGATATGCATATGTGCTGAGCATGTGCTTCAAGGGGCTTTTTTACATAAAAATCTCCCCACACAAAAGGTGATTTTTCTTATGTGTTTGATTTGTACTAGTAACTTGATGGTCCAGGCCACAAAGTGGGAATTTTTGTGTCCTAATTGTGGCTCGGTTTTCTTTTCTTGCCCACAAAGAGACTGAATTTTGCAGGGCTCCATAAATTGACATCTATAGATGGATATGCACCGTTTGACTATGCCAAGCCTCAATAAGGTGAGGACTTAATACACTCCAGCTGTGCTGGCTAACACCCTCTCCCCTGCTCCAAAAAGGGTGAATAAAGTAATAGTGTATCTCTTTGAAGCAGCTGCAGTCCATTCAGTCATACAAATTGAAACGGAGGAGAAGACGGTAAAAAAACCAAACCTGCTATTCTGCCTTATTCCACAGCTGTATTCGCATAGGACTCAGCGAGACAGGCCGCCCAAACAAAGCCACCTCCCTCAGCCTTGGCCTATTGACAAGAGGAAAGAAAGGAGATTACTACAAGCCCCAGGTATTTTTGTTAGCTGGAAGCCTGGTGGGGGTGGCTCGGGCGCCAACAACACCTCCAGTTGGCCGACTCACTTGGCAAGCCACAGGCCCAGAAGTACTCCCTGGTGGGTGAGGCTCATCCCGTCGGGCCTCTTCGCCAGCTGCACGTGGCAGCCAAATGGGGCACATTTGAAACTTTTGAAATGGGGGCAGGGGACAAGAAGTGGGGAGGAGAGGGATATAGCTAATCTAATATTAACATTAAAAAGTTGTGCACTTAAAAGGGAGGGGGGGGAAAACCATCCAAAATGTCAGAGACAGCTTTCATATTGGTGTAGGTTTGATATCACAGGCCACAGATGACTGAAAAGAGGGTAAGTTCTTTTGAAGGAAGGGAAACTGATAGCAAGCCATGGCACTTAAGCAGAAAGCCAGAAGTAATGAGGAGCCCAGAACCCTCTAGCATGTGCCAGGCTGTGCCTCCTAGGCTGGTAACTGAGAATTCCTAAAGGAACCTGCAAAAGCAGTCAGGATCAGGCACCATTAGAGTGGTAGGTGAATTGAGCCAGACAGACCAGCAGTTTAGGCTTAGTCCTTAAAGGACTGACTGTTCCTGTACTTCTCCCTCCCCTCTTCCTAAGTCCATCTCTCCTTTTTACCCCACCCTCCCAGGTCTAGAACTGGAGTCCATCAGGTTCTTGATCATGGGTGATGAGGAAAGAAGGAAGGAAGGAAGAGATCACAAGCCCAGTGATACATAACTGTGAACAAAGCCCTTCAGGAGGCTAACATTGGGGTTGAGACATGAGGATAGGAATACCATAACTAAATTTTGCAACAATGAAATCTTAGCCTTGGAAGATACCAGATGATTCATCTAGTTCAACCATACCTGAAACATGAACCTCTTGTATAATATCCCAAATAAGTGGTTCTCCTACCTCCTCTGAAAGATGTTTAGAGATAAAGTCCTTTCTTATGTTTTTGGACTGTTCAGATTGTCAGGAAACTTATGTGATGGGAGCCTGAAGAATTATAGACCACATCAGCTTGCTTGACTAATGTAACCTCTGTGTAAAGGATACCAGGGAGCTTGCTATCAGGAGAATTATGGTGACCTGTAGAGGAAATACATTGGAGGGACTGTGAAATATGTGTAGGCTTTACGTTATTGGTTCTGGTTGGCTAATAACATGATTAGGAAGTGTTTTTCAATTGTCTATATAGCTAGAATTGCAGTTTTTTCAAAAGGTCACAGTCCGTTTCCTCCCTCCCTCCCTCCCTTCCTTCCTTCCTTCCTTCCTTCCTTCCTTCCTTCCTTCCTTCCTTCCTTCCTTCCTTCCTTCCTTCCTTCCTTCCTTCTTTTTTCTTTCTCTCCTTCCCTTCCCCCACTCTTTATTTGACAGGTATTTGTTGACTTTTTGAATCATGGTGTCTCTTAAGAGACCATGTGGCAAGGTGAAGTGTGTTAGGGCCTTATCCCCTCCAAAGCTATATGGTCCCTAAGAAACTGGCTTCAGTTGCTGGTTTTTTCATTCATTCTTTTCTAATCTAGGTTCACAGACCTTTGTTAGGAGAGTGAACCACAGGAATCCAGGAATTGGAATCCAGGTAGGG
Source organism: Petaurus breviceps papuanus (assembly GCF_028583685.1). NCBI lineage: Eukaryota > Metazoa > Chordata > Mammalia > Diprotodontia > Petauridae > Petaurus > Petaurus breviceps. The sequence continues at coordinate 8,116,260 of NW_027185887.1, forward strand.
TTTTGTAGCTACCTGATCCTCCAAGGAGCAAGGAAAAAGATATTTTAAAATAATCTTTGGGAACCCATCCAAGCAGAAGGACTCACCCAGCAGTTGTTCTACCTCTGGACATGAACTTGATGGGACCAATGCTATACTGGAGATGAGCCAAGTTATGACCCTACTCCCCTACAGACCAAGGTGGTATAGGGGAGAGTGTGCCCTAGAGGAATTGGGGGGAAATGTACTTTGTTCTTCCTGCATCTTTTTTTTTTAAAAAGCAGCCGGGGTTAAGTAACTTGCTCAAGGTTACATGGCCAGTTATTTCTGGGTGTGGTGCTAAGTATCTGAGCCTGGATTTGATCCAGGTCATCCCGACACTAGAGCCGGTGCTCTTACTCGCTGAGCCACCTGGCCACCCCTGAATAGGACCTTTCATTTTTTTTTAAGCAATTGGGGTTAAGTAACTTGCTCAAGGTTACACGGCCAGGTGTTTCTGGGTGGGTGCTAAGTGTCTGAGCCCGGGATTCGATCTCCAGGTCTTGCCGACACTGGAGCCAGTGCTCTTACTCACTGTGCTACCTGGCTGCTCCTTCCTGCATCTTTAAGGTAAATATCTCTTCATAAAAGCTCACTGATGTTAAGTGATTAAATGGTACTAGATCCCAAGTCACCAGCCCCCAGTAATGGGGGAAACATAGCTGTGGGGATTGAGGTAATAGAAATAGCTAAAAGACACCCAAGTCCCTCAAGCTGTACCTCCCCCCTCAAATCCTGAGAGTCAAGTAGCTCTGGGGGAAGGAACCAGAGCAACACATTACATTTACATTTATTTAGAGCTGAAATCCACCATCTATTGTTCTAATTCTTTCCTCTGGAGCTGAGAAGAGGAATTCTCATGACTTCTTCCAGACAATCCTTCATATATTTGAAAATAGCTATCACGACCCCCTAGGTTCTTCTCTTCCAGGTTAAATCTCCTCAATTCCATTCCTTCAATTGATCATCCTAAAATAAGTTGCCAGTTCCATTAGCATCTTGGCCACCTTCCAACTTGTCAATGTCATTCCTAAATTGTGATAGCCATAATTGAACAAAATTCTCCAAATGTAGACTGAGGGCAGAGTATATAGTGGAACTGTGGAATCTTTCACTCTGAGTTGTAAGCATTCTAATTCTAACACAAGGATACCTAGTGACCACAACAGCTTTCAAAAAGCAAAGGCATCCTGTAGACTTTGTACAATGGGACAGCTGGGTGGAATAGTTGGAAAACTGATCTTCCTAAGTTCAAATCTGGCCTACACTTGTGTGACCCTGGGCAAGTCACTTAGCCCTGCTTGCCTCAGTTTCTTCATCTGTAAAAGGAGAGAGAAGGAAATGGCAAACCATTCCAGTAAAAATGAAGAGTTGTTCATGACTGACAACAAAATTTCTATGAATCTATTATTTTTTCTTTTTGGAAGTATACTGCTACCTGCCTCATAATTGGATGTAACTTGGGGCTTCCTACTGTATCTGGAGAAAACATGCAGTCAATCATTCAATCATCCAACAAATTTATTAATTAATTAGGACTTATTTAATCATCTAGTACAGGTCAAGTATTGGGTATACAAAGACAAAAAAAAAATAGTCCTGGCCCTCAAAAAGCTTACATTCCATTGTGAGGGGGAGGGGGAAAATGACATGTACACAGCTAAAGAAATATAAAATATATACAATGTAAATGCAGAATAATATGGGAGAAGGCCCAGTACAACTGGGAATATTAGGAAAGGTCTTATTTAGGAGGTGGCATTTAAGTTGAGCCTTCAAGAAAGATAGGTATTCTAAGAGGTGGAGGAGGGAATGTATTATAGATATGGGAGACAGATTGTGAAAAGGCAAAAAGATGGGTGATGAAATGTTTTCAGGGAGCAGCAAGCAGGCCAGTTTATCTGGAACTAAAGCATTGTTAATCTGTACCTCAAACCTAGATGTATATTCCCAAACCTAAATGTCCTGAGCCAGTCAAAATCACAAGATGCTAAATTTTCTGACAGGTCATTTTGAACATCATATTTTTTTAAGAATTTATATTTTTGTTGTTGTTCAGTCATATCCAGCTCTTCCTGATGCCATGAACACACCAGGCCCTTCTATCTTCTGCTGTCTCCCAAAGTCCATTCAAGCTCATGTTTGTTGCCTCCATAACAATATCACTCCATCTCATCCTTTGCCATCCCCTTCTCCTTTTGCCTTCAATCTTTCCCAACATCAGGGTCTTTTTTTAATGAGTCCCATCTTCTGATTATGTGGCCAATGACCTTCCATCGCATAATCTGAATTAATTTAAGTATTGACTGATTTGATCTCCTTGCTGTCAAAGTCTTCTAGGGGCTATTACCTACAACTGAGAGGATGGCCCACCAAGAACTACTCAGAGAACTAGCCACTCACTGGGGAAAGTTTAATTGTAAAGAAGTGGGACACATAAAAGAGAGGAAAAATGGAGGGAGCGAACTAGGAGCTGGAAACCCCACGTTGCTGATTGGGAGGCTTCTGGTTCTAAGGTTCCAAGACCCTAGAACTGGAAGAAAGGAGGATTGGTTGCCAGTTAAGCGGTGATTCATCTAGCTCTGAGTAGAGTGATTTGGTTGTGGGGCCAAAGATGGGAAGCCCAAGAAGATAAGAGAGCTGAGGCAGGGAGAAAAAGCAGAGTGAAAAAAATATGAAGATGGCAAGAAATGGAGAGAGCCTACCTAATGCTTCACTCCTGTGATAAGGAAAGGGACTAGACCTGTGAATTTATTAGTATAAGAAATTTGCAGATGAGGAAACTCCCTCTACAAAAGTTCCTTAAAGTCTTAGAACAATAAAACTTGCCAAGGGTTGCACAGCTAGAATGTATCAGAAGAACTTGAACAGATCTCTTCCTGGTTTCAAGGCCAACTCTATGCACTATATGAGGCAGCAGTTAGGTGGTTCAATGGGTCTAGAGTCAGGGAGAGCTGAACTCAAATCCAGTCTCAGACATTGTGTGACTCTAGGCAATTCACCTAACCTCTATTAGCCTCAGTTTTATCAAATATAAAATGAGGATAATAATAGCACCTACCTCATAGAGGTTATTGTAAGGATCAGGTAAGAATACCATGTTTCCCCGATAATAAGACACTGTCTTATTATTTTTTTGGACAGAAAAACACCAGAGGGCTTATTTTCAGGGGAGGGCTTATTTTAATGAACATTGACAGCAATTTTAATAAACAGGTAAATGTGAGCAAAAAATGTGCCTTTATTCAATAATGAATTCAATAAAGAACAGGATGACGCCCTCACTGCTGCAGCTCTGATTGGATGCAGCTCGGAGCACGGCGTGCGTTTCACCTGGGGGGGGGGGAACGGTGCATACAGAGGGTACCGTAATGTAGTGTGTGTAGCGCAGGGGATCACCTTCACTACAGTAGCAATCTCAATAGGGCTTATTTTCGGGGGAGGGCTTATTATCGGGGAAACATGGTAATATAGAACACTTAGCAAGTGCAGTGCCTGACATGTAATAGGAGTTCTATAAATGCTAATTCCTTTCCCTATACCAGGTCCCCTCTGGGGGGATTACTAGGTTCATATTATTTTATTGATATATTATATTATTAATTTAAGTTCTGTGGACTTATAATTTACTTCATTTGAATACAAGTAGTACCCCAAAATTCCCATACACCATCAGAAAGATAATTGTGCACTTGAATGGACTATTTGTACCAGACTTCAGTGGACGTTGTACAGAGGGAGGTATCAATAAAAGCTAAAAGAGTTATTGGAATGGTTGGGAATCCAGCCTTTGAAGGATATTGTTAACCACCACTACATTTATGATACCTGAGGCAATGGAAACAATAATTACTAAAGAGAAGCAAAGATGGAGGCTTTGTCTGACCTGGAGAGGCTTCTATGTCATCACGCTGGCTTCCAAAACAGCAAGGCATCTTCCTTACACTAATGCCACTTTGGGATATCCCCAGTCTTCCAGATGGTTCCTTTCCAGAGAAAGGGATCGCTGCCATTTGCCAAAAGTAGCCTCTCTGAGAGTGACTAAACACAGTAGGCTAGCCTTGTATCACAACTTCTGCTGACTCTGCAAATTATCTGTCCTTGTTGACATTATCTCAGTAGTTTGTGGTTGCATGGATTTCAACAGGGGTATTAACAAGGCATCCCACACCAAGCCCCCCTCACACTCAGCTTCCCCAGGGATTGGCAGTATTTGTGTTTCCTTTGGAATCTGACCCAGGTCCCTTGTTTCCTTTTTTCCCCACCTTGGGCTGCTAATGCAATGCTGCTTTAGCTTACAGGGCAGAAAGCCAACACTTCCTGGGAGTAGCTGCCCTTTGGGGCAATCTCCTAATGGGCGGATAAGAGCATTTCTATTACAAGATTCAGGACAAAGCAACAGCTCCACCTACTATGAGGCCTTGAATTCTCCAGAACTTTTCTGTTTGCCAGCTCCTAGAGCTGAGATAGCTCCCCAGGGCATCTTCCTCATTCAGCAGAACCCAGAACACACATCAAGATAACCAGAAATCTGGCTCTGCTCCTGTGAGGGCATGAAATATAATAAGATCTGTACTTGAAAGACCCCAACCATGCAAGTGAAGAAAAGATACAGTGAGAATCACCAGAAGCCTTCATCCCATTTATACCTTACCTGGAAATAAGGACAAATTCAGAGTTTCACAGTTAATTCTGGACTACTTTTAGTAGTCTAATTCTCTTACTTTAAAATAAAATCATCCTTTTTTTTCCAAATCAACAAATATTTGTTGAGTGCTTCCTATGGACAAAGGACTGCATTAGGTGCTTTAAGAGTATTCAGTGCTAAATAAAACACAATCTGTGCCCTCAACAAGTTACCATCTGGTAAGAAAATTAGACATGTACAGAAATAATCATAATACAAAACGGATCATAAGTTCAGGAAAGAGAGACAGACAGACAGACAGACAGAGACTCTCAGAGTTTAAAGGAGATATGGATCTCTTACAATTGAAGGAAAAATTTTATGGGGAAAGTGGCTTTTAATGGACCCACAATGATGGGTAGAATTTTAACAGGGAGAAAAGGGTAGACAGAATGGAAAAGTGGTAGGGGAAAGGGCTAAGAATGGCCAGAGGCCAGTCACTTAGTCTCTCAATGCCCCCAAGCAATTCTATAAAACTATATATTTTAAAGTAGGTATTGAACTGCACTGGTAAAGGTGGTTTCCTCTTCTGGGAGTTCCCTATGAGTACCAATGAGATTACTGGTTGAGTCTCTATACCCATCCAATTCTCTCCATGCTAGAACTATAGAAAGGATTAGAGAAAAACATATAGCTAAGAAAAGAGGATAGCTTTTCCTTAGTGTAAAGAGATAATTAAAGAGCTTGTAGTTATATCCACGGAAAGTGACAAAATTTGGACCTTCCTTCTTCTTTTCTGTTTCTGACCTGGAATGGGAAAGATTCGGGAACCTTGGTAGGAAGAGTCTTCCCTCAGATTAGCAGGAAGTCAATCCTTTCTCAAGCAGAAAGGGAATGGGCATGTACAGTTCTCCAGAACTAAAAGTGTGGAAGAGTTAACACCCTTTTGGTGAAAATTTTGAAGTAGATAAAGGTTACTGTTGAACCCTCTCTGCAAGTATTTTTGGTTGTAAGACTGTTTTCAAACACTAAAATGTAGCTTTGGAATAGAATGTTCTTCCTGTTGTTCAGTGTGTCTGACTCTGTGTGACCCCCTTTGGGCTTTTCTTGGCAAAGATACTGGATTAGTTTTTCATTTAATTATCCAGCTCATTTTCCAGATGAGAAAACTGAGGCAAACAGGGTTAAGTGAAGTCACACAGCTAATAATTGTCCAAAGCCAAATTTGAACTCAGGTCTTCCTGACATCAGACTCAGCACTCTGTCTACTTTGCCATCTAGTTGTCCTAGTATATGTGACCTGAAAAACTCATGACTCCTAAGAGAAGTTAAACTGAAGGGTATTTGTTACATATCTGGGAGAGGACCAACAGAAGATTAGCTGGTGAGTGACAGCAGTCAGAGTTTAACTCAAGAAAGCTGCCATATTGAACTAAAGTGATTCTATTTCTTTACTTCTTACTCTGGCTTGATATGTTTTCTTTTATACTTAGTAACTGGGATTACTTTCATTTTAAGAAAGACACAAGGGACTCGACTGTGTGCTAAATTCCCACTCCCCCTTAGTTATTCACACCTGGGAAGGCCTAGCCAGGTGGTCCATACAACTATACCCAAAGGCACTACCATCTACCTGATGGCAGCTAGGCAAATTGCCTAGGAAAAATAATCAGTCCCTATAGTGCTGACCTTGCAGAATCAGCCCTAAGAAGTGATGGCAAACATCCCCAGGACAAAAGGGGGGGTGGGGGTGAGGAGGGGGTGATTTAACATTTCACTGCTTCCAAGAAGTTCAGCTTCGTACACAATCTAGCCCTGCCCTTTAAGATTTAGGCGTAGGTGGCATCATTCACAAACCCTATATACAGATACTCATATCTCATGTAAAATTACTACATCAATATTCCAGCTGCTTCTTGTGGCCAAAGGGGAGGATAGGAAAGATTAGAAAAAGGGAAGGACTAGACTAGATTGTGGCTTTTGGTGGGCTTAAATCTGACCCAGCCACTCTGTATTGGGAACCCAAGTGGAGTTTCAATGAGCTCAGACTCGCTCAGGGCACACTGCCAAGATCTAAGCAACAACAGCTTTGCTGCCTGCATCACGATCTGGCACTGGAGCCTGCTGTTTGGGTACAGGTAGCTTAATGAGGGGCTCTTGGGTGAGAAGCTGTCCTAGCCTCCTTTCAACGAGCTTAAACACATAGCTAATAAAAATGCCTGAAGAGCGCTGTGTCCAATCTGAACGTCCATGCAAATGCACATTAATCATAGTAATAGAACAACATGAATAATTGTCAGGCACACACACTTTCTAAGCCCAAGCTTGTTAGACAAATAGCTCTGTTCCCCATCCATCCCCTCCCTTCACCTTCGACCCCACCCCAGAAACTTAACCACCTTTCCCCCTTGATGTTTTTTCCTTCCCATCTCCATTTTCATAAAATGCTCAGCAATGCTGTCTGTGCCCCAGGTTTTTGCTACCCAGACTGGGGTGTTTGCTCACGGAGAGAGATCTGGGCCCTTGTCGCAATCACATGGGCATTTCCGGACTTAACCAAAAGGTCTAGAAACCCAGCCACAGCCTCCCAAGTAGAACAGAACCCACCAGTTGGCTGCCTGGTCTATTGGATTACCCCACTGGCTACAATGTGGTTAGGGTTGCCGCCCCACTGCCACCCCTATTTAGTTCAATCAGACAATTCCCACTCACTTCTCTGGCCTACTTAACCAAAGAAGCCAAAATAGTATCAATAATACTCTGCCTCATTTCTCTTTCTCACTCCTCTGTCTTTCTTTCCTAGGCCTTCTCTTTTTTTTTTCCATCTCTTTCTCTCCTTTGTCCCATGATGTTTATCTCTTTTCTCTCTTTTTTTCTGTCCTTAGTGCACACAGGAACCTCACAGCAGACAGAAGGAAAAGCACACCCTCTAAAAATCAGAAAATTATTAGAAGAAATCTCTTACCTCCGGCTCATGGAACTCTGTGATCACCTGCCACACTGTTTTGGAATAGAGGGGACTGTTCATGTCTCTCTTTTTTCTTTACTTATTAAAAAGAAATTTAATTGATGTCTTTTGTTTTTTACATCACCTAAACTGATTGTGACTTCTCCCTGCCCCCCCCCCCAATTCCATATAAACAAAGAATGAAAACTAGTATATTTCTAATACACTTAACAAGGATACTGACTGGCCTGACCAAATTCTAGATGCTCTACTATATGCCTGCACACAAAGAATATCACATCAGTGCCACCCACGCAAGCACAGGGCTAGATTCTCCTTGTGGGTGTCTCTCTGTATTCATGGGGCCCAGGGCCACTCCACAACACAAGAAATTACTGGAATGCTTTCAGAGTCCTTTCCGTTCATTTCTAATACCTGGCTCAGTTGTCCAGTTGGTGGGGGAGGGAAGGGAGAAAGAGGAGAGCCTCCAGCAACTCCTTTCTTGGCTTAAAGCTCCCAGGTCTATAGAGGCCACAACAGGGACAGCTGATCTCAGTCCTGTCCTGCTGCCCATGGCAAAAAGTCTCTGGTAACTTGAGCAGCAACATTTTATTTTCTGTTCGAGAGAGCCGATGATTGAAAAAGCAAAGTATGTGAATGACCACACTCTCTAGCAAATGCTGATAACATTTAAGGCCAAGTAATAGATGCTTCCCAGGAAGGTTTGAAGATTTGGGTTTCGATACTTCTCAGCAGTGCAGAGAAATCCAGCAGAAGAAATCCAGGCCAAGCTGGCTAATTCAGTAATCCTGGCCACCAGGATAGGGGATCTGGGACACTTGGAGGGTGTGACCTAAAGCTGGGAGTGACTGCCACATCTGCAGGGATGAAGCCAGCCCACTGGGGAGTGGAGTAGGCAGCACCAGAAACACATTAAAAAAAAAAAATCACAACCCTAAACCATTAGAATAAAAGGAAAAAGCATTCAAAAGGTTCCTCATTTTTATCTAAGCTAAAAGAACACTTTTCAAACTATGGGCAGACTCAGTACTTTCTCTCCCTCTCCTCCATTCTACCCCTCTCAGGAAATCATTAACTTAATGGGAGATTAAAAAATAATAATGCCTTACATTAAATTTATACTTGGTTTTAGAATGTTTCACATATCTTGTGAGGTGGATTATGTGGATGTTATTTTCCTCAATTTACAAATGAGGAAACTGAGGTACAGTTAGTGGCTTGCCTAGCACTATGGGCTAAAATAAGACCTTTAAGCCCACATCATCAGGTGCCAAACTCAGGGTTTTAATAAGAATGCTATGCTTTATTTCAAGGCTTGGAGTAGCCTGTCAGGTTATCTATAGGACCCTCACGGCACCCAATTTCCATCTCCCAAAAAGAGTTTAGGGGCTTCTCTCTGGCATACTACCAAGGTATGTCATTAACACTAGCATTAGTTCTAATACCAAGAGCAGAAAAAGGTCTTCATCACCTTACACCCCCAAAGCAGAAGGGATCTTCTCTTAATCCTTATGATCGAGGCAGTTCTTCTAGTTGCCCATCTGGATTTAGAAGCAGCTGACAGCAGCAGTGGTGTTCAGTCATTTTTAATCTTGTCTGACCCTTTGTGACCCCATTTGGAGTTTTCTTGACAAAGATATTACAGTGGTTTGCCATTTCCTTCTCCAGCTTATTTTGTAGATGGGGAGCTGAGGCAAACAGGGTGAACTCATTTGCTCAGGGTTACATAGCTACTAAGTGTCTGAGGTCAGATTTGAACTCAAGAAGATGAGTCTTGAACAGGCCTGGTACTCTATCCACTGAGCCACCTACCTGCCTAGACACTACTTGAAAATCTCTTCAAATGGGAAAACAGCTACTTTCAAGACAGCACATTCCACTGTTGGAGAATTATACTTATTAGGAAATTTTCCCTTGTATTACTCTGAAATCTGCCTTTCTAAAACTGTCACCCATTGCTTTTAGTTTTGTTTTCTGTGATCAAGTATGACAAGCCTATTCTCTCTTCCATATGGTACCTCTTCATATTTTCCCCATGATAGCTTGAAAGTAGTTACCATGTCCTCATGTTCCCCCAAATATTCTCAAGATTTAATATTCCCAGTTTTTCAACCAATCCTCATATAGAGTTCCTTAGTCCCCTCATCATTCTGGCTACCATTCTTGGGATGTTTGTCAATATCATTCCCAAAGTGTAATGTTCCAGAATGAACACAACCCTACAGATGTGGTATTATCAGGACAGAGTAGGGCAGCACCATCTCTTCCTCATTCTGACCATTATGTTTCTCTGAATTCACCCTAAGGCAATGCTAGTTTTTGTTTTTTTAACTGTGGTCACACTTTTGATTTATATCTGTAAATCCCATTGAAACTATTTTTTTTTCAGATTGCCTCTTCTATTTTATATTTGTGCAATTGATCTTTTAAACCCAATTTGGATTTGGCTTATTTTTCTAGCATACTGTAGTATCTTTGGATTAGGATGCTGCCATTCAAAATTGTAACTACTCCACTCAGCTTCAGGCCCTCTTCCATTTGATAAGCATGATAAAAATACTGAATAGTATAGGGCCAAGTGTAGGTCTTAGATAGTTTTCATAAGTGCTATAAAATCCTTTTAAGAATAAGTGACAGCAGATCATCCAAAGGTTGACCTTTCTGGGAAAGAAGCTTAGGGTTCCTTCTTGCCATAGATTGAAGATATTCTAAGTCTAGTTTCTTCCATATTCAGGCATTTAACACTGATTTATTGCTTTAAATTTCTAAACCAAAAGTGAGCTGGCCCTGACACTGCAGTAGGGTTATATTTAAGAACAACTGTACAGAGCCTGAGTGCATATTTGATGTTTCATGATTCTTCTGTTTCACAGGTCTAGTAAATAGTCAAAAGACAATAAACATTTATTAAGGGCCTATTATGAGTCATACACTGTGCCAAGCCTTGGGGGATGCAAAGAAAGACATAAGACAGTACCTGCCCTCACAATCTAATGGAGGGTGAGGGGGGGAAACAATACATAGAAGCTAAAAAGAGGTGGAGGGAGAGGGTATCTGTATGGGGGCATGATGAAGTCCTACTACCTGGAGTAGGAAATGATCTGAGGAGGTATGAGCATCATCTTGCAGGATGATGAATTTCTGGAGTTTATGTAATCCAGAAGAATAGCTCAGTGGGAAACGAATGCTCTGGGTGCCCTCCTTAAATGGTGGAGGATCTGGAAGGAGCTCTCCAATGTCTACCCTCTACTGTCTCCAACCAGAGGGAGGGAGGGGCCCACGAGTAGGGGTACCTAAGGAGGTGTGAGTTTCAGAGTTGATTTCATCTTGAAGAATGATGAGTTTTTGGAAATCATAAAGTCTAGGAAGCTACCAATTGTTCCAAAACAGGGCTAATACTAATTTATTGTGAAAGAGTAGGAAACTTGGGAAATGGGAAAGTTCTTGGTATTCTAAAAAAGGAAAGAAGAATTATGAAAATAAAAATAAGATTATAAGTAAAATTGATGTTGATACCTATACAATTCTAGAACAATATTATTAAATAGATGTTCTGAGGGCACTTAGAAAGGGAAGTAGTGATCACTATAAGGCAGTATAGGTTTACAAAGGACAAGAGTCATATCAGACTAGCCTTTATTTCCTTTTTTGACAACCTTACTAAACTGGTACACCAGGAAAATTCCATGATCTGCCACTTTGTAGGTACACATAATGGATTTTGGTAAAGCATTTGAAAGTTACTCCAAATATCCTCAGCAGAAAGGCAGAGAGAGAAGGTAACTGGATGCTAATAGTTACCTTGATTGAGAACTAGTTAACTTCCTATCTCCAGAGAATTCTGATGCATGTTAATCTAGAAGTCCCTGGCATATTGTTTTAGGGCTCTACTCTTCATCCTGTTCTATTCAACAATTTTATTGATAATTTGTATACTTATCAAACTTTGAGATGTCATACAGATTGGAGAGAGAGAGAGATAATCAATGCTGGTCCTCAAAGTTGGGATATTATAAAATGGTCTCAACAAACTAGAACGATGGACCAAATTTAATGAGGTGAAATTTAGGAGGATAAATATAAATTCCTATATGGATAAAAAAAATATTAACTACGTAAGTACAGGATGGATGAGGTATGATTAGACAAAAGTTCACATGGAAAGACCTGAGATTTTAATGAACTACAAACTTAATATAAATCATCAATGTGAAATGTTTGCCAAAAAGCTAATAGAATCTTAGTATACATAACAGCAACGTCCAGAATAGAGGTTTAAATTGCACAGTATTCTGCTCAAATTAGACCATATCTGAGCTATTGTGTCAAATTTTGGATGCCAAAAGGCAACAAGCATGGTAAGGAATCTTAAAACTATATTACATGAGTCAATAATTGAAGAAATTGGAGCTATTTAGCCTGGAAAGAAAACCAAAGGAGTAGGGAGATTATCGTTCCTATTTTCAAAAATTTAGAGTTTCCCCATGAAAAAAGGAATCACACTTGTTTTCCTTGGTCCCAGAATTAAGAACCAAGGTCAACTAGTGGAAATTACAGATTTCAATTCAAAATAAGGAAAAAATCCCTACCAGTAGAGTTAGTATTTATTATTAAATTGTTAATTATATTGCCCCCAAAATGGAATGAACTCCACACATACTAATTTCCCTGTTGCTAGAGGCATTCATGCAGAGGATGGCGCTGAATTATCAGAGGAGATTCATGCCACAGACAGGAGTTGGAAAGGATGATCTATAAGGCCCTTTTAATTTTGAATTTCCATAATTTTGTGAATCTCTAATTTGCACATGTGGCAGCTCTAGTGAAGTAGATAGAGAACTGACCTTGGAGCTAAAAACACCTGGGCTCAAGTCCAGGTTGTCATCTCTGAGCAAATGATCAAGTTCTCATTGCTCCAGACAGTTCTAAGACTATAAGTGACAGATAAAGTGCAGACCTGTATTGCTGGGTGGAATTTCCTCATTGTTGAGTTTCCTATATCAATGAAATCACAGGTCCATTCTCTATTCCTAGTTCTATGATTTACATAGTCTCTATTTCTTAAATACCCTAAATCTATATATCCAAATGTCTACCCTTGTCCATCTCTATAATAACTGTTATCTCCTTCTAAGTTTCCATGGGAATTTATGGAAAAATAATCTTAGCTTCAATTCTAAGGATTCACATTCAAGGAAAGGAAAAATGAATCAATAAAAGTGAAGGAAAATTTACAGAAGCTGCTTCTATGGGGACAGATTTCCCAGGTAGAGCTAGCATATCCTTATAGTGGTTCTTCTAGGTATCTTCCCCCACAGTGCCTGAATTTCTCAGATTTTTTTTTACAATTTGAAATTTCATCATTTAGAGATTAATTTCAATTATAAACCATTTTTTCTTAAAAATCCAAATATCACTGGTTTGGTGGAGGAGCTGTAGGTCATTCACACTCAGTAAGAATTAGATTAGATTACTTTGCCCCTAACACCAGGATATAATCAGTTGAAGTTAGAAATGGAGATGAGCAATTTTGAAAGGTGAAAAACATTTTTCAGAATGGGGGACACCAAGTCTCAGATGATCAGCTGCTACAGAGAGGACGGGGTGGCTTAGGGTAACTGAGAATCTGGAAAGAAGGATACTAGGAGATGTGAGAATACTAAAGACAAATCTGACCTATTTAAAAATATTTCCCTGGGTCTGTCCTGTGCCCAGTGAAAAGAAAAGAAATACTATTCTTATTCCTCTTTCTTCTCCTCCTCCCTTTTCTCCTTCTCCTTCCTTTTCCTGTATTCCATGAGCCTCTGTTCTCATACTTCAGACCAATACCATACTGTAATTTTACTTAATACACCAAGGATTTAACAGGCTTTTATGGGTTGGCATGGGAAACTAAGCACCAGTTCATAGCCTTGTTTCTATGGGGAAATCCATTCTAAGTTTCAAACAACTGACTCACAAACTATTGAAACATAACACACCTTGTTCATAAATAGGAGTCTGCATGAACATTCTTATAAAGATTCCTTTGAAATCTAAGTGTTTCCTTAAAGCAGGTCTGTTTAACCTGGGATACAAAGTCTCCCCCAGGAGTGGATGGATATATTATAAAGGGTTGGTAAAGTTGGAACTTTTAATATTTTGATAACTTTATTTCAATATAATTGGTTTCTTTTGCAATCTTCTGTCTTTTTTTTATGAATTTAAAAGCATTGTTGTGAGAAGGGGTTCCTAGGCTCCACAAGACTGCTGGAGGGGTCATTGAAACTGATCTTTTTTTTTTTTTTTTTTTTTTTTCTGGAGTGGGGAAAGGCAGGGCAATTGGGCTTAAGTGACTTGCCCAAGGTCACACAACTAGTAAGTGTTAAATGTCTGAGACCGGATTTGAACTTGGGTCCTCCTGACTCCAGGGCTGGTGCTCTATTCACTGTGCTACCTAGCCGCCCTGAAACCGCTCTTTAAAAGTATCATCATGATAGCATGGTCAACATCAGTATCCAAGCCATGCCTGTGAATGGGCTCAACCATATTTGTCTCTTGAGTTATGGCAGCAGATAAAGGGGAGTATTTCTTGGCCCCAAAAAGAAGGAAAACATGTTAAAAGCAAAATAATTTCCATGCTCCTTTACATGTACCCACAATTCCCTTTGAGCTCACAGCAATTTCAGCAATACTACTTGTTGTCTAGGAACAACCTAAAAGTTTTTTGTTGTTCCCCCCCCTCCAATAGAGGAATAGGAGGAAGGAGATGTTGGGTGCACTGACCTGTTTTCAGTTTGATTTGAAAGCTAGAATTGTGAATAGCCTTAACTGCTTTTAGCCTCCATCCTTTTCCTCAGTAAATGTTCTTTATTAAAAGAAACTTAATTGAGAGCATTAAGCAGTAACTGAATAAATTGTCAGTTTAATGGTGATAATGGCTTCCTGACTCTAAAACTGACTTGCTCTGTGGCCTGGAGCAAGGCACTTAACCTCCTGCCTCAGCTTCCCCATCAAGTAAATGGGGATGATATTACCTCCTTCCCAGGGGGTGCTGCAAGGATTCATTGATTAGCTAATGTTTGTAAAGCAGTTGGAAGGTGAAAAATTCCATGAGGATGCCTAATAGAATGATATGTATAAAAGTCCTTGTTCTGCCCCTGAAAAAAGCTAGAAGCAAACCCAGTCTATCTTGTGGGGTCAAGAGGAGGAGCGAAACAAAAACCACACTTTAAAAAATAGATCGTTAGCCTCATAAATTTGATTTTGTGCTCCCCTCCCCCCAGTATTGGATTCTGGTGTTTATGGAAGGCCTGCAAACACTACAAAATGTAATTTAACATAGGGAATTTGATGGGAAAATATTCCTTTCTAATAGAATATTTCAACAGAAACTCTGGTTTAGAGGAATAAAAGAAATAAAAAGTGTATCTTATTTGGAAATGTGGGGCGGATGGGGAGGTGTTGCGTGTTTGCATGTGGCCAGTTCAGAGACTTGAAGAGGGGCTGGTGACTGCACTGAGGCTGAAGGTTCCACCTAGAGTCACTTAAACAGGAGCAGACCTAATCAGGAGGACTGCCTTTTACATTTCGTGTTACTTCTAACTGGCACTGAGACTCCTTGAAGCCAGTTACCTCTTGCATGCAAAGTTAAAGCAAAGGTTTGAGGTTTTCTTCTTCAGAGCCTGACTCGCCCTGGGAGGGGTATGAGTGTCGGGGGGACTTGGGGTTAGTGCAGTCCTTGAGATCTCCTTCAGTTGCTACCTAGGGACTGTGGTTCCTCAATGTTTCCAGCACACTCAGTCACAACTCAATTAGCTAATTAGAATAATCTGAGTCAATCCAGGTTAGGGGCAGCTAGATGGCATAGTGGATAAAGCGTCAGGCCTGGAGTCAGGAAGACTCATCTTCCTGATTTCAAATCTGGCCTCAGACACTTACTAGCTGTGTGACCCTGGGGAAGTCACTTAATCCTGTTTGCCTCAGTTTCCTCACTTGTGAAATGATCTGGAAAAGGAAATGGCAAATCACTCCAGTATCTTTGCCAAGAAAACCCCAAATGGGGTCATGGGGAGTTGGACATGGGGAATCTGAGAATAGGAAGAGACTGAGGATTCACCTAGTCCACCCTTTTTCCATGGCAGATGGAGAAATTGAGGCAGAGTGGTGATGTAAGCCACTCAGTCCTATAATAAGTTAGTGGAAAAAATAAAACCAAGGTTTCTGGATTCCTAAGCTAATGTTCTTTCTGAATGACATGTGGCAGTTCGTTTTAGTCAGAGCTGCTGAAAGAACCCCTCAGTTTATTTCTGTCACACTCTGCTATAAACCACTCCACCCACAAACCCTCGGGAAACACCTGACGTTCAAGACCTACTATTCATAAGTTTAGAATTGGTGAAGTTAGGATGTCCCGCACCTCAGCCTGCTGCCTCCTGACTGGGCAAGGGGGAGGATATGGTCATCTTCAGTAAATAACAAATAGGAGGGAGTGGGGAGAAAGAGGAGGGGAAAAAAAAAGCCCAGTTTAACTTAATAAGAAAAACTCGAAAATTGCCAGTGGCTTTTTTTTTTTCTCTGCTAGAATAAGCTCAGCTGGATCCTCTCACTCATCAACCCCCTCTAAATGAAGAGAGCTCCCACCCTAGATGCTACAGGGGCAATGTCACCTCCATCCTAAACATCAAAAAGACACTTCTTTAGGAAACCCTGGGCGTCAGGACTGGCAGAGGTTGTAATTGAGAGGACCACTACACAGATCTCAGGGAGAAATTCAGAATATTCCACAGGGAATCTCGAGCTTAACTGGACCACCCTCCCCACCTTTTTCTTTTTCAATCTCCCTTTTTTCAATGTTTTATTTTTCATGCAGTTGGAATTTGCCAAAATATTCCGGATATTTTTCATATGAAGATATTTATTGCTCTTTTAGAAAGAAGACTGTGCCTTCTGTCTAGTCTGAAGTCTCTAGACTCGAGCCTTGGATTGGAAAGCTGTTTTGATGACATTAAGGGGGTGACAGCAATAGTTATGAGTTAACCTTTTATCAACTGGACTGACTATAGGCCACACATAACTCTTACCCTAACCAAATCAAGCTCGTATTTTAAGAACCTCAATTCAGTTGCAATTGGAGGATTTTTTTTAACACACTTAGACTCAATTCAATTTAAAAAGCATTTATTAACTATTATGCTCCAGGTACTGTGCTAGGCTCTAATAATACAAAGACAGAAATGAAACAATCCCTCTCCCTTAAGGAATGTAATTACATTCTTTCTATTTGGGGGGATCAGTTGGCAACAAGCATTTATTAATATTTAGAGATATGTAAATACAAGGAAATTTGAAATAGAAAAGAATGGTAATAACTGTGGTGAAGAAGAGGTGGCATGATATGTGTGTTCTTTCAAAAATGTTTGGGATAAACATCCAGGGGTAGACTATATTCAGACCAATTGTACAGTGATGACCACTGTACTTGATGTTTGAACAGGACTCCTAGGGGTGAGATTTCTTTTTTTCTTCTTTTTTTGCTTTTTTTGGAGGGCAATTGGGGTTAAGTGAAGGGGTGAGATTTTTTGTTGAAAAATTCCCTCTGAAAATTGGATCTATATTTTTAATTATAGTTATGGCTCTAGGTGACATTATCCTTAGCTTTTTGCCAGCACCATTCCAATCCATTGTCATTAAGAATGAAACTGTATGCAGATCAAAGCATACTTTCATAAACTTTATTTTTTGTATATGTGTGCCTGTTTTTTTTCTTGCAACATAGCTAATATGGAAATACATTTTGCATGACTTCACATGTAGAATCTATATCAAATTGCTTGCCTTCTCAAGAAGGCGGGGAGGGGAGAGAAACTGGTACTCAAATTTTTTTTTAAAAGAATGTTAAAAAAATTTTACATGTAGTTGAGAAAAAATAAAGTAAAATAAGAAATGGAAAAAAAGATACAGACTTAACCATGTTACTACTCTACCAAAAATCTTTAATGGCTCCCTGCTGCCTCTATAATAAAATACAAAATGCTCAGCCTGACATTTAAATTCTTATACTTTGTGACACACATTTTCTTGAACTAATTTCATATTACTCATCTTTATTAATTTTTTGTCCTAGCCAAACCAGTTAGCTGATGCCCATGCATGGCATTTCATCTTTCAGCAATGTGCCTCAGCACTGAGGATCTCCCATGTCTGGAATATGCTGCCTCCTCAATTTCTGTCTCCTGGAATTTCTATTTCCTTCGAAGCATGATTCAGTTGCCCCCACTTGCACAAGGACTTTCCTTAACCCCACCCCCATCCTAAACTTCTTAGTACTTTCTTCTTCTTTAAATTGTGTTGTATTACATTTTATGTACTTTGTGTTTACTTACTTGTACACAAGTTCTATTCCCCTTCTCCCAGTCCCTGAGGGTGGGAATTGTTTCATTTTTGTCTCTGTATCTCTAGCACTCAGAATAGTGTTTTACATATAATAATTCTTTAATAGATGAATTTTGTGAACTAGATTCAATAGACCTATGGTGAGTATTGAATGGGAATATGAAAGAATATACTTATTTTTCAGCATTGCCAATTGCTTCATAAAAATTTATCACATTTTAAACCCTAAAGCATTCATAAATGTAGAAAGGATGAACTGCTCAATACATTTTGAAGGGTTACTTAATGAATATAATAAGCAATATAAAATTACATCTATTTATAAGCATGTTATATACCATTTCTCCCCTCCCCAGTAGGTTACAGACTGTGATTTTATTCTAACTGTTGTTATCCTCTGCTACTTGTATAGTGACTTATTTATAATATGTGCTCAATAAATGTCTGCTGACCTGAATTGAATCAGAGAAGAAAATATAATTTTAATACCAACTTAAACCTCCACAGTAGGATATTATAATGGCTCATTCTCATGTGGAGATTCATTTATTCATTCAACATTTGCCTAATCATGTTCACAGATGGTGCTAGGCATTCATGTTGAGGGAATTTGGAGAAATGGGTAAGGGAGGAAGGAAATAAGCATTTATTAAGTGACTACTAGATGCCATGCACTATGCTAAGTGCTTTATAAATATTATCTCATTTGACCCTTACAACAACCCTAGGAGGTAGGTACTATTATTCACAGTTGAGGAAACTGAGGCAGGCAGGGGTTAAGTGACTTGTCTAGGATCATACAGTTGCATTTGAACTCAGGTCTTCCTCACTTCAGGACCAGAGCTCTATCTATTCCTCTTTTCACTTTTGGAGATAAGTGGGAGGGGGAAATAAGGTTATGTTACACTGAATAATCTAAAGATTGTTTTCTGAGAGTAGAAAGATTAATTTCAAGTCCTTAAAATGACAAAAAGTCCTAAAGGATAATCTTCATTTATAAAAAATTTCAATATTAGTTGTATTTGAGTCTTTGGGTTTGTATCTTCTCCAAATGAATGAATGATACTCTCAAATTCAACTTGTCTGGTAGTAGTGTATATGCCTACAGAGAAGGATG
Source organism: Petaurus breviceps papuanus (assembly GCF_028583685.1). Taxonomy (NCBI): domain Eukaryota; kingdom Metazoa; phylum Chordata; class Mammalia; order Diprotodontia; family Petauridae; genus Petaurus; species Petaurus breviceps. Next base: position 8,135,364 of record NW_027185887.1, read on the forward strand.
ACTTTACTTCCCAAGTTTTTATTCTTTTCTTTTTACATACCATTCTGTTCTTTTTATAGCAAATGCTGGAGAAATAAGAATGAAGAATGAGAAAACACATAAGTGAATCTTCACCTATAAGGCTAAAAGAGTATGTGGATTTTCATAATGGCAAGCTAAGTGGAATGGAAAAAAATAGACCTGTAATTTTAATTCAACAGGATTTTTAACCACTGACATTGAAATAAGAGAAAAAAATTCTTACCAAACAAGGAGTTTACTACAGGAGGAAAACATATACTGATTTAAGTAAATATAAAATAAATTTAAAAAAGTAATTTGGGGGCACCACTAATGATTCAGCAGCATTGGGGATGATCAGAAGAGACCTTGAATAGAAAATGGGACTTGGTCTGAGCCTTGATGAGAACTAGAGATTCCAGGAGGAATTAAATTAGGTAGAATTAAAGAAAGATAGAATTTCATGTATAGGATTAGCCTGTGCAAAGTTGTAGAAGTGGGAGATGTAAATATCATTTTTCTTTATTTTTTAAAGGAAGTGGAAGATGGAATTATATATATATATATGTATATATATATAACATATATATATACATATATATGTAGAACAGCAACTAGTTCAGTTTGCTTAGAATGGAGAGAACATAAAGGGGAAAGAATGTGAAATCAATCTAGAAATATAGGTTAGAATCCAATTATGAAGGACCTTAAAAGTCCAACAAAAGAGATTGTATCTGATTCGAGAGGTCGCAGGGGAGCAAGATGCTTCTTGAGTATGATATGGTCATAATTTGTGTAGAGTATGGAGAGAATTGAAAGACAGGAAGACAATTAGGTGAGATGTGATGAGGGTCTGAATTTGGGTGTTGGCTATGTAGGTGAGAAGTAAACAGATCTACAAAAGATGTTATGGAGGTTGAATCAGGCCAAGTTGCCTGTCGATAAAATATAGGGCATAAAGGAAAATGAAGGGTCAGGAATGACTTTCAAGATTGTGAACCTGGTGACTAGAAGGATAGTGGTGCCCTCGACAAATTAAGTATCATCCTTATTAAACTATTTATGTGGCATCTTGAAGCCAAGCAAACTCCCCCAAGCAGGCCATTACTTTGGAAGACCACCAAAAAAAGACCACCAATAAAAAGACCACCTACGCCCATACTTAATCCATAATCTATGAAAGTATTAATGAAATTAACATTTTGGGACACCTCTTTGGTTCAGACCCTAGTCACAAACATTGTTGACTTGAAAAGAAACAAATCCCTTTCCCATTATGACCCTTGTCCCCTAAAAAAAAAAAAAAGAAATGATAATTTTTCAAAAGCCCGCCTTTCTCTTCAAGTTTCCTTTAGAAATTCTGGACTTAATGGAAAAGAACTCTTATTTTATTCATATAGTAAGTATCTCTTTAAACCAAATTATGAGAATTGGTTTGTTGGTCATCTATGAGACTGCTTAGTTTAACCTTCTTGATCTGTCTCCTAAACTTTATAAGTTTATAAGGAGAAGGTCTCATAGTTTTCCTATTAAGTTCCTCTAGGTTTCTAATTCCATGTCTCTAAAACCAACAACCCCAATATAAATGATTTACAGAATCAGAGTGGCACATAATCTCCAAATTGGAGATCTCAGAGTCATCCAGCTCAACCCACAAAAGAACATAAATTACCCATTTGGTTATCAATAGGCAGTTATTTAACAAATTTTAAATTTTTCTTGTTTTGAAAAGAAAGAAATTCTATAATATTTCTCCCAGGGAAAAATGCAAATTCAGACTACTTAAAATGAATGAAAACACTAATTTTAAAGTGGCACAACTCTCCCCCCCCCAACCTACACATACACACACTCAATTTAACACATATAATTTAAATATGTCCTTCATAGTTTTTTAAAAATATTTTTCCCTTACAGATTGAGTATGGCATATACACACATATGTAAACATGTATATACATATAATATATTTGTATATACATATGTGTGTACACATATACATATATAAAATGTACATACACATATACTGCAGGAACAATAATGAGTATATGAGATACCCAGACAATCTTTTAAAGATTATATGAACCTCCGTTCTTTATTAGGACTTTGAGAAAGTGATCTAAAACTCTTAATAATGTATTTCAAAGGGTCTATAGGGGTCTTTTATCCTAAATCAAATTTATAGAAAATTTCCCTTTCAGCTTTCCCTGGAATGAAGTGGAAATTGCCCTGATTTAATTATGCATTTACTTGTCATCCAAATGGTGTCCTGTATGGTTAAATCATCTCTCTTGCACTTGTGAGAGTCTGCAAATCAATCCTGAGGTTGCCCAGTCTGAAAGCAATTAACCAGGCCTTTGAGAGTCTGGGAAAACATTAGCATCAGACTCAGTGCAAGTTACTGTGAAAGGGATTTCTGCCACTGAAGGTGGCTTACCCTTCTCAGCACACAGAAGTCTAGTTAAAGTCTTAGTTTTTGAGACATGGAAATTCCCTCAGCAGTGGAATCATTAGATTTAATGGTATCCACTTCCAACTGTGGAAATAGAATTCAAAGGTGTATCCCCCCAGCCAAGCAACAACATCTTGTTCTCCTCATGCTTGTCAGAAATTTTCCTTTTGAAGGATCCTTGCTGACTGACCTAACTAGAATTTTACTCCCATGAGACCAGAATGGCATCATATATCAGAGGAAGGTTTCTGAAGAAGATTCAGAAGGACAATTCTTCCTGGAGAGAGAAATGTCCCATCACTGCATTCTGAGGGGTGGATCGTCTAGGTTTATCCACTAATCATCTGTAATACACCCTCCAGTCTTGGGCTTATGCAAGGACTTTGGTGTTGGGAGTTGTGCATGAATTTTCACAAGCATAATCCTTTACTTGGGCCAGAGCAGGGACCTCTAAGGGACCAGAGTACATGCTCAGCTCCTTGGAAAGTGCTCTAGTTCAGCACTTTTTAGGGCCTCCCCTGATTATATCATATATAAAATCTGAAGATGCTAAAGACTATTGAATCATAGGGTTTTTGAGATTGGGGGGAAGGAGGCAATTGGAGATCATATGGTTCAACTCCCCCATTTTTGAAAAGGAAAGCTAAAGCCCAGAGGTCAATAAGGTGATTTTCTCAGGGTCACATAGTTAATAAGCAGTAATTGGTCAAAGAGAGTTGGATTAGATCATCTCTAAGACTTTTCTTAACTCTAAAAGTTCAGTGACTCTCTAGAGTAGAGAAGATTCAAACACCCAGTAGGACTTGATGTGTTCTCAGATCCCTTACAACCCTGAGAGTCAATACTTTTTTGGTTCTAAGTGTGGGCATAGTTTCCTTTTCTATTTTACAAAGGACTTTACTTCTTCCTGGAGGGATTTTTCACCACATTCCATGCCTGTGCCACACCTGCATCAGAGGTCTGGAAAGGCATCTCAGTTCACAGTCATGTGTGGGCTGCAAAGGGTGCAGCAGGTAGCACAAATGCCCACTGGGCACAGAAAAACTTCCCATCTTTGTCCTCTGCTCTGAAATCTTGGCAATTCAGGAAAGCATCTGCTCTAAACCCAGACCTCCACCCTCTTCTTCAGAAGACTGAATAAATTACTGCTTGGGAGACCTGAATAATTATGCTATTTATTTACTAATTTGCTTGGGTTTTTTTAAGCTTTATACCCACCTACTACCAAGAAAATTTGAATGGGCTTACAAGTGACTTACAATGTGGCTTACAAAACACAGGGCAAAAGAAGATACTTAAGGGAAGAATGGAACACTAGCTCTATGCATGAGGGCTGATTTAATGATACAGACATATTGTTCTTTAAGAACTGGGTGGAAACTGTACGTTCATTATTACTGGAAGCCAAAGCTGCTCCTCAAATGAGAATGCCTTTCAGGGCTTATTAATGCAACCTAGGAAACATTGCTGAGCTAACAAAGAGAGAAACATATACCATTACCAATTCTCATGTGTCCTTCTGCCTTCATGGCCTCCTTCAGCTATCTCCTTAGGATAATAAGAGTTGAAGTTTCTAGCACACCCTAAGTTTTACAAAGCTCTTTCCTCACTAAAACTGGACTAGACTGATACTAACTGGTATCCTTATCCCCATTTTTCAGATGAGGAAACTGAGGCTGAGAGAGACTTGCAAACAAACTTGCTTATGGTCACACAGTATCACTCTTAGTTTGAACCCAGGCCCCTTTTTCCTGACTCCAAGTCCAGTGTTCTTTCTACCCAGATTAAACAACTGGAAATCCAAGAGGGAAAACACATGGAGCATCCTAAAAAGAGCCAGCAAGAGGAATCCTTACTGTTCACTTGGTATAAGGATTGAAGTATCACAGAAAAGATTATAAGCCTCAAGCACCAACCTTCAGTAGCCTGAATATAAAGCATTCCCCCAAAGGGCTAATCTGCAAGATAAACAATTTGTATAAAATCAGGATAACTTCTATCTGAATCAGAGATTCAATCATGGAATTTAAAGTCTTACTCTAAGGAAATTACAGGAAATTATATCTTTTTTTTCCCCTTGCTTCATGAAAGCCTAGATGATTTCATATTATGATTTTCTTTAAAATGATTATTCTGTTTCAAGCAACATCAGTGTCTTTAAACCCAACAGAAATTTAATTACAATCACAAGTTACATAAATAGAGAAAACATACAGAACTACACATTGAGTTCTCCATTTGTCTTTGCAATGGACAGTGAAATCCACATCTAACAACACTATTGCTGTGTCAGCACCAACGGCAAAGTTGTTGTTGATTTAGGGCCAGGGGAATTTATTTAAGCAATATTGGTATTGTGATGGAGGAGGTAATGATAAACATCAAGAGGATATAGCACATTCTTCAGGTGCAAAGGTTAAGTACTTTTCCTGGTGAGAATAGAACTGCAAACCCTGACAGCTGCATCTTTACCCCATGATGCCATAAGGGTGGTTGGCTAGCCACCAATGGTATTAATGCATGTTGTTGGAAAGGTTTGAAAAATTATGTTGAGTAATTAAAGATTTAAGAGGAAGAAGGAATAGGATGAGATGGTAGGAGATGGACTGATAGTAACTATATCTGTATATGTATATATACATGTATACATAAACACACACAGAGCTAGGTGGCTCAGTGGATAGAGCTCTAGGCTTGGAAACAGGAAGACTCATTTTTGTGAGTTCAAATCAGCCTCAGACACTTACTAGCTATATGAACCTGTACAAGTCATTTAAACCTGTTTGCCTCAGTTTCCTCACCTCTAAAATGAGCCAGAGAAGGAAATGGCAAACTACTCCAGTATCTTTGTCAAGAAAACCCCATTAGGGTCACAAAAAGTTAAATATGACTAAAAAAATGACTGAACAACATCAAAATGTATATATGTATGTATATATGCATACATATGCACAAAAACACATTTAATGTGGGAAAGAATGTATTATTGTAATGAAAAGAGCAGAGAATGCCACTCTGGAGATGTCAGTGTTAGTCTCCGCACCACTGATCAGTTCTTCAGAGCTGCCTAGATGTACCACTGATACTTCAAATTCAACATGACTAAAACTAAGCTCATCATCTTGCCCCCTAAGTCTGTTCCTCCTTCCCTGACTTTACAATTTCTGTCAGTGTTTCTATTCACCTGGTTTCCTACATTCTTAATCTTGGGGCTATTTTTGACTCCTCTCTCTACTCCCCTTCATCTGTTACATACAATCAGATGTGTTCTTCATTCTCCCTCTCCAATAGCTCTTGTATTCATTCAATTAGTCAATCAGCTAACATTTATTAAGTCCTTACTAAGTGCACTGTGTTAAGTGCTAGGGATAGAAAGAAAGGCCAAAACAGTGCCAATCCTCAAGGAACTCATAATGTGATGGAGGAAAGAACTGGTCAACATCTATGCATATGTGATATATACAAGGCAAATGAAAGATAATTGCAGAGGGAAAGAACTAAGAAGTGGATGGGAGGGACAAGAGAAAAGTCCTCTTTCAGAAGATAAGATAAGATTTTAGCTAAGTGTTAGAAGTAGCCAGGAGAAGGAGAAAAGGGAAGACAGCCAGTGAATGGAAAAGGGAGGTGGAGTACATTGTACCAGGCATAGTAAGAAGGCCAGTATTGTTGGATTACAGGGTATAGGAAGGGGAGTATGGTGAATGAAGCCTGGAAAGATAGATAGGAAGGGACCAGGTTCTGAAATACCAAAGAGGAGATTGTTATTATATTCTGGAGGAATGGGGATCCATTGGAGTTTATTTAGTGTTGGGGGAGGAGGGCCCTGGTGCAGTGCACATGACATGATCAAACCTGTGCTTTAGGAAGATTGCTCTGGGGACTAATAGAGGATAGACTGGAGTAAAAAAAAAAAAGACGAGGCAGGGAGGTCAACCAGAAGGTTATTGGAATTTTCCTGGCGTTGGTTAATGAGAGCCTACACTGGGATGGTTATTTTATGATTGGAAAAAAGGGGATATGTACAAGAGATGTGATGTGATGGCAGAAATGATAAAACTTAGCAAGAGATTGGCTATGTAGACTGAGTGAGAGAAAGAAGACAGAGATGACAGCAAGGTTTCAAGCCAGGTAGATTGTCAGTACAAGGAAGTTGAGAATTGGGAAGACTTTGGGGGGGGTATATAAGAAGTCTAGTTTTGAACCCATTGAGTTTAAGATGCTTGTAGGACATCTACTTCTAGATATCTAGTAGGTAGTGCTGAGACACTAGAGGTCAGGAGAGGGGTTAGGGCTGTACATTTAGATGTAGGAATCATCTGCATAGAAATTGTAATTAAACCAGGGGAGCTAATGAGGTGACCATGTATAAAGGGAGAAGAGAAGAGGGCCCAGTATAGAGCTTTGGGGAACACTTACAGTTAGTGGGTATGGCCTGGATAAAGAACCATCAAAGGAGACAGAGAAGGAAAAAAAGATTCAGGAAAAAGGAGAACCAGAGGAGAAGAATATTACAAAATCTTAAAGAAGAAGAGAATATTCAAGAAAAGTGTCAAAGGCTGCAAAGTGGTTTGAAAAAAGGCAAGAACTGAGAAGAGGACACCAGATTTGGTAAATGAAATCACTGGTGACTTTGAGGACAGCAGTGTCTGCTGAATGAGGAGGTCAGAAGCCAGAATGCAAAAGATTTAGAAAAGAGTGAGAGGAGAGGGTGTGTAAGTACCAATTGTAGATGACTTTCTCAAAGTTTAGCAGAGAAGCAGAGGAGAAAAATAGAACAAAAACTGGCAGGGATGATAGGATCAAGTGAGGGCTTTGTAAAGATACGAATGGGTGTGTTTGTGAGAAATCAGGGACAGAACAAAAAAAATAGGGAAAGATTGAAGATAACAGAAAGAGGGGGGATGAAAGAGGTGGCAACCTTCTGGAGAAGGGATAGGATAAAGTATGCATATAGAGGGATTTGCCTTGGCAAGGTCACCTCTTCAGAAGACACAGGGATGGAAAAGAAAATAGTAGGGAAAGGGATCTGAGGGATATAAAATATAGAAAGAAGAGAGAGTTCTCAGTAAATGGCCTCAGTTTTTTAGTATTAAGGAAGGTCCTCAGCTGAAAGAGGAGGGGAAGCAGTACCAAAGAAGGGATGAAAAGGTTTATAATATCTTTTGTGGTGAGTAGGAGAGCAGATCTATCAGGTAGATATAAAAGGATTGCCTTGGGGCAGCAAAGATCCAGTAAAGATCATGTAGCATCAATTGGTAGTGGCCCTTTTCACCATGGTCCTGTGGCTTCCTCTAGCTCCATGACAAGAGGAACTAAGGTGGCAGGTGTTGGAAGTAATCCAAAGCTAAGGTTTGGCAAAGCAGGAGTGGCTATACCACAAGGAGACAAGGGATTCCAGTGTAAAGGATTGTGAAGAGTTGAACTGATTCACCAAGGCATTAAAATAGGGAAAATAGCAAGTTCAGTAGTGATAGCCTGGGAAAGAACTGAGAGATGGAGAAACTGCAGGTCACTGAGAGGATAAAGACCAAGGTTAAGGGTGGCAAAGAACAGAGGAAAATGTAATGAAAGAAAGTTAGATCAGATAAAAGAATTTCAGAATTCATGAATATGGGGTGATGGCAATATCTCTCTGTGTAGGTGAGATAAAGTAGAGAAGTCATAGGAATTGAGTACATTGAAGAAGTGGGAAGGTAGGGCATTTGAGGTAGTATCAATATATTTATTGAAGTCCTCAAACATAAATTGGGCAGGAGAAAATCTGTAAGCCAGAAATTGATACCATTTAGGAAAGAAGGATTGGGGTTAATAGATCTGGATACTTTAGAGTGGGATATTCCTTATGATTTCCATTGCCACAATCCTGGTACACCTGCCTCATTGTCACCAACCTAGACCATTCCAATAGACTTCTAATCGATCTTTCCACTGTCTCTCTCTTCCTGTTTACCTACATCCTTCTGACATACCATTACCATGATAGTCTTGAGATCTAATTGTCTCACCTCTCTGTCAATGACTTCCTATTCTCTCCCAGGTAAAGTTCAAACTGGATTCCATGGATTTAAGGTGCAGAGGGGAAGTCATTCTGGAAGGAAAGGAAAGCTCTTAAAATGGAAATTCTGAAGACAACATAAGAAAAAATTCCCATGAAGAGGAAAAAGGGGCATTGTCTAAAAAAACTGTAAGTGCACAGAGAGGTCACTAACAAAATTAGATGTTTAAAAGACACATAAAGAAGATGGAAACAAGAGCAGGTTAATAGAGGATGAATATAAAAGTGTTTCATGGTCCTATAAGAATAGTGCCAGGATAGCACTTCCAGACCTCAAACTGTATTATAAAGCAGCAGTCACCAAAACCATCTGGTATTGGTTTAAAAATAGAGAGGCAGATCAATGGAATAGACCAGACAAAGTCGAATCAGAAATAGTAGAACTCAATAACCCACTATTTGATAAACTGGAATTCAGAAATTATTTAGAAAAGAACTCAATTTTTTATTTTAAAAAACTGCTGGGAAAACTGGAGAGCAGTCTGGCAGAAACTAGGCTTACACCAATACCTTGCACTATATTCTAGAATATTCTAAATGGATACATGACCTTAACATTAAAGATATACTATAAAAAATTAATAGAGAAGAAGCTCATATACCTCTTACAGATAGAGGTAGGAGCTATATTCTTAGCTAAACAAGGGCTAGAGGCAATTACAAAGCATAAAATTGATATCTGCTTACCCAAACTGAAAAACTTCTGCATAAATAAAATCAATGCACCTATGATAAGAAGGGAAGCAGTCCAATGAGGGGAAAAAAAGAATCTTTGTATCAAATTTTTTCTGATAATGATTCAGTGCCCAAAATGCATAAACAATTAACGGAGACATACACATTTATGCACATCCATGAATAAAGACTATTCCCCAATAGATAGGAGATGAAAAGATATGAAGTTTTCAAAAAAAAATTGTGAACTATTAACATCCAAATGAAAGAATGCTCCAAAGCATTGAAAGAGATCCAAATTGAAACAACACTGAAGTTTCATATCACATCTTGAAAATTGGCAAAGATGACAAAAGATGGAAATAGTAATTTTGGAGGGATAGAAAGATTCAAAAGGTAGGCACAATCAAGGGTGTGTTGGAGCCAGGTCTATCCATTCCTTTTCACCATGGTTTTGTTACTTCCTCTAGCTCCATGTGAATAGAAACAAAGGTGGCAGGTAGTGGAAGCAATCCAAAGCCAAGGTTTGGCAAAGTATGATTGGCTATAGGACAAGGGGGCAAGGGACCCCAGTATAAACAACTGTGAAAAGTTGAACTGATTCACCAAGGTATTGTTTGATATTTGATTGTTAAATTTGGGGTGTGAGTATTTACACCTCAGAAATCAGCAAATGCTATAAATCAGGGATGGATTTTTGGTTTTGTTGATTTTATAGACTTAGAAAGTGATGTTGAAAATGATAATGAAGCATGTTAAACTTTTTAAAATGTGATATGTGCTTTCAAGAGAGCAAGTTGCTAAACATTTACCATTGGAGCGGCCAGGTAGCACAATGAGTAAGAGCACCGGCCCCAGTGTTGGGACGACCGGGGGATCGAATCCGGGCTCAGATATTTAGCACCACACCCAGAAATAACTGGCCGTGTAACCTCGAGCAAGTTACTTAACCACAATTGCTTTAAAAAAAAAAACATTTACCATCACATTGCTGGGCACATTAGTGCACTAACAGTAAGACTGTGAAGTAGTACAACTTTTTGGAAAGCAATTTGGAATTAGGTAAATAAAATGACCAAAATATCTACAAACTTTGATTTAGAGAATTTGTTCCTAGGCTTATATCCCTAGGAGGTCATTGGTAAGAAGTAACTCTCCATGCACAACAAAATATTTATAGTAGCACTTTTTGTGATAACAAAGAATTGGAAACAAATAAATGGTGATCATTTGAGGAATGGCTAAACAAATTCTGGTACATGACGTAATGGAATATTAATGAACCAGAAGAAAGGATGAATATGATGAATAAAGTGAATTACATAGGAAGATTAGTATGGGTTGATGCAGAATAAAGTAAACAGAGTCAAGAAAACACTATTCACAATGACTACAACAGTGTGAAAGGAAAGAAAAATCATAAAGAAATCAACAGTGAAAGGTGCAAAATTATAAATAGCAAGCGTGACTTGAAAGAAGCAATGTGAGAAGATAATCCTGGACCATGTCTTTGCAGATCTCAGAGGTATATGAGTGTGGTACAATGAATATATTTTCAGACTTTTAAAAAATATTGATCAATTATGCTGATTTTTCTTCCCCTTATTTTGCTTGAAAACTATTATCTATTATATGGGATGGCTCTTTGGGAAGGGAAGGGGGAGAGATACTGTGGAAAATAATAGTAACATAAAAAATAATAGACAAAAAATTATTTAAAAAAAAAGAATATTGCCAGAAGCTTTAAAGGTTGGAATAAGCTCATGAGACAGAGAAAAAGAGAAGGAAAGGAAGGAGACTGAGAGGAAGAGGAGGAATGAGACTAAGTGAAGAGTGAAGATTATTCAAGGAAATGGTTATTCAATTAACTGTACAACATTAACTGTACAACAGGATGTTAAATTTAGTTGTTCAGCCATTTCAGTTGTGTCCTACTCTTTGTGACCCCATTTGTGGTTTTCTTGGCAAAAGTACGAGAGTGGTTTGCCATTTCCTTCTCCAGCTCATTTTACAGATGAGGAATTGAGGCAAACTGGGAAATGTCTGTGGACAGATTTGAACTCATGAACATAAGTGTTTCTCATTCCAGATCTAGGCACTCTATCCACTGTGCCACCTAGCTACCCATATCAATAATAATAATTGACATTTATATAGTACTTTAAAGTTTCCAAAGGGTTTTACATTCATTTTCTCCATTTTGTTCCCCCAACTACCATGTGAGGTAAGAAATTACAGACATTGTTATCACCATTTTACAAATGAAGAAACTGAGTCTCAGAGAGGGTAAGTGATTTGTCCATTACTGAACAGCTAGTTAGTGAAAGAGGTGGGATTCAAACCCATGTCTTTTAAAAAATAATATTATTTTATTTTCCCCTAATTACAATTTTTAACATTCAGGTTTTTTTTAAAGTTTTGAGTTTCAAATTCTATCCCTCCCCGAGATGGTAAGCAATCTGACATAGGTTATACATTTGCAATCATGTAAAATATTTGAATATTAGTCTTTTTGTACAAGAAGACACAAACAAAAAAAAGTATAAAAGAAAGAAAGTGAAAAAGAGTATGTTTCAGTCTGTAGTCAGACAATATCAATTCTCTCTGAAGGCAGACAGCATGTTTCATCATGAGTCCTTTGGGGTTGTCTTGGATCATTGTGTTACTGAGAACAGCCAAGTCATTCACAGTTCTTCATTGTACAATATTGCTGTCACTATATATGATGTTCTACTGGTTCTGCTCACTTCATTCACATCAGTTCATGTAAGTCTTTCCAGATTTTTCTGAAATCATCCTGCTCATCATTTTTATAGCACAATAGTATCATCACAATCATATACTACAACTTATTCTGCCATTCCATAATTGATGGGCATTCCCTCAATTTCCAATTCTTTGCCACCACAAAAAGAGTTGCCATAAATATATTTGTACAAGTAGGTCCTTTTCCCTTTTTTAAAAATTTGATCTCTTTGAAACCCATGTCTTCTTGACTTCACATCCAGCATTCTATCCACTATGTTATAGGTACTAACTTGAATGTTATTATAGACCCATGGACATACTAAAGAATTAATCAATAAACATTTATTAAATGCCTACTATGTGCATTTTCCAATTGGTCAAAGATATGAACAGGCAGTTTTCAGAGGAAGAAATTAAAGCTATCTATAGTCATATGAAAAAGTGCTCTAAATCACTATTGGTGAGAGAAATGCAAATCATAACAACTCTGAGGTGCCACATCACACCTAACAGTTTGGCTAAAGTGATAAAGCAGGAAAATGATAAATGTTGGAGAAGATGTGGGAAAGTTGGAACACTAATTCATGGTTGGTGGATTTGTGAACTAATTCAACCATTCTGGAGAGTAATTTGGAACTATGCCCAAAGGGCTATAAAAATGTGCATACCTTTTGACCCAGTAATACCACTTCTAGGGCTGTATCCCAAAGAGATCATAAAAATGGGAAAAGGACACACATGTACAAAAAATATTCATAACAGTTCTTTTTGTGGTGACCAAGAACTAGACATCAAGGGCATGCCCATCAGTTGGGGACTTAGCTGAACAAGTTGTAGTATATGAATGTAATGTAATACTATTGTGTTGTAAGAAATGATGAACAGAAAACCTGGAAAGAGCTACATGAACTAATGCTGAGTGAAGTGAGCAGAACCAGGAGAACATTGTACACAGAAATAGCCACAGTGTGCAATGACTGACTTTGATAGACTTAGCTTTTCTCAGCAATGCAAAGACCTAAAACAATTCCAAAAGACTCATGATGGGAAAATACCACCCATATCCAGAGAAAGAAATATGGAGTCTGAATGAAGATCAAAGCATACTATTTGCTCTTTTTGTTTTGTTTTGTTTTTCTTTCTCGTGGTTCCTCCTATATATTCTAATTCTTCTATACAACATGACCAATGTGAAAATATGTTTAATAAGAATGTATGTGTAGAGTCTATATTGGACTGCATGCTATCTTGGGGAGGGAGGAAGGGAGGGAGGTGGAGAAAATTTAAAACTTATGGAATTGAATGTTGAAAACTAAAAAATCAATTAATTATTTTAAAAAGAATGAAGGACATACAACGACAACAAAAATGCCTACTATGTGCCAGGTACCATGCTAAGTTCTGGACAAATTTAAAAATGAAGCAAAAGACAGTCCCTTCCTTCATGGAGGTTACAATCAAATGGGAAAAGGGTAAGAGAGAATCAAAGTTGAGGATGACAGTTTGCAGAGCCCAGGTGATGGACGATGGTGGTACTCTCCACACAGTAATAAGAAAATTTGGAATAGGAGAAGTGTTTTGGGGGAAAAGAATTAATTTGGTTTTGGACATGTTGAGTTTAAGGTATCTACTGAGCATCCAGTTTAAGATGTCTGAAAGTCGATTGAGGATTCAAGACTGGAAATTGGGGAAGCTGTTAGGGCTAGTTCAGTAGATTTGAGAATCATCAGCATAGAGATGATAATTAAATCCGCATGAGCTGATCAGCTCGCCAAAAGAGATATAGTGTTCCTGGGAGACGAGAAGAGAATCCAGAATCCAGGATCCAGCCTTAGAGTACACTTTCATTAGAAGATGTGATCCAGGAAAAGAAAGTGAGAGGGAACAATCATAAAGGTAGGAGGAGAACCTGAATACTGGAGTGTCACAAAAACCTAGACAGGAGAAAGTAACAAGGAGAAGAGGGTGAGTGACAATGTCAAAAACTGCAGAGAGGTCAAGAAGGATGTAGTTGAGAAAAGGCCATTGGATTTGGCAACTAAGAGATCATTAGGAACTTTAAAGAGAGTTGTTTTTGATTGGATAATGAGGTCAGAATTCAAACTAAAAGGTTAAGAAAAAAGTGAGAAGAAAGGAAGTGGAGGCATCTATTGTAGACAGCTTCTCAAGAAGATTAACCACAAAAGCCAGGGGAAATATGGGATGATAGCTAGCAGGGATGGATGGATAATAGGATCAAGTTTGTTTGTTTGAGGATGAAGGAGCCACAGGCAGGTGAACAAGCAGCCTGCAGAGGAAGAGAGATTGAAGATGAGATAGCGAGAGTGATAGACAGAGCAATGGGGGGGGCGGGGTGCGGGGGCAGCTAGGTAGTGCAGGGAATCGAGCACCAGCCCTGGAGTCAGGAAAACCTGGGTTTGGATCTGGCCTCAGACACTTAACACACACAAAAATACTAGCCATGTGACTTTGGGCAAGTCACTTAACCCCAATTGCCCTCCAAAAAGCAAAAAAAATAAAATAAAAAAAGAAGGAGCAATCAGAGGAGACAGGATAGAAATAGTTTGCCTTGGTGAGGAAAATGATTGCCTTTTCATGATGCAGCAGAGGTGAAGGAAGAGGTGGATGCAGAAGACATATGGGTGATGTTAGATGAAAGAGCGAGATGGAGCTCTTGGTGAATGGCCTTTTGTGTGTGTGAGAGAAATACAAGGCAAAGTTCTCACCTGAAAGGGAAAGGGGAGGGGGAGCCATAGAAAGTTTGAGGAAGGATAAAAGGGTTTAGAAAAGCTGCTGTGTCAAGTGGAAGAGTGAGTCATATAGGGAGGTGTCAAAGGATTGCCCAGCCACAATGAGCAGTTGAGATTGTGCAACATGAATTTATTGTGGATCCAGTCATCATGATTTTGTGATTTTTCTCTAGCTCAGATTAGCAGCACATGCGTAGGAGCAGATGCAGCAGATAATAGAGTTAGACTGAAGTTTGGCATGGCAAGATTGGCAATAGAATAAATGGTTTGGAGACTCTAGAAGAAGACAAGTTTGTGTTGAACTAGCTTATCAAGGGGTGAAGATGGGGAAGGGAGGAGAATATAACCAGTGAAGGGGCAATGGCCTGAGAAAGAATGGAGGAATCAAGGGTTTGGAGGTCATGTAAGGATGAAAAGCAGAATCTGGGAGTGTGAGACAGAAGAGATGGAACGACAACAGATTAGGGTCAGATAAGGGAATTCCAGATTTAATGAACATGGAAGTGGTGCCTTTGTGGGTAGTGGCAAGATCAAGGGTCTAACAATCTCTCTGTGTAGCCAAGGTGGAGTGGAGGGGTTAAGTGGTCATGTGAAATGATTAGGATGAGGCAGTGAGAGGTTAGTACAGTTGAGGGTGAAGCAATCTGAATATTGAAATATTCAGTCTGACCTCTAGCATGAGGTCAGAAGTTGGGGAGGAAAGATTTATCAGACACTGAATTTCAAGATGAGGAGTATCTTAGAGATAGGTATATTACTAAGGTAAAGTAAGGTCCACAAGAAAAGGAGGGGGGTAGGCTACCTCCCTCATCTAGACTAGTGAGTCCAGTAAATGATATAAGTTCAAGCAGTGCTGGAAAGGGTGGTCGGCCAGGCTATATCATCAGGAAGAAACCAGGGCTCAGTGACAGCCAGAAAATTAAAGGATTAGGCAAGTAAAAGATTTAAGATGAAAGAAATCTGTTATCTATGGAACAGATAATCCAGAGACCACAGTGGAAAGGGTGGGTAACTTTAGAGTGAATGGGATTAGGTTGAGGGGCGATAAAAATAGAGAACAGGGCATTGGAGAACAGGGTTCAGGAACACTGGAAGGGTAGGAGATTACCAAAGGGAGTGTGCTTATCAATGAGAAATGAGTTCAGGTAGATATTAACCTCACTAGGGGTCTGGCCTCAGAGTAGAGTCCTCTCAGGGCTTTAGACAGCTCAGGCCAGGGTACCAGTTTTGGGGAGATTGCCAGGCCAACTAAGAGATGAGCAGAAGGAACATAATGGAATGGCCTTTCCTTCCTACTTGGGAAGGTATGAGCCAGGTTGGATATATGCCGAGGTGGCAGAAGAAAATGATGTCTCTTACCACCTCCTAAAGACTAGAAATGGGCAGGGGAGATGGTTTGTGGGTGGGGGCCTGGAGTCAGGAAGAATAGAGTTCAAATCCAAGCCTCAGACACATAGTAGCTGTTTGACTCAGGACAAGTCACTTAACCTCTGCTTGCCTCAGTTTCCTCAACTATAAAATGAGAATCACTAAATAGCACCTACCTCTAGGGGTTGTTGTAAGGATCAGAAGAAATAATGATTGGAAAATGTCTAACATTTTACAATGTTAAGTGACTAGCACTTAGTAAGAACTTTATTATTATTATCAATTTCTGACTCCCAGAGACAAGAAGGATCCCCTAGGATATAGGATTTCAAATTGGAAGGAACCTTTGAGATCATTATTCCAAAGGCATCATTTTATATGTGAGGAAGTCAAGGCCCAGAGAGAAGCTATACTTCAACTACTAAGAAAAACAGAGATTTGAGTCACTCAAAATTTAGTACATTTTTCCACTATAGGTTGTAAATTCCACTTAATTCCATTTAATTGAAGATGTAGGTATATCTTCAAAATACTTTATTTCAGAAATGGGAACAAAAATCTTGCCAACTTTATGTTGCAAAAATTATGAATGTTATGATGGTTTAGTGGAAAGTATACCAGATTAGCAATCAAGACATGGACTTTAGACCCAAGTCTGCTGCTAAGTAGCTGTGTGACCTTTGAATTGCCATTTCCCTTCTCTGGGATCTCTAAAATGGAAGACTTGGACTAGTTGGATTATGTTTAAGGGCTCATCTAGCCACCAAGTTCCATGATTCTGTGGGTGTTATGTGTATGAAATACATTTAGAAGTAGTAAAATTACACAATGATAAATACTTTATAGGTAAATAATGCCAATGAAAAATAAAAATTTATGTTGGCAATCAGTGTTCCTTCATTTAAACCTTCAGTAAGCCATGTAACCTTAAAATTTGCTTTAGGTTAAAGTTCATCTTCTTTGGATTAAAGGGGTGGAGGGAAAAGCATTTATTAAGCATCTAATATGTTCCAGAAACTTTACAAATATCATTTCATTTAATCCTCATGACAACCCCGTTAGGTAGATACTATTATCTCCATTTTATTGTTGAGGAACTGAGGCAGAGAAAAGGTTATGTGATTTGCCCAGGTTCACATAACTTCTAAGTAGGATTTGAACTCAGGTCTTCCTGACTTCACCCTAGCTGCTTTTATTGGGATTTTAAATTTTATTGAGATTGGTATTTATTCAGTTTAAAGTGGCATGGTAGATCCATAAGATGAGGGCTTTCAAAGAGTCACAGAGGATGTTTCATTAAAATCCTTCTGCAATGGGAGGCCTAGAGAGATTAAAGTGACCTTCATGATGAAATTTAAGGTTACGGGGTGGCCAGTAGCACAGCGAGTAAGAGCACCGGCTCCAGTGTTAGGATGACCTGGAGATCGAATCCCAGGCTCAGATACTCAGCACCACACCCAGAAATAACTGTCCGTGTAATCTTGAGCAAGTTACTTAACCCCGATTGCTTTAAAAAAAAAAAAAAAGAAAGAAAGAAATTTAAGGTTACAAAGCTGTAAAGATTGAACTTGAATTCAAAATTAGGTCTCTTGGTTCCCAAGCCCAGCAGTTCTTCTGCAACACACACACACACACACACACACACCCCACAACCCTTTCTTTCAACATTCAATCTCTCCCAAAAGATGGCTTACTACATTTACCAAATGATTCAGCTTTGTGGTTTATGTTATTACAAGGATTTTCTGACAAAGGCCAGAAAGTAAAATGAAAGTGATTTAATTCTGTAAGAGATTCACATAGCTTTTCTACCACAGTGTCAGAGTTTCTTTATAAAATATTCACAAGCTATCCAAAGAAAAATCTCAAGCCTTTATCTTACAGAAGTAATTAAAAATGAATATTATAGCAAACTCTAAAACCTCAACTTTTGGCAAAAGCAAACTTCAGTCAGGATTTCCTGCTTTCTATGTATCTTTTTTAAAAAATCTGTTTTCCCCCTCTCCCATTACAGAGCTTTAGAATACATTTCTCCAAAAATATCTTCCCTTTGAGATCAAGCTTAGAGATTAGATTCCTTAGACTGATTCCCCCACCTAGAATACATAGTGCCATAAGATTCACAAAAACACATTCATTTCATCTTTCTGTCCAAGAACTTTGCAGTCTGATGAAAAGCTGTCCTTTAATCATCTTTGAATATATGTATTTTAAAGTGTTTACTAATCTGAAGCACTAGGGAAAGTAGGTCTCTTCTTTGAAGTAGAGTACTCTCCCATTATTGATTGTAAAGCAAATTTCAATAAAGAAAATCTTATTTTCTATTGATTTCCATTTAAAAATCAATGGAAATCCATAGACTTTGAAAAGTTTTCTTAAAGGAAAAGGTGAAAATGATTGTCGGTACTACAGAGTTTTGGATATTAGAGAATAATACATTTTGAGTATGAGGGACCTTATAGTGTCTAATTCCCCCTACAATGAGGCCAGATACATAAAGGGTCAGACCCAAGGTCAAATAGTGACTGATTTAGGATTTAACCCTGGGTCCAAATCTATTTTATGTTGCATCACCATTCTTCTCAAAGCGTACCAGCAGTACTTTTTTTTTTCTACTGAGAATTATGTTTTCCATCACGTAACTCACTTTTTTCTTATGAATGACTTGCACAGCTGCAGAAGTTCCTTTTGGTTGGGAGCCACCACCCATCCTAACCAATCCTACTCCTCATGGCTAAGAACACCCTTGTTTGCTTACAGGTCTCAGAGTTTTATTTTCCCTTTTCTACCTTTGTTCTAGGTAGGTGCCATGTCTACTAGAACTCTTCTGCTTTTAACTTGTGTGACCTTGGGATAGTCCCATAACTCTCTCAGGGCCTGTTTCCTTATCTGGATAATCATGAGCTAATTGGGTAGTGGTACCTCAATAATGGGTATGTTACCTCAATAGTCCTTAAAGCCCCTTCTAGATGTAAATTCTATGACTTTTATAAGAATCAAATCCTAACAACATATTTTGCCAGCCAACACTATCAACTAACACAAAATTTGTTGGGAGGAAACTTTGAAGTCACCTAGCCCAATCCTCTCATTTATAGATGAAGAAATCGAAACCCAGAAAGTTTAGGTGATTTCCCCAATGTCTGGATTCAAACCCAGGCCCTTTGACTCTAAACCCAAGATTCTTCCTACTATACCATACATTCTCTACGGCAAAATGAAAACCCCTTTTAACTTCAAGGCTTTAGATTTTTTTTTTTTGGGGGGGGGCGTGGAAATTAACGAATGCTCTAACTTTATTCATCTGGTGAATTGCAAATTCGGAATGTTGAGTCTACTTAGAACAAGGGATACTTCTACTCACACCCAGATACTTTTGTCCAGGGGCTAATTTTGAGAGGTTCAGCCATTTCTTAAAGGGAAGGAAATTCAAAAATAGAAAGAACATTATTAATTGGGGGTGTGATTAGCGTGTTTCAGCATTATTAGCTCCAGCACCATTAGTGCTGCATTTATTTAGAAAACAGCAATGCCAGCTCTGTGCCCCCCAGAAAGAGACGGCTGCCCCCAAGACTCCAACGAAGCTGCCTTTTATTTTGTTTTCGCCAGAGACTTTCTCCAGCCTTCCTTTTACCATTTTATGTAAACTCTGGGGTCCTCCTGGATGAAAGTACTCTCTGTTTCTCAGCAGCCCTGTGGCTTTTGGATTTAACAGCCCCAAAATTAGTTCATGATTATCCAGAGCACACATCACAGCCCAGAAACCACATGGGAGTTGTGTTGGGAAAGGAAGCTGAGAGTTGCTGAAGTAGCCAGACTGAAATTTATAACTGTGACCTGGGCCTTGTCAGGCCTTTATGACATAGTGTAAAGTGAATTGTTGCTTAGTCACCAATTTGCTTGGCAAGATTGGTTGGATTAGGAAATACATAAAAGGTCAGACAGTAGGAGTTTGTCTAGACATCCTATTTTGGATTCTACAACTCTACGTGTTTCTGTAGCAACCTTTACAAAACACTGATATTTTAGCAATATTATAAAAAGGCCCCCCTTTTCTCCCTCCTGTAATCAGGTAGAAGAGACTTCAGTGGAACGGACACGCCCACTTATGGTGTCCAGCTGTGGCTGAGGTGCCACCACCATGTGAGAGGCAGGAGGGGAGTTACCACAGCCAATCCCCCTCCAGACTCCTAGGCTTTTCCCAGCAATGCTTGGCTCCTGAAGGGGAGGAGGTGATCACCTCCTAGGGGAGGAGGCAAGGCCTTGGAGAAGCCAGTGGAACTGTCACAAGCATGGGGGCCAAGAGATAGAAATGTCTTGTTTTTCCTTCAGCCCCACACAGAAGGTTACTTCACAGCTCATCACTGGTGATTTCATGAAGATGTGAGGCTGACCTTTCTGAAGACAGGGAAAATGGGATCTACTCACAATCATACATGCAACTTTGATCTTTAAATACCAAATTCCTCTCATTAGCTGAGGAAGGAGAGGAAATTGTCTAGCATTTTGCTGGTGAAGTCTCCTCAGACTCCAGTGATGACTTTTTCAAAGTCTGGAGACTCTCAGGAAATAAAGGAATAGAGCAGAAGGAAGAAAGCAACCTGCCAAAAAATGGTCTTGATAGACTGATTTCATATCCCTGACATTTTTATTATCATCATGATTATTGCTACAATTACCCCCATTTCTTCCCATCCTCACTGAAAAAATAGGAAATCTTCCAAATTTGGGGCTCCCAATTTCTTTCTATGTGTGAACTCCAGGGGTTCTAGTGACATTAATTGGACTTGGCTGGGCCTTCCAGATTGAATAGTACACATGCCACTTGAAGAAAAACCAAGAGCAGGTTTGCATTGTCTGCCTGACTAAAAATTAATAGCAAAGTGAATGCTGTAGACAGCACTTGTACCGCGGTCATTATAGAAATTGAGAAAGTGTGGGCAGATGTCCTCCCATCTGGTACTACTAGAAAAATGGACCTTGGATTTAAAGATTTCCAGCCTGGGTTCTCCTTCCGAAGGAAGCACCACTTGAGGGCCTGGTTTATGTTAGCTGTTTTCATTCTTCACAACCATAGCCTTTTGAAATGATGGAACTTGGCTGGCCCCCTGCAAATATATCTCTGGCAACATATTCCCCAGTAGAGCACTGTGGCTTTTCCAAAAACAAAGGAGAGGTTTCCAGTCCATCAGGAGAGCTCAATGCAAAATGCCTGGACTGTGGTTTTAGGGGAAATGGGGGAGGATACCTAACTTTGGCTGCTCGTAAGCCATGTGATAGTTTTTCTAATTTTGAATTTTCTTCTACTCGGCCCTTTCTGTGGTATATAAAGTGATATCCCTAACCCATGTCTTGGGGTCATTTATACTGAGGTATTTTCCCTGGAGTGATAATGGTCTGGTGCAGAGACATCCACAATTCAATTACCCTTGAGTGCAGTATTGGTAAAATAGATGTAGTCATAGAAGGGTGATTTTTATTTTTCTTTCCACCATAGCAAATTGATATTCTCATGTAGAAATTGAACACTGACAAGTTTGGGAAATGGGATGGAGTGCCAGGCCATTGCTCAAAAGACCTAAGAGCATACTGCCACCATTTTATTTATATTTCAGAGTTCCATGATTTTATAGATGTGAGTAAATTATGCATGGATCCCTATTGCACTCTTGCCATAGCTTAGTGCCTAGATTGCTTTGGTCATCCTTTTAAACTAACAATCTCATCTCACGCCTTCTCCCCACCGTATACCCAGTGAAGCTGGCCTCTTTCCTGACCTCAAGCAATTCCCTATATCTCTGACTCTGGCTTCCTCTATGTCCTTCAAGTCCCAGGTAAAATCCAACTTTTTATGAGAAATATTTCCTCAAAAATAATTTCCTCATTCTCCCTTTAGCTTTAAGTGTTTTTCCTCTTTTGATTAGCTCCAAATTATCTTATGCTTGGCTTTTCTTTCCCTCACATAGTTGTAGTATCTCATTTTCCCCATGCGGTATTGTTTCTCATTAGAACTGTGAGCTCCTTGAGATCAGGGATTATCCTGCCTTTCTTTGTGTCCTCACTGCTTAGCACAATGCCTGGCACATAGTAGGGGCTTAATAAACATTTCTTGTCTTACCAGTTGACTGACCAATACAGGAATTTGCTATTCCCAAGCCATTACACATCATTCAGGGTTGTGGTCTAACAAATTGACACCAGACCAATGGAAAATGTAACAGAAAAGAAAGCTAGACTCTATGTTCCTTTAGATGTGTTTCATGATTTCCTTTAGGCATCTGATTATGGGCACAGCCCATTTTTAAGTATGTTAAAATCTGCCTATTTTAAGTTAGGCCCAAACTGGATCTGGAGACCCACTTAGATGTGTCACTAACCTTTAGAGCTATTCTTTTGACTATTCTTTGAGATCAGCAGAATAAACCAACCACCAAAGCAAAAGCTGATTCTACTACCTTTTCTGTAATTTAAAGTCATCAGTTTCCCAAAGCCTGAAGGTCTGACATGTTCTTTTTCATGATATTCTTTCTTCTGTTTCTCACAAATCAAAGTAAGATGATATTTTCATACTTGGATAGGGTTGATTTGACTATTGGTAGATGTTCATGATTATCTGCAAATAGACATAAGTATAAATTTATAAATGTCTATATATACACATACAATTACATATACATGCACATATATGTATTATATGAAATAATATCAAATAATATTAAATACTATCAGGCTTGCTATGTGACTTAGCAGTTAATCTAGAACCTAATTCTATCTTGTTATCCATAGTTTTCTTCTATAAGGCTCCTAAATTCTCATTATTATTATAGATTTACATTATTCACACAAGGCATACAGAGGCAATTAGGTGGCACAGTGGATAGAGTACTGGGCCTATAGACAGGAAATTGTTGTTCAGTCGTTGAAGTCATGAAGTCTGTGACCCCATTTGGGATTTTCTTTGTAGAGATACTGGAGTGGTTTGCCATTTCCTTCTCCAGCTCATCTTGCAGATGAGGAAACTGAGGCAGAGTGAAGTGACTTGCCCAGGGTCACACAGCTAGTAAGTGTCTGAGACCAGATTTGAACTCAGTAAGATGAGTCTTCCTGACTTCAGACCCTGTTTTCTATCCACTGTATCCCCTAGCTGCCCCACAGACAGGAAGATGAGTTCAAATCTGGCCTTTGACACTTTATTAGCTGTATGTACCTAGGCAAGTCACTTGACCTCTGTCTGCCTCGGTTTTCCCCACCTGCAAAAGGGAAGGAAGACTAAGATCTACCCCAGGGGTTGTTCTGAGAATCAGATGAGATAAGATTTGCAATGTTCTTGGCCCATTGTGTGGCACATCTTAGATTCTTAACAAATATTTGTTTCCCCTCTTCACGAAAATGCAGGGAAGTTTGCCCTTGCCCATTTTACACATGGAGAGAATAAAGCAACTTCTCAGGACAGAGCTGGGACTTAGAATTCAGGTCTTTTGTCTTCTTTCCACTAGATTACACTGCCTTGCAGAATAGTTTGTTGGCTTCACCTGAAAGATAATTAATTGGTTAATTAAAACAACAACACAAGTCGGTCCCAAACCCCAAACAACTGTTAGTTTATTCAAGGCAGTTTATAGCATCCTCTCCCCAAGGGTGGATTCAGGGATAGGCACATGGATCATGAGTCATGTGCTTCGTTTGGGGAGTTCAAGGACAAGCTTTGTCTTTGTTTGGGAAGAGGATATAATGGGCCACAAGTCTGATCCTGTCTAACTCTCATCAAGGAGGCAGGAGACCCAAGTACTACAACTACCTCTCATGTCTCAGAGTCATGTGTAATATGTGCTCATAAATTTGCCTCACCTGCATTGTGAGAGGTGGGGTAGCTTCTCTGGATTTGTGTAGCTTCTGACAACAAAGATGCCGGGATTTGGAAACAACTGGGTCTGTGAAAGGGCTAGTGTTTCCAGAAAGAAATTGTTCATTCAAAAGTGTTGGATAGGCAGAGATGATGGGAAAGAATCCAAATGGCCCAAGAACATGCACATTCCACCCTCCCAGGTAGAAAGTTGTTTCAGACTTTCCCCCCAAAAGCAATAGTGATATGGAGCATTCTAATAAATGGTGATCAAGTATCAGAGAACTATATTGTACTCAATCCTTCAGCACCCAGGGAGAACGCAGAATCTGCCATCTTGGAAAAAGTGTCATTTCTTCTAGTGGGAAGTCTGGATTTTATTTTTGTGTTTTAATGAAAGCCATATTCCTATGTCATTCCTTTATTGTCAGTTTGCTTATGTTCTGGGTTTACTTTTACTCATCATAATTTACACTTGCTATTTATCTTGGTAAAACAAATGGGATTTCATACCCTCTATTTGGAGGAGAGGCAGATGAGGCCTTACTGTTATAGTATCACCTTCCTCTGCAGGAGACAAGAATTCTATTTCTGCATTATAATCATTGTCATCATCATTATCCCTTTAAGGTTTGCAAAGTATTTATAAAATATTATCTCATTTTTTCCTCACAACCACCCTGAGAGGTGGATGTTATTTTTATCTACATTTTACAGTTAAGGAAACTGAGGGTGAGAGAAGATAAAGGGCTTGCTCAGGGTCATATAGTTGGTGAGCATCTGAGGTAGGATTTGAATTCAGTACTTCCTGGCTCTAGGTCAAGTGCTCACATGCCTCTATCTTTTCTCAACTGTAAAATAAGGGTGTTGGACTTGATGATCTCTAAGTTTCCTTCTGGCCATGACTGAAAGATACTTCATGGATGATATTATTTAAGGTGGAAGTCAAATCAGAGAATTATTGGGCCAGTTGGCTCCATTTGTTAGAATTTGGTCCTGACGAAGTCAAATCTAAGATAATTCTCCTTCCCATTCAGGTCTTCTAGATTTGCCCTGTTTTATGCCTCTAGCTATCAGCCTGAGCAGTCCTTTGATATATGATGGTTCCTAGGGATGAGGAAGACCTGGTGAAGGGCTCAGCTCAACCTACCATTATTACTTGGGAAAAATCCAAGGGATACCCTGATATTGGATTAATGGTATGACTGAATCAAGAAATTAGCCAACTGTTAGGTTATCTTTTCTGTAATTTTATCTTCTCTTTGGGAAAATTTGTGTGTAGACATACCTCTAGGCACATAACTCCAGGATCTTGAAGGTTTTGCCAGTGGGGCATCATCTCTGGCAGATTCTGGCATCATGGAAAGGCATTGAGCTTGGTCTTGGGGACAGACTATATTTGCTTTCTGGGGGCATGAATAAATATAGAGAATAAATAATAAGTAATGAATAAATATAGAGAAGCTCTTCACCAAGAAACTGACCATTTGGTCATGAATTCTAGGGTCATGAAAAACCATATGAGAAAGAAAGACACAAAGTGACCCTCAATTCAATAATCAATGAGCATTTATTTAGTGCCACTCTGTACCAGGTACCATGCTAGGTGCTGGCAAAGTAAATACAAAAAAATGAAACTATGTCTGCTTTCAAGCAGATTGATTCCCTTGCATCTACAGAGGCAGCAGCAGAAAGTCCTAAAAATCATGTAACATTTATACCATCTATAAACGTGCACTTAACTACTGGTCCTCTAAATGTGAGGCCCTTGTCTAGTGGTCAGTAAGTGTATATCGTATTTGGTCCTATCCATCTTTACCTTCTTGCTCTAAATGAAATCAGAAGAGGGGGGAAGTTGCAGCTAAGAGAATGGTTGGCTCACAGATTCTCCTGGGAGATACAAATAAAAGAGTTGGCAGAACTGGTTTTATCATGTGTCCGGAGACCATAAGAAACATCTTAGTCATGTTTAGAATTTGCAAAATGACCATTATCATGGTAATTACAGCTTATGTGCCACAGTATTAAAAACTAGAGAAATGCAAGAGAGACTAGAAAAGACATTCCAAATGGAATCAACATACACTTTAATATTTGATGGATTCAATACAAAGTGAGTATAGGGGTAACAGTCAAAAATATGCTGGAAAACATGATCCAGGAGTAAGAAGTGAGATGAGGCAAAGGCTTGTAGACTACATAATGACTTCACAGCTACACTTCATGAATACTTTCTTCAGGAAGAGAATCAAGAAACAAGAAGTACATGATGAGTACTGAATAACATCATGAAAAATGAAATTGACTATGTCTTAAAAGACAAGAATCAATGGCTTCCTCTTTTGAGAGCTATTTCTGAATCATCCATCTATGCATAATAAAACAATTGCCTTGTTAGAGCAGGCATCAAAACCTTATCAAATTAAAGGAAAAATAAAAGTGAGAAAATATGACATGCAACTCCAGCTTGACCCATTTTAATCAAACTTTTGACAATGAAAAATGGGAGAATCAAGAACAGACATCACCACAGACTATCGCCTCTTGCTAAGGAAATTCAACCAGTGTAAATCAGTTGCCACAAGAGGACACCAGGAAAACTTAGAAATTGTCTCAGGCTGCAAACATTTGATTTCTTTCCCAAGCATACAGATGTGTCAATGAAGAGCAGTACCAATTTAGTGTCTAAACTGATTTCTAATAGAGCATAGTAGAATATGATGACCAGTATCCCCTCATAAAACAGCAAGAAGTAACAGATGAAAAATGAGAAAAAGTTTATAGAAAATAAGGAGCAAAGTTTACAGAAAGCTTGAGACTGACTTAAGTTAAATCATTTGTGTTGTTTAGTTGTTTTCAATTGTGTCCAACTGTTCATGACCCTATCTGGGGTTTTCTTGGCAAAGATACTGGAGTGGTTGCCGTTTCCTTCTCCAGTTCATTTAACAGATGAGGAAACTGAGGCAAACAGGGCTCCATGACTTGCCCAGGGTCACACAGCTAGTAAGCATTTGAGGCCAGATTTGAACTCATGAATATGAGTCTGACTCCAGCCCCAGGTGGAGTACTCTCTCCATTGTACCCTCTAGTTTCCCTAAGTCAAATCATACTGAGAGTATTTAAAAAGGAAAATGATAAACAGACAAAAAAATTGCAAAGAATCCATAAATATTTCTATAACAAACTATTGACAATGGAACCACAACGTATAAACTCTAACATGACAGTCCCCTAATGTGCTACGAGAGGTAATGGAAATAACATTAAGAAAAATGATGATAGGAAAAGCCAAGAATGTGCTGGAACCAGCTCAAATTGACTCATGAAAGCCAATTGTTAAATTTTGAGCTTTTACACCTTGGAAATTGGCAAACACAACAAATCATGGTTTGATTCATTATTTTGTTGATTTCCCAACTTAAGTGATTCAGAAAGTGTTAATAATGCAGATTAAATTTAAAAGTGTGTTGTATTCCCACAGATATCCAATTGTTAGACATTTATCAGCACATTTCTGGAAGAGTAGCTGAACTAGGCACCAGGGAAGTCTATGTATAGGTGACACAATTTTGAAGGAATAGAGCGATCAATTCTCAAAACATCTGAAAGAGGGAAGACTATTTTATTATTGCTATTATCATCATTAAAAATACTAATGAGAAAACTTCAGTAACCACTAAACCATATATCTACTTTTCATCCCCCCCCCAAATCTTTATGACAATAAACTAACTACACATGAAACCAATCCAATCCAATAACAATTTATCAAGCACCAGAATGAAGATTTAGACAATGGGATAGGCTTCTGCAAATAATATTTTAGGGCAGACCACATCTTAACAGTTTTTCAGTTGACTGAAAAGTATAAAGGATGCAAGATGGTCCTGTGCCTACTGCTTACCATAAAAAAATTTTTGATTCAGTGATGCAAAAAAACTTCCTAAATGCATTCATCCAACAAGGTTACTCTCATGCTTATGTTATAATCATTATAATCATACAAGGTTCCTTAAAATCTGTCTGTCTCTGTCTCTCTGTCTCTCTCTCTGACAATTATTTAACTATTTATATAAAAGGAAAAACAACCCGGGAGATTTACTTGCCAGGGGGCATTTGCCACCTCTGTAGAGGATATGTGGCACAAAACCCCAAGGAAAGGTGAATTCTCTGTCTATATTTGTTGCTGTTTAGTCGTGTTTGACTCTTTCATGACCCCATTTGGGATTTTCTTGGCAAAGGTACTGGAATGGTTTGGACTCTCTATGACTTCATTTAGGGTTTTCTTGGCAAAGACACTGCAGTCACTTGCCATTTACTTCTCCAGATCATTTTAACAAATGTAGAAACTGAGGCAAACAGGGTGAAGTGACTTGGCCAGGGTCAGCCAGCTAGGAAGTTTCTGAGTCCAGATTTGAACTCAGGAAGACTTCTTCCTGATTTCAGGTCATGTGCTATATCTGCTGCATCACTTGACTGCACTATCTATGTTAAGGTTCTCCTAATGCTCCTGCTTGCTGATGACTTTGTATTGACTCTATCAAGCTCTTAGAAAACTGCAAAGCCTTCTAAATGAGATCCATAGTCACTGAAAAGAGTTCAGCCTAACATCCACACAGGAAAAATCCATTGGATGAAGACCATCATATGCAGCTACGTGGACAATCCATGTATTGGTCCAATAACATATGCAAAATATGCATACGTATATGTATGTGTGCATATGTGTATATATACACCAATATCTATATCTGTGTGTTTATAAACATATATAATATGTTCGTGCATGAAGGTAGTGGATGGAGGATAACCGAATGAATTGCTTTTTTGGAAATTGCTTAGATCTCACCATCACCCATAACTGCACATTTTCCATAAGGTTGAATTCTGAAATTCCCATCTCTAATCATAGCTTCCCATCCTTCCATTAGTCTCTTTGCCTCACTCCTCTTAAAGCTGTCATTTGGCTCCACTACAATCTCCAAGTCATCTATCTGTCTGTTTGTTCATAAGCTTGACCTTGTCTTACTTTCTTATCATTGTCAATTTGACCTTGTAATTAAGATGTTCTACTTTATACTATCTCTAGCTTTTGAATCCATTCCCCTTTGTCCTATCGCTGTTCCTGCCTTGCCAAACCTTAATCCTGAGTTATCCCCACCACCCATCT
This sequence comes from Petaurus breviceps papuanus, assembly GCF_028583685.1. NCBI lineage: Eukaryota > Metazoa > Chordata > Mammalia > Diprotodontia > Petauridae > Petaurus > Petaurus breviceps. Next base: position 8,164,425 of record NW_027185887.1, read on the forward strand.
TCTCAATATCGACACCCATGCTTTTGAGCACCACTGAAGGAAGTCACACAACTGTGCTGAGTAGGACGTTTAGCCTGGCAAAGACTCAGGGTATTATATCTCTCTCCAAGTATTTGAAGAGCTGTGATATGGAAGAAGGATTAGATTTGTTCTGTTTGACCCCACAGGGAAGAACTAAGAGCCATGGGTAGAAATGCTAAGGAGGCAAGTTTAGATTGATGTAAGGGGAAAATATAAAGATGAGCGCTACCGCAAAATGAACTGGCTCTGGAGGTAGTGGATTCACTGCCATTAGGAGCCTTCAAACAAGGACTGGATAGCAACTTACCTGGTAGGTAGAAGTGGGGTTTCTTTATGGGTGAAGTAGGTGGCTACCGAAGTCCCTTTCAGCTAAAAAAAAAGTGTGTGGTTCTGCTTTTAACGAACCCAGACTTTCCCTGAAACAAAAGATCTATCTTTAAAATAAAAATTCTTCACATAATGCAATGTGAGGGCAATTTATAGAATACCATCCTCTACAAATAATTAAAATTGTGGGTCACCTAAAAGGCAACAGAGAGGTACAGAGTGAGCCTGAGTAGGCTGCAACATATTACCAAGGCATGAAGTAATGGAAGAGCATTTATTAAACTTTTACTCTGTGCAAAGCCCTGGAGATGCAAATAGAAAATTAAGATAGTCCCTGTTCTCAAGAAACTCACATTTTAAAAGGGGAAGCAGATGAAGAATAAAGGAGGGCAGAAGGAAGAGTGATTTGAGGTATTATCAGAGAGAGAGATGGCTGGAAAAAGAAGAGAATCCTGTAGTGAGAGCAAGGGCTAACCCATGAGCAGCTACTTCTATCCATGCAATGTCAGGAGATCTAGTGGAAGACTCCTAATGTGTTGGGTGGACCCCATGTGGATAATTTAGACAAGAGAGTCCCAAGAGGAGTTGATCATTTGCAATCCGTATCATTTGCATTGGGGTCCTGCATTGATGGGAACACAGATCTCAAAGTAAGTACATGTATACATAGTCAATTACCCTTGGATCAAAAAATGTTTTTATGAACTCCCTCATTTTAGAGATGGGGAATTTGGTGACCAGTGAGGCAATTTGACTATGGTCACACCATGAACCAATTCTGGTTCTCAGTTCAAAACTCTTTCCACAATACCACATTGCCCTCATTTCCCAGGTACACTCCTTATGAGTGCTAGAAGGGGACCATGAGGAGTTGAATAGTTTATTCCTCTGCCTTTAAACCTTCTCTTTACTTAGTATGATCCATCTGCTGCCTCAGTTCCCTTGGTATACAAGAGATACTATCTTTTGTTTCTTGACCTCATTCAAACTAAACAGTATCTGGTTTGGGTACCTTGGTCATAACCCACCCTTATTTTCCCAAAACAATGATAAGAAGGCCCAGAAACCTCAATTAGTGACCTGTAGCTTGCAGCTACTAAGAGTTGTCATACTATGTATGTGACTTGAAGCTGCAAACAGTTTTAAAAACCTAGAGCTGGAACCACATGGCACAGGAAGTTGATTAGTGACCTAATTTAACCCCAGGGGAAAAAAAAAAAACCCTGACCTTCTGCATGTAGACATAGGCAAAAGAGTTGGGAGAGCAGAGAGGGGGTTTGCATAAATATGCCAGGCACCACTTACCTGAACTATTTAAGCAAGCACTGACTGGCAGGGCCCAAAGCTATATTTTTCCTTTCTTCTGGATAACAATTCTAATTTTCGTCACCAAGAAACTCAGGTTGGGGCTCTGGATTACTGTTTTTAAACCTACTTTTAAAACTCCCTTCTTCATTATCAAAAGAGCTGTGGATTCTAGAGTAAAGGGTAGAATTAGACAAGGTTTCCCAATAATACAAAGCTACATTTCTAAGCTTAATTACCTCAATAATCCATATCTTTCCTCTCACTTGCCTTAGATAATAGATAATTTACTGGATTAGATTTATGGGCCCCAAATATGCATTTAATGCAGCCCTAGACCTTGTTTTCTGATCATTGACCCACATTACTTTTAAACCATGTCAGAGAAAAGGAAACCAGAGGCCTGCTTCTTCCCACATTTGGCCTGGAGATTGCCTTCCACTTATTGTTGCCTCTGTGATCCACTTACAAAAGGTCAATTTGCTGTTATCTGATCACCAACTAGTTTTAGCTCTGCATAGGGCAGCCCCAGGGGATATCCATGGGAAGAGAAGGTCTCTTACTTAAAAAAAAAATTGGGGCAGCTAGGTGGCATAGTGAATAGAGCATCAACCCTGGAGTCAAGAGGTCCAAGTTCAAATCCAGCCGAAGACACTTGACACTTGCTAGCTGTATGACCTTGGGCAAGTCACTTAAGCCCAATTGCTTTGCCTTCTCCACCTCCAAAGTAATAAATAAATAAAAACTCCACAGTCATGTCCTACAGCCATGTACTAGTAAATAATTAACAACTGACTCTCCAAAGCAAATAAAAAACAAAAACTATATTTGTGACATCCTTTCAAGTTTAATTTGCACTATCAACATTTTCTCCATTGCTTTCCTAATTCAATCAACAAAACAATAAAGCAGGTCCTGAATTATAGCATGTGTTGATTTCCAAGGTGTAAATGCTCATACTGAAAATTTAACAATCAGCAGAGCCAGTTCAAAGGTGGTTGCTGGTGCTGATGACTTCCTTCCCAATAGTCACAGACCATTCAATGAATAAGGATGTGAATAAGAAAAAAATAAGAAAGGGGAAAGTGACCAGCCATAAAATTAGGTGCCTGATGAAAGGGTCTAAAGGGCAAATGATAAAGCCCTTCTAGGGAACAACACATGTACTGAAGGAGTCAACAAAGATTTACTAGGTAATTAAGATGCAAGAGGCACTGTGCCTCTAATTAGCTAGAGATAAAAAGAAAGGTGAAAACATTTCCTGCTCTCATGGAGTTTACAGTCTAATGGTGGATACTATAGGCAAACAACTACATATATACAAGACATATACAGTATAAATTGGGGGTGCAGAAGGAAGTCACTGGCACCGGGGAGTACCAGGAAAAAGTGGGATTTGAACTGAGTCTTAAAAGGAGGCCAGGGAAGCTAGAAGGAAGAGTCAAGGAAGGGAGAGCATTCCAGGCACAGGGCACAGTCAGTGAAAAAAGAGAAGAGATGAATGTGAGAGAAAAAGTCTTGGATTTGGAAACTGGAGAGCCTGCCTCTGTAATTTATTTCCTATAAATTATATAGGACCTTAGGCAAGTGGGTTTCGTTGTCCTGATTGGTGCTGGGCAAGGTGTTCTCTAAGACTTCTTCCACCTCTAAATCCTGTGATGAGAACCACTGAATTCTCCCTCACATAGAGAGGATTTGCACATAGCTCTCAGGAGATAACTAAGAAAAGACTCCACTTTCTTCTAATACTCTTGCCAAATGAATTTTCAATCTTCCTATATTCCCTGGGCATATGTCCTCCTCCTCCTCCTCCTCCTCATTGTCATTTCCACCATCTCTGTCTTATTATCCTATTATCTTATCTCTCTGTCCCATTTTCTCTTTCTGTATCTATCTGCCTCTTTCTCTGTCTCTGTTTCTTCTATTTCTCTATCTCTGTGTGTATGTCTCTCTATGTCTCTCTGTGTCTGTCTATTTCTCTCTGTCTCTCTTTTCTCTTTCTCTCTTTCTCTCTGTCTCTCTGTTTCTTCTCTTTCTCTGCCTCTATATGTATGTCTTTCTGTGTCTGTCTCTCTTTTTCTCTTTCTCTCTGTCTCTCTGTTTCTTCTCTTTCTCTGTCTCTTTGTGCATATCTGTCTGTCTGTCCATCTGTCTCTCTCTTTTTCTCTCTCTGTCTCTCCCTCCTTCCCTGGTACCCTACACAGTTGCTGAAGACACATCTAAGTTTTCTAAGCATCTCACTTAAAAAAAAATTCCAAATCTCTACCTAAAAACCCTACTGGTCTATCAAGAGAAGTTTGATTAAAGATAAAGAAAGCATCCCCTCCAAGGCTGAAGCCAAGAAGCTACAATTTCCTATGAAAGCTAGCAGTCACTGTGCCCACAGATCTTCATGTAGAGCTATTTTGCATAAGCAGTGCTTGGAGTAGAGGAGGAGTGAAAAGAAGAGGTCAGTAGAGAATAAGTCCAAGCACTGGGAAAATTACATTAATTCCTGTTTAGGCTTCTTGATTCTTCCCCATGTGTATTAAACACAGCAAGCCACAGAAACCCATGTTTAATCTTTGTACCTTCCTCAGAACATGGTGGTTTGGGTTTTCCTGAGGCTGGCTCAGGTCCAGCAACACACAGTCGGCATAAAAGGCTTGTGGGCAGGCTCTGGGAGCAGGCAGCTTGTGTTCCCAACAAAGGGAGCACTGTTGGTGAAAGCTGGAGGCGCTCCTGGAGTCAGCTGCAGAAGCTGCTTGGCAGCCAGTCATTGGCCCTGGCAGCAGGCTCACTGGCAGGCCTTCCAGGCCTCAGGTGATGATAAGGAGGAAGCAGGGCAAGAGCACTCTGCTAATGAAATGGAATTAAAAGAGGGTATTCTTGGGCATTGTGCTGTGGGGTGACAGCCAGTGAGAAGGCCTGTGGCCAAATTTCAAAAGCCCTTTAGTGGCTAAATTAGCTAAGTGGCACCAACTACATAGCATAGAGAAATGAAGGAGAAGGTCCACTGTTCCTTCCAAATAGGGCTTGGCTGTATGAAGATTACCCCTGTTATTTCTCCCCCTGCCTCCCTTTAAAGTAAAAGAATTACGGAATTGTACCATCTGTGGAGTTTCCTGTAAATGTTGTATTGCTCCATGACCAAGGTGACCCTGCCAATGGGCCATATGCAATTATGCTCTTCCACCTCCAACCCTTGACCTGGCCCGAGGGATCTCAGTGGACTTCCCCTGCATTAACCCCCACTCCTCACAACCCTTCTGAAGGCTTCATATGACAGCCGTCATCTTTCCAGCCAAGGAAAAGTGGACAGGGCTTCTCTTTGGAGTCAATCACCACCCCACCCCCTCCTCTTAGGTCTAAAAGGGCATATGGATTCAATGCAGAGGTACATGACAGCAGGGAAGTCAATCTAGGAGATCCTGTCTTTGGCCTTAGTCTTTGTATAGAATAGATTTGTAGATTCATTGAGTCCAGATCAGCCACATTAAAATAACTGCTCCTCTGAGCAGGCATAGAAGATGTTTGTGAAGGATTTAAAAAAATAAAACAGAAAATATTAGGATAAAGGGTGTTGCATGCCAGCTCAAGGTGGGGTATGGGAGACCACAAATATAACAGCCAGAAGGGACTACAGAGATTATCTAGTCCATTGGCCTCATTTTACAGAGGAGGAAACTGAGGCCCACGGAGGCTAAGTGATTTTCCCCAAAATCAGATAAGTAATCAATATTGGAGGCAGGACTTGAACCCAGGTCCTCTTTTTCTTTTTTTCCTTTTTGGAGGGGGGAAGGCAGGGCAATTGGGGTTAAGTGACTTGCCCAAGATCACACAGCTAGTAAGTGTTATTATGTGTCTGAGACAGAATATAAACTCAGGTCCTCTGACTCCAGGGTGGGTGCTTTATTCACTGCACCACCTAGCCACCCCTGAACCCAGGTCCTCTTACTCCAATTCCAGAGCTCTCTCTGCATTATTAATTAGCACTGAAGTCACTAGGGAATTAAGTCAAAATAGGGCAAATTCTGAGCATCTTTTTGGTGTAGTGGATAAAGCACTGGGCCTGGAGTCAGGAAAATCTAAGTTCAAATTGAGCCTCAGATAATTACTATCTGTGTGACCCTGGGCAAGTCACTTAATCCTCTTTGCCTCAGTTTCCTCATCTGTAAAATGAGATCAAAGAGAAAATGGCAAGCCCCTCCAGTGTCTTTGCCAAGAAAATCCCAAATGGGGACATAAAGAGTTAGATGTGACTGAAACAAGTAAACAACAGGACAAATTCTAACTCAGTATATATATTTTTTTTGCTTTTTGGAAGGCAATTGGGGTTAAGTGACTTTCCCAAGGTCACACGGCTAGTTTTTGTGTTAAGTGTCTGAGGAGGGATCTGAATCCATATCCTCCTGACTCCAGGGCCCGTGCTCTATTCACTGTGCCACCTAGCCAACCCTCAGTATAAAGATTTGATAGAAGCAATATCTACTAGGGCTCATGCTAGTAGTACAAATTAGTTTCTCCCTAAAAAGCAGTGAAACTCTAAAGATTTAGCTGGTCCAAAAGACCAGGCCTTAAACTGTTTAAACATCTTCCTGGTCACCAAAGTAGAAAAGGTCAACATAGGAGGAGTCAGAGGTTTCTCAGGCTCAACACACACATATACCCTGGTGACCAGGAAGGGGCCAGAGTCTGGAGAACTGTGCCCAACTGAATCAATGCTGTATCCTTATAGGATATCTTTTCTATGCTATTATTTAGTGAACTGTTGTTGTTAAACGTCACGTTGTCTACCAGCATCTCATTTTGTTTAAATGCCTGGCCTGAACCACCTAACCACCTTGAATCAGGTTGGGCCCAGAAGAAATTCCCAGTTTTCCTGCATGTCAGAGATGCCTAGAGTTTAATTGGGCTGCCTCTGGAATGTTGCTGTTGTTGTTCAGTCATGTCAAACTCGTGGTGACTACATTTTGGGGTTTTCTGGGCAAAGATACTGGAATGGTTTGCCCTTTCCTTCTCCAGCTCATTTTACAGATGAGGAAACTGAGGCAAACAGGATGAAGTCATTGTCCAGGGTCACACAGATAGTAAATGTCTGATGCAAGATTTGAACTCTGGAAGATGAATCTTCCTGATTCCAGGCCCAGTGTTCTATCCACGCACCACCTATCTGCCCTCTGCTGTTGCCTCTGGAACAACAATTTTCTTTTTATTCACAGGAGTGGTTGGATGACCAATTGCTAAAGAAGATGTACAGAATATTCATGTGTCAGGTATGCTACTGACCCTGTCTGTTGTCCTCCATCTTCTCATCTCCAAGTTCAATATCTACGGTCCTACCTATAACACTATGGCTCACAGCATCTAAGAATTGTTATGTGTTCAGGGAGAGGCTGAACCAAAAGGCCTCTGAAGCACCTTCCAGATCTGAGACAATGACAGACATAGCTAACTTTCTACACGTCTATGGAGAATCGAAGGATCATAGTAGAGTGTAAACTCCTTGGGGGCAGGACCTATGTGTTTTTATCTTTGTATTTTGAATGCCTCTGAGGCAGGACAGATATAATCCTTTCAAATTCTCTTTATCAGAATAGAGGAATGATCAAAATCATAGAATCCTATGTGATAAGAAGATGAAAAGCAACAGAACTGAGTACTATCCTAAAGATAGAAAGAGAAAATGTTGTCCGGTTGTATCTGACATTTTGTGACCCCATTTGGGATTTTTATTGACAAAGATTCTGGAGTGGTTTGTCATTTCCTTCTCTAGCCCATTTTACAGATGAGGAAACTGAGGCAAAGAGGGTTAAGTGACTTGCCCAGGGTCACACAGTTAGTAAGTATCTGAGGCCAGATTTGAACTCAGGAAAAAGGAGTCTTCCTGACCTCAGATCCAACATTTTATCTATTGCACCACCTGGCTGCTTTATGACCTGTGTGGGTAAAAATAAAGTTTATTGAGACTCAAAGGTCAGTATGTACCAATATAAATGAGTATGGGCAGCAATCATGCTTTTTTGGAGCAAAGGATGCAAAATATATAAACCAATTTGGTAGCCACAAAGCCAAAGAATCATGGGTACCAGGAAAGCTTCTCCTCCCTCCTACAATAAATCCCTACTTGGCTTCATGATTACTCAAAGTCAGCTTTTAGAAATATATCCTGTTAGCAAAAGGATTTAACTCCCACTGCAATTCAACCTTGACTAGGAAGAGCACTTTCAGCCTTATCATTCTGCAAGTATATATGAAACACTTGCAAAGTGTCAGGCACAATAGCCCTCGTCTTCAAAAAGCCTGCATCCTACTTTGTGGGAACAATACATATAGAACAAACTAAATGTAAACTATAGATAAAGTAATTCCTAGGGAGAGATCAGCACAGGCTTCCTGGAGGAAGTAGCATCTGAGCTTGGTTTTGTTTTGGGGGGTTTTGGGGTTTTTTTTTTGCTTTTTGGAGGGGGAAGGCAGGGAAATTGGGGTAAATAACTTGCTCAAGGTCACACAGCTAGTAAATGTTAAGTGTCTGAGGCCGGATTTGAACTCAGGTCCTCCTGACTCCAGGGCAGGTACTCTATTCACTGTGCCACCTAGCATCCCCGTATCCCCCCGTTCTCCCCCCCCCAGCTTGGTTTTAAAGGAAGCCAGGGATTCGGGGACTCTGCAAGGCAAAGGCAAGGAAGGACTGCAGCACAGGCATGATGTGCCAAACCTGTGCAAAGGAAGAGTGATAACAGATGGAATGTTGTGTATAGATGAGAAGGAGTAAATAAGCCAGTTTGGTAAAAATGCAGAATATATGGAGGAGAGTAATGTGAATAAGCCTAGAAAAGGTAGACTGAAATCAAATTGTGAAGGACTTTAAAAGCCAAAGAGTGTTAGCTCTGGAGTCAGGAAGACCCGAGTTCAAATGTGACCTCAGACACTTACTAGCTGTGTGATTTTAGGCAAGATACAGCCTCTCTCTGTCTCAGCTTCCTTATCTGTAAAATGGGTATAACAATAGCACCTACCTCCCAGAGTTATTGTGAAGATCAAGTGAAATAACATTTGTAAAGTATTTTTCAAACCCTAAAACACTATGTAAATGCTAGCTAATATTATTTCTTTAAAGGCAAGAGTGACTATGATTTCTTGAGCAGGGCAATGTTATATCAAATTTGTATCAATGGGGGAAGAGGGGCCAGAGCAAAGATGGCAGGGTAAAGGTAGGGACTTGCCTGAGCAAGACCAAATGCCTCTCCAAACACCTTGAAAATAACTCCTTAAAATGAATTCTGGAGCAGCAGAACCAACAAAAGACAGGGTGAAACAATTTTCCAGCCAAAGATAACTTAGAAAAAAAAGTTAGCAGAAAAAGTCTGTCTCACCCATTTGCCACAGGCCATGCCTCTGCAGACTGCATTGGTGAAGTCGGCTATAGGCCTCGGGGACAATGAATCAGCAGTGGTGGCTTTCAGAGCTCTCAGCCCACAGATAATAAGGAGTTTGGACAGCTGTTAGTAAGGGGATTACTTTGCTGGCACCGAGAGCAGGACTCTGTTGCACTGCCCATGCACACAGTTCCTGGTAACAGTCCCAGAATGAGAAAGGAGCACTGGCAAACTAGAGAACATGGCCACAGGGGAGTAGAGACCCTGGGTCACAGTCCTAGGATGGAAAAGAGAGCTTGTGGTCACTCACAGACCATAGCACAGGCCAGGAGAGCAGTGACCACATTTCTCCTTAGATCATATCACCTTAGAAGAACTGAAAACTTACAGACCACCAGAACTAGCTCTGAAAATAGCACTGCAAAAAATCTACAACTTGGGACAGTGCTCCCTCCCCCTACCTTAATAGAAAGTTTAAAAAAAATCAAGAAATAAGCTGGGAAAATGAGCAAGCAACAAAAAAGGGAAGGAAAGATCAAAACACAAATTCTACAGAAGACAACAAAGTCACAAAAGTTACATCCAAGCTCTTCTCTCCCCTCTCTCCTCCCCCCCCCTCCCCCCGCATGTGAATTGGTCTCAGACCTAAAAAGAAATTCTTGGGAAAGCTCACAAAAGATTCTAAAAATCAAATAAGAAAAGTACAAGGAAAATTGGGGAAAGAAAGAAATGAGAATGATGCAAGAAAACCATGAAAAAAGTGAACAGCTTGGTAAAGGAGGCACAAAAAATACTAAAGAAAATAAAACCTTAAAAAACAGAATAGGTCAAATGGTGAAAGAGGCTCAAAAATTCACTGAAGAGAAGAACTCCTTAAAAAGCAAGATTGGCCAAATAGGAGAAAAAATGTTCAAAACTTCAGTGAAGAAAAAAACCTTAAAATGTAGAATTAGTCAAATGGAAAAAGGGTATACAAAAGCTAATTGAGGAAAATAATTCCTTAAAAATTAGAACTGGGCAAGTGAAAGTTATGACTCCATGAGATATCAGGAAACAATTTTAAAAAATCAAAAGAATTTTTTAAAAAAGAAAATGTGATATATCTCATTGGGAAAACAATTGTCCTGGGAAAATAGATCTAGGAGAGATAAGTTAAGAATTATTGGACTACCTGAAAGTCATGATCAAAAAGAGAACCTGGACATCATATTTCTAGAAATTATCAAGGAAAACTTCCCTGATATCTTAGAACCATAGGGTATATTTAAAAATTGAAAGAATCTACTAATTACCTCCTGAAAGAGATCCCAAAATTAAAACTCTCAGGAACATTATAGCCAAATTTCAGATATTTCAGGTAAAGTAGAAAATATTGCAAGCAGCCAGAAAGAAACATTTCAAATATCATAGAGATACCATCTAGATAACACATGATTTAGCAGCTTATATGTCAAAAGATCAGAGCTTGGAATGCAATATTCCATAGGGCTAAAAGGCTAGGATTACAACCAAGAATCACCTACCCAGCAAAACTGAGTATAATCCTTCAGGGGAAAAATGTGGATATTTATTGAAATAGAGGACTTTCAAGCATTGCTGATGAAAAGAGTTGAATAAAAAATTTGACATTCAAATGCAAGACACAAAAGAAGTATAAAAAGGTAAATAGAAAAGAGGACTCAAGAGGGATTCCATAAGGTTAAACTGTTTACATTCTTACAGGAGATGATAGTTGTAACTTCTTCATTATCAGGGAAGTTAGAAGAAATATACATAGTCAGAGGGCATTGGGTGAGAATTAATTATGATGGAATGATTTAAAAAAATAAAATTAAAGAGTGAGGAAAAGGAATGCAGTGGGAAAATGGGCAAGGTAGAAGTAAAATGAGGTAAATTATCTCATATAAAAAAAGCATTTTAGATTATTTAAATTCTCTCATATAAACGAGTTTTTAGAATTCAAGAGAAGATGGAGATGGAGTGGCAGACCATGCTTGAACCTTACTCCTATTGGAACTGGCTTAAAGAAGGAATGACACATACACTCAGTTGACTGTGGAAATCTATCTTACTCTGCAGAGAAATAAGAGGAAAATGGGATGGGGGGGCGCTGATAGATGGGAGGGAATATTGGGGGAGGTAGTGGTCAGAAGCAAAACATTTGTGACTAGGTAAGGGGTAAATGTGTGAGAGAGAGAAAATGATAAACATGGAAAATAGGATGGAGAGAAATACACAGCAATCATAACTGTGGAAAAAAATTTTTATAGTAACTTTCTATGATAAAGGTCTCATTTTTCAAATATGTAGAGAACTGAGTCAAACTTAAAAGAATACAAGATATTCCTCAGTTGATAAATGATCAAAGGATATGAATAGGCAGTTTTCAGGTAAAGAAATCAAAGTTATCTATAGGCGTATGAAAAAGTATTCTAAATTGCTTTTGATTAGAGAAACGCAAATTAAAACAACTCTGAGGTACCACCTCACAACTATCATATTGGCTAATAGGACAGAAAATGAAAATGATAAATGTTGGTGGGGATGTGGGAAAATTGTGACACTAAAGCATTGTTGGTGGAGTTGTGAATTGATCCAACCATTCTGCAAAGCAAATTTATGGCCAAAGGGTCATCAACTGTGCATAGCCTTTGACCCAGCAATAGCACTACTAACTAGATCTATATCCCAAAGAGATAAAAAGTAGGTAAATAAAGGAATAAGACCCATATGTACAAAATTATTTATCCTCCTCTCCCTCTCCTCTCTCAAGAAATTAAGGGAATGCCCATCAGTGGGGGAATGACTTGAACAATTTGTGGCATATGATTGTGTTGGAATACTATTGTGCTATAAAAAATGACAAGAGGAATAGTATAAGAAAAAATGTGGAAAGACCTACATGAACTGATACAAAATGAAGTGAGCAGAAACAGGAGAACATTGTACACAATAGTAATATTGTACAATGATCAACTGTGAAAACTTAGCTATTCTCAGCAATATAATGATCCAAGACAATTTCCAAGGTCTCCTGATGAAAAATGCTATCCATCTCCAGAGAAAGAACTGAAGGAATCTAAATGCAGATTGAAGCATACCTTTTTCCCCTGGGTTTTGTTTTGGGTTTTGTTTTTGTTTTTTTTTTTTTGGTCTATGTTTTCTTTCACAACACGACTAATATAGAAATATATTTTGCATGACTTCACATGCATAACCTATAGCAAATTGCTTGCTCTCTTGGGAAGGGGGGAAAGGGGAAGGAAGGGAGAGAATTTGCAACTCAAAATTTAAAAAAATAAATATTAAGTTGGTTTTACATGTAATTAGAAAAAATGAAGAGTTGTCAAAGATGAAGGGAAAGGAACCTTATATCCAAAAATATGCATAGTAGGACTTTATGTCATAACCAAGAACTGGAACAAACTGGGTACTCATCATTTGGAGAATGGCTGAAAAAAAAATGTGGTATGTAATGGCATGTCATTTTCCTATAAGAAATGACACATGTGGATAATTTACAAAAGTTTAGGAAAACATTACATTTATATGAACTGATACAAAGTAAAATAAGCAGAACAAAAGAAAAATTATATGATGACCACTTTGATGGGCTAGAAGTACAGAATGAGAAACATTTTTGGATGTGCTCAAAGTATTGATTTGTTTTATTTGACTATATTTATTTAACTATATAAGTATACTTTATTTAGTCTAAATCCCATAACTAATAATTTCTATCCAATCACTCTACTTCTATTTTTCACAACCTTAACTCTACTATAACTTAGAACATATAGAAGAAGGCGATGTCTAAAATACAAGAGAAACTCAGAATAATTTCTGCAACAACATGAGGGAAAAGTATTTCAGTCAAGTACTTAGTTACACACTATGTCTTATAACAAACTACTTAATAATGTACTATATAGCTTGAAATATATAAAACATTCTTTCAAAACACAACTCACTTTCTTGTTTTTGTTTACACTTTTAAGCAGTAGTTACAAAGTAAAAGCCATTGGGCTCTTGGATTTAGAAACTAAATTACTACTTCTTAGTATATATGAATGAAAAATAAATTTTTGTTTACAAAAAACAGTCTAAATAATATTCAAATTTTAAGATCTTAAGACAATTTTTGAGCTGTATCTTGTGACAAATGAAACTATAAAGAAAATGAGAAAGAAATTAAATTATTCCACCCCATTATGCATTAGAAAATGTTTCCTTGTTGGCATTTGGGATATCCTAAAGTTTAGAAAACTGTAACTGAGGAAAAACTGAATTAGCATATCTAAGGAGGGGTGCGTTTTCAGTTGTTCATCACAATTAAATTATTTTTTCATATTAATTAGACATTTAAAAAAAAACAAGATGAAAAAAGGTTAGCCAATAACTGCCCATTCTGTGCTTTGTTAATGTGTAAAAAAGCACAAATCTTCTCACAAAGACCTCAGTCAGGAACATGATATGGCAATGTGTTAACAACATCACCAGACTCCGTTACAATATCATCATAGGCCCATCTTCTATTACAGCGGCACTCTGGTCCACATTTGTTTGAGTTACACTTGGGACATGGATAGAAGCAACCTAGGCAGTTCTTATCCAGACAGTCACACAAGTCTTCCCCATTACAAAGCAGGCGGCCCTTCTCGTCATATTTCTTCATCGTTTTGTTCCCAGAAAAAGGTTCATTCATCTTTGACATGTGAGCCTTCTTTTTCTGCTCTCTGGTTTCAGGATTGAAGTCTGCAACCTGAGGTCCTGGGTTTTGAAATGTTAAGGATTTTAACTGTCGATCTGTTTGTTGCATTTGCTTCTGTCCAATTTGACAATCTTGCTCAGGAAAACTTGAGTCTGCATGTTCTTGAATGGAACTGTTTTTTTCATTATCAAGTTCAGATGGTTCACTCATTTCTGATCACTTCGAGTCTGATTCAAAATAATCTATATGTAGAAAAGAAAAAGGCTGTGATGCTTACAGATGGCCACTGACCCAACAAGCCACACCAACTCCAGCCTCCAAGTGAGGATGGTGCTTTTTGACTATATTTATTAGGAGGGACAACTTTTTTGGATGGCAGGGGAAGTTGATGGGTAATAATATCAACATTAAAAAAGAAAGCATCAATACAATATTTTATGTATACAGAAGATAAAAAAGGCATTGAGAAGGTAACATAAAAGAACAGGACATTTTGTTACAACCTTGTTAAATTTAATAAACAAATAAAAAACAAAGTATAGTTAATAGAAATTCATAGTTTTATATGCAATCTTTTCTTTTTTTGTATAGTGAAATGTTAATTTTTTGATGATTGTTAAGTTCATAACTAAAATGAACATTTAAAAAGAGAAAAAAATATTTCTGGATAATGAGATAATTAAGTACAACTCATTAAAAGGCACATTTATAGGACAAACTGAAATCTTTCCTGTTGTGTCCTATTTTATTGCCTTGCCCACTGTTAGGACTTTCACAAATGTCATATTCAGACTTGACATTTTATTTCCATGTGGTTCACCAGGATAGGCAAATGGAGTACTTACCTGTCCTATGCTGAATATATTTACCATACTTTTCTCCTTCTAAATACTCTCTTTTCACTAGGTTCTCTTGACAACATTCTGTCCTGCTTTTTTTACCCCTTGCTTTTAAAATGATTCATCTTGATCTCAATTGCGGGTTATCACCATCCAACCACATAATTGTCATCTTATATCTTTCCTCCCTTTTGTGATAAAACTCCTTGAGAACTCATTTACAATTGGTACCTTTCATTCTCTCCTCTTGCCTTCTTAACTCTTTATAGTCTAACTTCTGATCTTATCATTCAAATAAATTACTCTCACCAACATTACCAATGAGCTCTTGATCACCAAATCCAATGTCCTTTTCTCATTCCTCATGCTTGTTGTTCTCTCTGCAGTTTTTGATGCTATCAATTATCCTCTTTTCCTTAACATTCTCTTCTGTCAAGGGTTTCATGACACTATGCCACCCTGGTTCTTCTCCTACCTGTCTGACCCCTCTTTTTCAGTCTCCTTTGTTGTACCTGCACCCAGATCACACTCAGTAATGGGGAATGTATTCTAGGAATTGAGCCCTTTTCTCTTCTCCCTTTATACTTTTTCATTTAGTGATCTCATCAACTCCCTTAGATTCAGTTATCATCTCTATCTTGATAATTTTCAGATCTACTTATCTAGCCCTAACCTCTCTCCCAACCTCTAGACTTGCATTTCCAATCGCCTATTGGTCTTATCTACTGAACAGCATTTCTGGTAGACGTCTAAATTCAACATGTCTAAAATTTAACTCATTATTTTTTCCCTGAAACCCCCCCTCCTTTGAATTTCTTTATTATTATTAAAGAATATCACTATCACAAGTCAAAACTGAGAAAATATCCCTTGCAGATGTTTTGTTTTTGTTTTTTGAACATAATTGGTGAATGTATTGGTTGAAAAAAATCAGCAGTGATGTCTTTTTGATTGGCTATTTCACTCCATTCTTGACCAAAGCTGCTCTTTTAAGTAGTTTATCATGGGAAGTCGTCACATTAAATTAAAGGGGGATTTTGTGTAAATTTTCTGCTAGAAAAATTTTTTTTAAAAATGCAGGAAAAAAAAAAAAGATTATCGCTATCCCCCCAGGGACCCATGCTCACAACTCTTAGGTCACCCTTTGCTTTTTATTCTCTCATAAACCCTTATATTAAATCTGTTGCCAATTTCTGTTAATTTTGCCTTTGTAACATCTCTCATCTTCGTCTTCTCTTGTCTGACAATGCCACCATCCTATTGCATCACCTCTTGCCTGAACTATTGCAATAGTTTTTGCTTGGTCTCCTTGACTCAAGTCTCTCCCTAATCCAGTCTATCTTCTGCTCAACTGTCAAACTGTATTCCTAAAGTACAGGTCTAACTATGTCATTGCCATTCTCCTTTAATAAACTCCCAAGAGTATTATATATTACTGCTCCTCTTACACTTTGCACAACAGGCCTACTGACTTCTTCCTTGTTTCCTGAACACAGTATGAGGGACATTGGAAAGGATGTTAGATTTGAAGTCAGTTTTGGGTCCATATCCAGGCTCTGTCACTGTCACTCTATGAAACCTTGGGTAAGTCTAACCTGTCTGAAATTCAGTTTCCTTCAGTATAAAATGAGGGAGTCACATTTAGATAAACTCAAGGACACAATCAGCTCCAAGAAGGCCCTATGACATGATTTCATCTCCAGTCTTGGTGCCTGTGCACAAGCTACACTGCCAATAACAACACCAACAATAGTATTTTTAAAGCATTTTAAGTTTTGCAAAGTACCATATATATATTATCCCATTTGATCCTCACAAAACCATATGAAGTGCTATTGTTATTCCCATTTTACAGTTGAGGAAATCAAGGCTGCAAGAGGTTTCAAAGGCTTGTCCAGGGTCATACAGCTATTAAGTACTGAGGAAAGATTTGAACTTGAGTCTTCTCTGACTCCAAGATATGTAGCTCCTTCCTCACCTTCCCCTCTTGGACACTCTAGCTTCCTTCAAATATTAGCTTAAGCACAACTTCCTTGAAATAACCTTTCTTTATTCCTCTAGATTTCAAAGGCAGTTCACCAAACCTGTTCTCTTTTCACCAAGAAAAATAGTTGTCCCCCTGAAAACAGTTTTGTAATCAAAGTTGTTGATTTTTGAAATGGAAAATATAATTTATTAAAATAATTTTTAGGTCTACAGTCTGGCCTGGAGATAGGTGCTAATTTCCGCAGTAAGCTCAAATCACCTGCAACTTAAAAGTCTATATTTGGTTTTCTTTTTCCATCCCTCAATGCTAATGCTGAAATGGTTGAATATCATGTGATCAAGATTTCCAGAAAGCACTGAAGCAAGGACCTGAAGCTCACAGGCACACTTCCTTAAGTGGGACCCAGCTGTCCTTAAAATTGCCTCTTCTTCTATCCTCCTCCGTGTGATATTTGATCAACAAAAACACAGCAGCTGTTGGTTCCAATAGCAAAGTTCACAGAGAGGGGACAAAGATAATCTATGAACTCAACCTTCAGGCCTGATCTAACCCAATGTATTAGGGAGTGGGACTCATCCAATGGGACCTTCATCAGCTCCCAGAAAGATAAGGCCAAGTTGTCAGCACAGGGACATTATTTGTTCAACTAGGCTTTAGGAAATGAAATAAGCAGAACCAAAAAAATATCCCTAATGACATTCACAAGGTAAATGAACAGAGTCTAAATCTGAATCATTAAAAAACCAGTGAAGGTCCCAGACAACTAATAATAAAATATGTCACTATCCTCATGGCAGAGAGACACTACATATTAAGACACAGTCTCATGAACATTGTTAGATGTGATTCCTCCATGAAATATTTTTGCTTAATAATTGTTTCACAAAAAGGATTCATTTCAAGAAATAACTAAGATGTTAAGATATCAATCAACAATAATTTAAGTACCTATTGTGTTGCCAAACACTGTAGGGAGTGCTGAGGTTACAAAGACAAAAGTGCGCCAGCTCCCCCTGCCTTCAAAGCGCTTTCGCTCTAATGTGAGTGAAAAAAAATGCACATAAATAGATATATATATGTAAAGTATGCAAAAAGAATACATGGTAGTTTGGGGAAGGAGTACACTAGTGGCTGTCCTGATCCTGGGCCACCAGGAAAGGGTTCACATGGAATGGGGCACTTGAACTGAGTGCTTTAAAAGAAACTGAGATTTAAAAAGAATCTTAAAACTGCGTTCTTAAAAAGAAACAAGAGATTCTAAGAGGGAAGAGGGAAGTGAATTTTAGGCAAGGAGAAAGCTATGTATTTACTCATGCTTCTGCTGAAGTCCTACTCCAGTCTCTCATTGTGGTGATGCTTATTTCTCAAAGGCTACATCCCTTTAATGTCTCTCAACCTTAAATCTTTCTTTTCTCCAATCCATCCTCTACTCAGTTGCCAAAGTAATTTTTCTAAAGCATCTGACCATACCAACCACTGCTGAATGAGGTCCTGTGGATCCCTATTAGTCAGGATCATCTAAACAGTCTTCTTTAAGGTTTTAAAAGTCTTTCATAATCTGATTCCTTCCTAATCTTCCAATTTCATTGTGCCTTACTCTTCTCTACATACTCCAAGATCCAGTTACATGGGTCTGCTGGCAATTCCTTTAACACACACAATTCCTTTAACATTTTGGGGAATCATGGGCCCTTTGACAATCTGGTAAAGCCCATTTTCAGAATAACGCTCTTAAATAATTGAAGGAAATGCTAAATTTTAGTTAGAGCTTTGTGAAAACTAAGATGTACTTTTTTTTCCTCATCCAAGTTCACACCTTCCCACCCTAAATCTTTAGGTCCCTTAAATCCCTAAGGATACTCCTAGTTAGACCCCAGGGGAAGAGCCTAATACAAGAGCTCTAATACAGCACTTCATCACCCATCTCCTGCCCCTCCCCCATACCCTCTTAGTTTCCTTGTATTCCCTTCAAGACTCAGTTCAAACCCTATGTTGTACAGAATGTCTTTACACATCCCTTTAGAAACTAATGACTTACCTAGGTGTACCGGGTGTTCAGGGAGGACGAGTATCTCTGGTGTGAGGGCTTCCTGAGTCCTTTTAAGGGTTGATCATTTACCTTTTGTGTCCATTTGGCATTCAACTCTCACCTGTGGCTCCAAGAAGCTATAGTAGTCACACCTGGGTAAAACCATCTTGGAAGATGAGTTAAACCAGGTTGAAGGTAACCAATAGGCCTCAAACCTGTTGTGAATTAGGGAGATGTCTGCCTCAAGCATGTGAAGACTTCCCCCAGAAGAATGGCTGAGTGAGAACAATCTGTTCCAATGGTCATGAAGATGGCTGAAGCAGGTGCTGTGAGGCACTTAAAGCTTGGTCAGACATGAAAGACACCAAGATTATCCACTGCATCCCAGGTCATCACCAGTCATCCTGATTTTTGTCTTGCCATTCCCTTGCCACTAGATACTCGTCCTCCCTGAACACCCTAGGTAAGTCATTAGTTTCTAAAGGGATGTGCAAAGACATTCTGTAGAACATAGGGTTTGAACTGAGTCTTGAAGGGAATACAAGGACTTTGCTGACTGAATGAGAGAGGGAGGCTGATGACTTTGTACAACTGTCTCATTTAAATCCAATTCATTCACAAGTCAAGACATCATCCCATGATGTCATTGGCCCTCTTCACTATGGAGGACAAACAACGACTTACCTTTTCAGATGACCTCTCATTCTACTCTGCATATCTTGTGTGTACCTAGTTATTTATAAAATGTTTCTCTCATTGGAATGTATGCTTCTTGAAGGCAGGAACTCTTTTTTGCCTTTATTTGTATCCCTAGTATTTAGCATAGTGCCTGACTGCATAGTAAGTGCTTAAGCAATGTTTATCAACTGACTGACTGACTGCTAGGGCATACTAAATTGGGAATGTTTATTGACTGAAGACCAGCCTAGCTAAGGCAGAAGAAGCTCATCTCCAGAGGCAACCTGATGCCATGGGAAATAAACTGGATTTGGAGTGAAAGGATCTGTATTCCATCCTTGTTTTACCATTATTGCCTGCATCACCTTGGGCAAGTCACAACCTCTCTAGGTCTTCATTTCCTCATCTATAAGACAAGGATGTTGGACTAGTTGGGTTCTAAGTTGTTTTCTAGCTCTAAATATGATTTTGATCCTAAGAAAGCTGGTTTCCAGGTGATGGAGTTGTTCTGCTTTTCTTTTTTTTAACCTCAGCAACTCATGAATCTTCCTATCAAGTCATGAAAGGATGAAATCTGTGTCAACAGAGAGAGTGCCAACATGGATGAAATCACCACTCCTTAAAGTATCCAAGTGAGGATTCTCTCATGCATAGATTTCAACCTCTTCTGTTAGAAAAAGAAATGTTGCTAAGATATATTTAAGGAGCTCTGGACTGGACCATCTGCCTTTCATTTGGAAGGGATAGAATTTTTTGTTAGAAGGTAGCAAATTTGCAGGCATAAACAAGAAGACTGACCAGCCGCAAAGCCCTGAGGTTATACAGGGGCCTGGTATGATTTGACCATTGATCTCTACAAGAGGGTGAAAACCATCTGGGAGTTGAGTCTATCTTTGGCAATGACTGTCAATCTCTTCCTTCTGTGGGTGCGGCAGGGCAAATCTTTCTTTAAGAACAAAGTTTTCTCCACTTAACTTGGCCAGGAAAGAGAGAGCAGTGTGTAGACAGCTGTTCAAAATCTCTCCAGAGCACTCTGGAATGATCTCACTGCTCTGCTATAGTTTGGATCAATTTATGGTTGGTGATCCCTGCCAGCTTGGATTTCTTTACCTTTTCTATTGTCTCTGTTGCTGCCTTTGTAAAGTGAGCATCTGTTAAAGGGACTGATCCTTCTGTCCGTGGTGTAAATTAAAATGCATTTAGTTGCCTCTGGCCTCAAAGAAATATGAGTGACCCTAAAGGAAGCCAAGCCACAGTCCTAAAAGATCAGGAAGCTAATTTAAAAGAAATGTAATTGACTTGACTTTTCCTTTATAAAGCTTGATGGACATGAATTGCTACCTACCTTCCTGACAATGAAGCAATTGACTAAGAGCTCAGAATCCTCTTGGACATGCATTCAGTGAGAAAATTGTTTTACTGGACTATGCACATTTGTTGCAAGGGTTTTGTTTTGTTTTTAATTTTCCTTTCTTTTTCAGTGTTGGGAGGTATTGGGAGTAAGAAAACATCAATTTTTTTTTTTTGCTTTTTGGAGGGCAATTCAGGTTGTGACTTGCCCAAGGTCACACTTCTAGTTAAGTGTTAAGTGTCTGAGGCTGGATTTGAACTCAGGTCTTCCTGACTCCAGGGCCGATCCTCTATTCACTGTACCACCTAGCCACCCGACATTGATTTCTTTTCATTAATTAAAATATTAATTTTTAAAAGTAGGAAGGTTGGCTTAAAAAAAAAGGATGGAAGTAGTTGTCAAATTGGAAGAAAAAATAGATTTGAGGTTTTGTCTGAACTTCAAAAGCCCTTTAGTAACTAACTGAGCTAATAGACATGTGGGGCCTACATGCTTCACTGGTGTCCTTTCAATGTCATGAGATTAAAAGGATGAACCCCAGTCATGAGTGAATACAATGTGAATGAGTAGCACAAGAATAGTACAAAATAAGGTGGCTTGAAATCTATACCATTAGAAGGCATGCTGCTGGAGAGGCAGCTTGGTGTAAGCAAAATTGGGGGGGGGGTGGCAGTTAGTCATTGAACCATCCTATTACCCTGTTCATAATGTGTTTTTTTAAGTAATATTATACACCAAGAAAGTTCTTTTCTGACATCCTTTACTTTAAAAAAAATCTTATTTAATATTTTATTTTTCCCAATTACATGTAAAAACAATTTTAACATTATTTTCCCCAAAAAATTTATGTTCTGAATTCTCCTCCCCCTCCCCCCCATTGAGAAGACAAGCAATTTGAAATAGGTTATACATGTGTAGTTATGGTAAACACATTTCCAGTAAGTCATCCTGTGAAAGAAAACACAGAACAAAAAAGAAAGAAAGAAAGATAAATAAAGTAAAGAAAAAGTATCTTTGATCTGCATTCAGGCTCTTCTAATTCTTTCTCTGGAGTGGAACAACACCTTTCATCATAGATCCTACAGAATTGTCTTGGATCATTGCACTGCTGAGAACAGCTAAGTTATTCGTAGTAGATCATCATGTAATATTGCCGTTATTGCATACAATGTTCTCCTGGTTTTGTTCATTTCACTTTGCACCAGTTCATGTAAGTCTTTCCATGTTTTTCTGAGAGCATCCTGTTCATCATTTCTTTTCTTCTTTTTTTTTTTTTTTGCTTTTTGGAGGGCAATTGGGGTTAAGTGACTTGCCCAAGGTTACATGACTAGTTTTTGTGTTAAGTGTCTGAGGCCGGATTTGTACTCAGGTCCTCCTGACTCCAGGGACAGTGCTCTATTCACTGCACCACCTAGCTGCCCCTACTCATCATTTCTTAAAGCACAATAGTACTTCATCACAATCATATACAACAACTTGTTTATCCATTCCCAGTTGATTGACATCCTCTCAGTCTCTAATTTTTTGTCACCACTAAAAGAGCTGCTGTAAACCAGTACTAGTAGTAGTAGTGATTGGTCAAAGGGTATGTACAGTTTGATTGCCCTTTGGGTATAGTTCCAAATTGCTCCCCAGAATGGTTGAATCAGTATACAACTTCACCAATAGTACATTAGTATATTAATTTTCCCACATTCCCTCTAACATTTGTCATTTTCCTTTTCTGACATGTTATTCAATCTGATAGGTGTGAGGCTGTAGCTCAGAGTTGTTTTAATTCACATTTCTCTCATTAATAGTGATTTAGAGCATTTTTATATGACTATAGACAGCATTGATTACTTTGTCTGAAAACTACCTCTTCATATCCTTTGACTGGCCATTTATCAATTGAGGAATGGCTCTTTTTTCTATAAATCTGACTCTGTTTTCTGTATGTTTGAGAAATTGTCTTTATCAGATAAATTTACTGTAATTTTTTTTCCCACAGTAATGATGTCCAACTATGTATTTCCCTCCAACCTATTTTGCCTGTTTAGCCTACTCTCTCTCTCCTTTTACCCTGTTCATTCTCAAAAAGTGGGGTTTTTTTTTGGAGGGGGAAATGCAAGGCAATTGGGGTTAAGTGACTTTCCCAAAGTCACACAACTAATAAGTGTATCAGATCTCTGAGGTCAGAATTGAATTCAGGTCCTCCTGACTCGAGGGCCAGTATTCTATTCACTGCACCACCTAGCTACCCCCAAAAATGTTTTGCTTCTGACTTTTACCTCCCACAAACTGCCCTCCGTTCTATTAGCTCCCCCTGCCTTATCCCCTTCCCTTCCTACTTTCCTATATGTCAAGATATATTTCTACACCCAACTGAGGGTGTGTGTTATTCCCTCTTTGAGCCAATTCCAATGAGAGTAAGGTTCATGTGCTCCCCTCCTTGCTTCCCCCATTTCCCCTTCCACTGTTAAACTTCTTTCAGGCCTCCTTTACATCAGAAAATTTATCCCAGTCTCCCTTTCCCTCTTTTCTTCTCCCAGTGCATTCTTCTTTTTCATCCCTTAATTTTATTTTTTTAGATAAGCATACCATTTTATTCAACTCACATCTCTGCTTTCCATCTATGCATACTCCTTCTAACTGCCCTAATAAGGAAAAAGTTTTTAGGAGTTACAAATATCATTTACCCATGTAGATAAATCTATCCATATATATAAATCTATCCATATAATAAGTATATCCATAAACAGCTTAATAGTATTGAATCCTCTATGATTTCTTTCCTGCTTACCTTTTATCTGCTTTTGCATCATGTATTTGAAAGTCAAATTTTCTATTCAGCTCTGGTCTTTTCATCAAGAATGCTTGAAAGCTCCTTGTTTTAATGAATGTCCATTTTTCCTCCTGAAGGATTATACTCAGTTTTGCTGGGTAAATGATTCTTGGTTGTAATCCTAGTTCTTTTGCACTCCAGAATATATTCCAAGCCCTCCAATCCTTTGATGTACAAGCTGCTTAATCTTATATTATTCTGAATTGATTCTTTTTGACTGCTTGTAGTATTTTATCCTCGATCTGGGAGGTCTCGAATTTGGCTATAATATTCCTGGGAGTTTTCATTTTCGTATCTCTTCCATGAGGTGATGACAGATTCTTTCCATTTTTATTTTACCCTCTGGTTCTACAATGTCAGGGCAGTTTTCTTGATAATTTCTGGAAAGATGATGTCTAGGCTCTTTTTTTTTTGATAATGACTTTCAGGTAGTCCAATAATTCTTAAATTATCTTTCTTGGATCTGTTTTCCAGGTCAGTTGTTTTCCCAATGAGATATTATACACTGTCTTCTATTTTTTCATTCTTTTGATTTTGTTTGATTCTTGATGCCTCATAAAGTCATTAGTTTCCACTTGCCCAATTCTAACTTTTGAGGAATTTTTTTTTTCAGTGAGCTTGTGTACTTCCTTTTTAATTTGACCAATTCTACTTTTTAGGGAGTTCTTGCCAGTTGGCTTCTGTGCTTCTTTTACCTTTTGGCCTATTCTGGTTTTTTAAGGTGTTATTTTCTTAGTATTTTTTATGTCTCCTTTAACAAGTTGTTGGCTCTTTTTTCATTATATTCTTGCATCACTCCCATTTCTTTTCCCAGTTTTTCCCCTACCTCTCTTACTTGATTTTTAAAATCATTTTTGAGCTCTTTCATAGCTTGAGACAAGATACATTGCCAGTCTCTTCATTAATTCATCCTCTGTCTGCATAACAGTCCTAGGACCCCTGAAAACATTAGCAAAACCCTCTCCCAGGATTTCTGTAAACATACAACAAGAAAATCCTTCTTCAGGGCTTCTGAACCTACAGAAAGGTTCCCAGACTCCTGCAATAACAGCACTGTCCTTCACCAGTGGACAGTATTCACTCTCTGTCTGCAGAACAGTCTCAGGAGCTCTTAACCAATAGCCAGGTTCCAGCACTTCTTCAACAACAGGACTGTCTTTCACCAGTGGACAAATCTGGCAAAACAACATCAAAACAGACAGACGAAGTCCCAGCAAAACAGCCATATCTCCTCAGTCCTTGGCAGCTCCGGAGGCAGGTATCAAAAGTCCAGGGCAATTCAAAGTGGCCCTCAGCAATCCTCTCAGTCTCTCTCTGCCTCCACAAGGGTGCTGCTTCCAAAAAAGTTCTTCTGCCTCTCTCCTGTGTCTTTCTAAATCTACGTCATCAGCTCCTCCCAGTTCAGGACTCTCTTTTCACGTCAACAAGTCCATCCCACAGGTGGGATTAACAAGCTCTGGGTTTTAACACAATCAAACCAAAAACCAAGCCAATACAGGGGAATCTTTAAATGCCATTACTATTACACCAAGTCATATTTTTCTTTGAGGTTTTGGGTGCAGGAATTTTGACTTTGTTGTCTTTTGAGTATGCATTTTGATCTTCCTTGTCACCATATTAGCTTTCTATCATCAGAATTTTTTCTGTTTGCTCGTTTTCCTGCCTATTTCTTGACTGTTTAACTCTATGCTAAAGTAGGGCTCTGCTTCCCAAGTGAAGGAGGCACTGGTCCAAGTTTTGGATTTTTTTTAATGCAACTCTTTTCAGAACTAATTCTGGGATCTTACAAGTTTTTGGCTCTTCCAAGGTGGTATGATCTAGTGAAAGATGTTTTTGCTACTCTCCTATACCGTGCACTGGTTTGTGAGTAACAACCAACCCTCTTTCAAACCCTGGAACTGTGACCAGGGTCCCTGCTCCCCTGCAGAAGCAAGCTCTGCTATGTTAGTGCCCTTCATTACACTGGGACCAAGACCCAGGACTGAGACCCAGATCCAAGTATAGGCAATGCAAGAGGCCTGCTCCTGGTGCCAGCAAAGGGACCCCTGTACATCTCTTTCTGACCTGTTGTCTGAACCCATTACTGTCTGTGGGCTGAGATGTCTGTAAACTGCTGCTGCTGCCACTGATTCAGTTGCCCTGAGGCCTGCTTCTGGTTCGCTGGGGCCTGGTCTATGCTGGCACAGCCTGTGCCAGATTGCACTCCTCTCTCACTCTGGTGCAACAGACCTTTCCTGCCGACCTTTTATGTTGTCTTGGGCTGGAAAGTTATTTCACTCCATCTTTTTGTGGGTTCTGCTGCTCTAGAATTTGTTTAGAGTTATTATTTAAAAGTATTTAGAGGAGAACTCGGGCAAGTCCCTGCCTTTACTCCACCATCTTGGGCCCACCTCCTGACTTCCTTTACTCTTAGCAATATATTAGCACATCTAGAAGCATGACTCAAGATTGACCAGGATTTTACTGCTTTTCCTAAATGTGTGCACTTCATGGGATCAGGAAGCCTAAGAAGCAATCAATTCAACTCTGGGTGGTGGGTCAAGGGTCTGGCAGGGGAAGGAAAAGTTTCCTTTGTCCTGAGGAAAGCGTCCAGTAGAGACCACAAGAGAGAGCACATTCCTTTTGTTTTGCCTACCTTCCCTAATTGTCCTCTACTCATTCTACCCAACTCAAAGCAGTTCAGGTATCCTTACCCTACCAAAGTTTCTTCTTGCATTGCAGAACTGAAAGGGGTGGAGGGAGTAAACCTAACAACATAGGCCTGAAAATGAGGGTACTCTGAAATGAATTCACGAGGAGAAAGGCACCTAATTTAAAGCTGGAGATTTTGTAGCCATTTCCATAATTGGCTAGAAAAATCAACCCCAGTGAAGGAACTTTTTTTTTTGTTTAACAGTGCCTTATTTAGTGGAAATACAATAATTCAAAACAATTTCATTAAAGTAATTATATTTTTATAAATATGGTTGGTATTATAGATGGCACTTCATTCCATAATAGAACCTGTGGCAATTAGCTGCAGGAAAAATGAATGGATCAGAGGTGATTGCTGTGTTTGTATACAATGCATTTATTATAATGGTAACAAATAATAAATTAATCTTTCTCTAAGCATCCACTAACAGAGAAGTATTCCTCACCTCAAAGTCACTTCTATGAAATTACTCTAAGAAAACAAAATAAGATGCCAGAAGTTTGCATATCGTGCTATGTGATTTATAGCATGAATTAAACTCCATTTTGTGATTAAAAGTATAATTATACCTCCATCTCTGCATGTCACAATATTGAATTGCTTGGCTTGTGGCTGATCTCTCAGAGCCCAATATCCACTGCATGGGTTTCACTATTCCTGGGCTATGTTTCCTGGCAGCTTTGTTCACAGTTCACCTGCTTCACTGCTCTGGGCCTAAGAAATTGCTTAAGGTTGGCTTCTTCCCTTTCTGGGAAATACACTGAAGTAGTGACCCAATGCCTGTAGTCTTCTGGAATGAAATCTCATTGCCAAAAAGAGCATGCCAAGAAAGGAAACTCTCAACCATACTCTTCCTTGAAAAGGGGGGGAAAATTAAATCAATTGATCATTTCCGAATGGCAGACAAAACTGAATAATTTAAGTCTTATAAAGTGGTGAAAATCTAACCTAATTCATCTTTCTCCTCCCAACAAAAATTAAATATGATCATGAAATTTTATCAGCATCTGCAAAGGCTCTTACTAACTTCTTTTAATGCTTTAGTCCAGGGGTCAGCAAACTAAGGCCTGAGGGCCGAATCCTGCCCACTGCCTGTTTTTGTACAGGATGTCATTTGCTACCTTGGTCTGCTTTAGACTATCACCAAGTATTTATGAAGCACCTACTATTTTCTCAGACACCATATGTTAATTAAGCATTGTGGGAGAAATAAAATGTCAAGAATAGCCCTGGTATCAGCATTTTTTTTAAAAAAGGTAGGTTAATGGTGAGGCTTCTAAAAGGAAAGAATTACAAAACATATTTGAGTTGAAATATATAATTGAAGTGTGGGTCTTATCATAGTTCTGGTGTTGAAAGGAAATTTAGAGGTTATCTGGTCCATCCTCATTTTACAAATGAGGCCCAGAGAGGTGAAGCACTTTGCTCAAGATTCCATGGGTTGTGGATAGAGGCAGTATTTGAACTCCTGTCGGATGACTCCAAGTTAACTGTTACCAAACCACCTCCTGCAGTTGGGTCAGAATAGCTTAGCTGAAGCCCTTGGTGTGATGGTCTCAGAAACCAGATGTTATTCAAGTAGCTTTAGAATACCAGAGGACTTAGAATTGGAAAGAACATTAGTGATCTTCTTGGTTTACAGATAAGAAATGAAATAATTTGTTCAAGACTACATAGGTAGTAATTAATAGCACTGGGATTCAAACTATCTTTTTTTTTTCATTTGCCACCAGCTGCTCTGCTTGGTTTTGCCTCCATCATCATCATCATCATCTTCATCTTCATCACTCCTTCTCCCTCCCCCTGCCCAAGTTCATCTTCAGGGAATTCAGTGTCATAGAGATTACCTCAACTTTGGTGCTCATACCACTTCATCAGAACCTTCAGTTACTTCTGTCTATTTAATTTGCAGACTAGAAATTGGAACAAAAACAATGTCAGACAGCCTCCCAAATAGCTGGAGAGGACCCCCAATCCCAGCCATCTCTTCATTTGACACCAGCTGCCCTGCTCGGTTTTGACTTCATCATCATTTTCCTCTCTACACCCACCCCCTGATAAACTCATCACCAGGAAACTCGCTATCATGCAAATTGTTTCAACTTTGGTACTCACAGCTCATCAGTTCCCTCAGTAGCTTCTGCCCATCTAATCTACAGGCTAGAAATTGGAGCAAAAACAATCTTCTTCTATAGCCTCCCTTGATGGAGGGATCCCAGCCATCTTTTCATTTTGCCACCCGCTGCTTTGCTTATCTTAGAGTTTGCCACCACCACCATCCTGTCCCCACCCCAGAATTACCTCTGGGACACCCCCTTTTCAGTTTCCTTTTGTGTGTTGTCTTGACCCATTTGATTGTGAGCTCCTTGAAAGCAGGGGTTGTCTTTTTGTTTCCTCAACCTTCCACACACTGTCTAGAAGGTAGCAAGTGCTTAATAAATATTGTGTAGTGTAAACACATTGTACAAATACAAAACCTAGTGTTCTTTTGACTTCACTGTACTGTCCCTTTGCCAGGCATTGATTTATTATCACCACTGTATTCTTTCTTGGTCTCTTATCTCATGCCTAGTGGAATCCATGTCTGTGAGATACATTGGTTTGTCTGGTACTCACAAGACCTTAATACAAGCGTATGGAAAGAGACTTCCTAGCTATGTGTTTCTGGACAAGTCACTTAAGTTTCCTAATATATAAAATGTGATGTTACTAGTATTACCAAAATACCTCACAGGGTTATTGTGAGGAAAGTATTTTGTAGACCTCAAAGCTCTATCAAAATGTAGGTTCTAGCATTATAATTATTATGGAAGGTTAGGGTTATTTAGGCAAAGCCATCCCTAGGGGCACAGGAAACTGGGTTAATCACATGTTGGCTTCTGCTGGGTTCTGACTCAGGGAGGTAGAAAGTCAAGGGAAGAGGTAACTCCATCCCACAAGGTAGTGCTAAAACTGAAGTGAGCTTCTTCTTGGAGACATAACCTAGCACAGCAGAAAGAGTTTTAAAATCTGTGATGACTGGACTCCCTTCAGCAATGCAAGATAATAGGACAATTCCAAAGGACTCATGATGGAAAAGATTATCCACATCCAGAGAAAGAATTATGGAGTCTGAATGCAGATTGAAGCAAACTACTTCCTCTCTCTCTTTTTCATTTTCTTTTGTTCCTTCTTTCTCATTGTTTATTCCATTGGTTATAATTCTTCTTTACAACTTGACTAATGTTTAATACGAAGGTATATGTAGAACCTGTATCAGATTGCATGCTGCTATGGGGAAGAGGGAGGAGGGGCAGAAGAAAATTTGGAACTCAAATACTTGTGGAACTGAATGTTGTAAACTAATAGTAAATAATTTAAAAAATTAATATCAATAAAAAAGAGTATTCAACTCTGAGTCAGAAGACTGGGTTCAAGTCCCATCTCTGATACTTACTGACCCTGGGCCTATGACCATTGGCAAATCACAAGCTCTCTCAGTTTCACTTTCCCCTTCTATCAAATGAAATAATACCTGTAATAAGTTCCTTGAAGGATTGTTGTGAAGTTCAAATAAATTACTATATGCAGAGCATTTTTCTAATATTAAAATATTGCCTAAATGCTACTGTCCATCATTATATATGATCATACCTTAATGCCATTTCCACCACCATCATGAGAGCAAAGCAGACGATAACAATTATAGCTAGCATTTATCTAGTACTTTATGCATATCAACTAATTGATCCTTACAACAACCCTTTGAAGTAGGTATTATTGTTATCCCTCTTTTATAGGTGGGGAAATTGAAGTTAAGTGACTTGTCTGGGATCATACAGCTAGTGTTTGAGGCAAGATTTGAATTCAGGGCTCTGCACGTGCACAGTCCTTTGGAGGCCCTTCCTTCTCGTTCGGCACCACCAACATGGTGTTCAAGGGCTATGTGGAGATCGGCCACGTGGCCTGCATCTCCTTTGGGCTGCATGTGGGCAAGCTGGTGGCCATCGTGGATGTGATCGACCAGAACTGGGCTTTGGTTTATGGCCCCTGTAGCGGTGTGAGGAGGCAGGCCATACCATTTAAGTGTTTGCAACTCAGACTTTGTGCTCAAGTTCCTACACAGTGCCTGTCAGAAGTATGTCCGGGCTGCGTGGGAGAAAGAAAAGATCAATACAAAATGGAAAGCCACGTGATGAGCCAAGAAGATCGAAGCCAGAGAACGGAAAGCCAAGATGACAGATTTTGACCTTTACAAAGTCATGAAGGCCAAGAAAATGAGAAATAGAATTATCAAGCAGGAAGTGAAGAAGCTCCAGAAGGCATCCACCCAGAAGGGGTCTCCCAAGCAGGGAGCTGCCCAGAAGGCACTTGCTGCAAAGGTCTCCGCCAAGAAGATCCCCTCAAAGAAGGCTGAGGGCCAGAAGGCAGCCCCCAGCCAGAAGGGCCAGAAGGGTCAGAAAGCCTCTGGCCAGAAGGCCCCAGCCAAGAAGAGACCCGCTCCGAAGGGACCTGCCCAGAAGGCACCCTCCCAGAAAGCAGATGCTCCAAAGGCCAAAAAACAAGAGGCTGCCTAAAATCATATAAAGATTTTCCTACCAAAAAAAAGATTTAAACTCAGGTCTTCTTGACTCTCACTCTAGAGCATACCACTTAGCTGCCCTAAATAAAACTATTCCTTCCAACCCCCCCCATACTTCTTTATGATTTCAGTAACTTTTCTCCATGAGGCTGCCTTATATGGCCATTTTAACCTGATTTTGCCTACATACTAAAGCTAAAAGGGTCATGACATTGATTGCTCACAGTAGGGTTTGACTCAGGGTGCCTTCCAACAGCCCTGTAGCCGGGTAACACCAGAACACTACTACAAACAACTCCTGCCCCTGGGTTTAAATATTGGCCCTTTCTCTGGTTCTAGATAAACCTCTCTTTGATCTAGGACTTCCTAGCAAGACCTTGGAATTATTGTCCTCTTGGCCCACCCAAAGAGGGAAATGATGCCTGACCTCACCAGCACTAGCTTTGATAAAACAGAGGGAAGTCTCCCTTACAATCAGGAGCCCCATATATCTGGATTATTAGCATTGCAGACAAAGGTCAGTCTCTGGGGCTCTGTGGTCTCCCTAAGAGTGCTCCCTCTTCCCTCTCTCTCCCCTTATGGAATATGAGTTAATAGCTTCCTTCTTAACCTCTGTGTTTATCAGGCATTCAGCAAGTTGAAGGCATTACCACAATCCATCCTCCTGCTCATGATAATGATCAGTCTTCTCCAAAGTTCCCTGTCAAGTGGAAATCAACAAAAGAATTTCATTGGCAATCATGTACTTTATTTGCACTTTCCCATTTGGGAATCGGTCCCACTTGGTTGGGGAGGAAGGGGGTCTGAGATGGGGAAGGTAGATACATCAATCAGTCTCTCTTTTTCAAGTCTCCTTGAAATGTGAACTCAGGCTCCATTTCAGCTGTGGAGCCATTAGGGCAATGGCTTGTCAGGGGCAGAGTCCTGTGATAAAGAGAGCCCCACTAAGTTCTCTGGATAGGGAACAGTTCTATGGCTCCTGGAAAGTCACAGTAAATAGTTTGAGAGCAGATGAAAGAATAAAAGATTTAAAGGAATGGTTTTTTACTCCTCTTCTATACAATATAATTTAAAATAATGGGAACCCAATTACTTTTTTTTTCCAACTAGAATATGGAGTTTTGTTGTGTTTTTTTAAGTCACTTGCCACAAATATGCACGTGGTTTGGAGCTATTTCACTTTAAAAGGCAGAATAACAGGTTTTCCTCCTTTTCCTAATCAACACTCTTATTTTCACTTTAAAAAGGCAGAATAACAGGTTTTCCTCCTTTTCCTAATCAACACTCTTATTTTCCTTATCTTGTAAACTTGCATTTTCTTCTTTGTCATGCTCATAAAGCCTCACTTTTCCTTTCTCAGGATTTAGTGCTGGAAATGCTGTTAAAGATCATCTAGTGAGCAGTCTACATGTTTCATTTTACAGATGAAGAAACTGAGGCCTAACGAGATGGATTGATTTGCCCAAGGTCCTATAGGTAGTAAGTGGAAGAGTTGGGTTTTAACATCAGCTCCTAGGATTCCATGTCCAGTGTTCATTACCTCACTCTGTATCTTCCTTTCCCATGGAAAGAGCACTTGCATTGGAGACAGGGGATCTGAGTTTAAATTCCAGCTCTGACACATTGCCTGTGTGATAACCATAGATAAGTCATTTAACCTTCCTGTGCCTCAAATTCCTCATCTGTAAAATGAAGGGGTTGAACTATGTAGACTGAGGTCCCTTCCTTCTTTAGATTTGTGACCCTATGGTCCATTTCTCTCTATTTTCATGCCCAACAAAGTTTTTGTAGCTCAGCATTGTTCATGGCCCAAGTCCAAGCACCACACACATATGGGTAGGTATTAATCAAATACTTCTGAGTGATTTGCTGATAAACATTTGACCTAAGATTCCAAAATGCCTCCCTATCAGCCTTTACATTTTTCAGCTATTATTTCTATTTCTTATCAACTTAACCTTTTTTCTAAGGGTTATTAAAAACAATTTTTTTCTTCTGTTCAGAGTATATCACCTTTCTTGAGTTTCCACATTTGTTAGTCTTTCAATCTTCCAAACAATGTAAAATCTTTACCTCATTTCTGGTCTTTTTTTCTTATTCTTCTTATTTCTTATTCTTCTTGTCTCCCTTCCCTCCCCCCAATATACACCTACATTTAACTCTCAACTATCTATGGGAACTAAGAGTATATAAAATGCAAGCATAAACAAAATATGAATATAATTCAAATTTAAGACCTTGTACTTAGGAGGAGCTGGATAGTTTCCTGTTGAATTGGATTGAACAATCTCAGTGTTCTCACACCCCTTTTTACTTTCACTGTTCCACGGGGAGAAAGCAAGGGGTCAGAAGCACCCTCTACTAACTGGATAATAATGATTACCCACAACTCCCCATGAATAAACTCCAAACCACAGAATGGTAGAGATACAAAAGACAATGGAGGAGACATTGGAGACTTTGGAGAATATTGGGTTTCAACTCAGGGGTTCTTGGGTAAAATTCTGTCTGTCTCTGTTACTACCTGGATGACCTTGGGCACTAAGTGGCTCTTGGGCCTCAGTTCTGCAGCTGATAAATGATGGGGTTTGACTAGCTGACCTCTACTATCCATTCCAGTTCTAACTCTATGATCCTATTGAGTCCAATATCTCAGTTCCAAGGGAAAGAGACTGAAGATTCAGAAAATGGAAATATCATACAGCTAGCAGGTGGCAGAACAGAAACATGGACTCAAAACCTGACTACTTTTCCATACTACCACAGTGCCTCTCAGTTCCTTTCTCATCCCCCTTGAATCAGCTTTTTCTGAACTTGGCCCTAGGCTGTACTATATAAATTTCAGCAGGGAGGAAAGGGTTAAGACCAGTAGAGACTTCCATTGAAATCTGCCTTTAAGGGGAAACACAATGGAAGCTCTGGAGACTGAAGGTGTTTCCCTTGTGAATGATGCAGAGCTCTCATTAAAGTCAAGTATGCTTATTTTGGTTGGGTTTGGACTCCTTCACAGCCAGAGCACGCCTAAGGAGTGTACTTAAGGTCAAGTAAATGGCATACTTTAAAACTGAAGTAAACAGGAAGAGCAAAGAGTTTGATGCTTTAAGCAACTCAAAATCGAGGGTTTGACTTTCATGGCTGGTCCTGATGGCTCTTTCCGTCTAATGGATAAATCGTTGCTCCTACTATTATTACTTTAAATTCTGTTTGCAATTCTTTTCCCCCATCAGGGTTGTCATAACAAATGTAAAACGTCACAAAAACCTACTTGCTGCCTGATGAGGAAAGTAGAAGCTGTAAGCATTATCTGATGTATGAACCATGACTGCCAAAAGGAAACTAAAAAACCCACCGGAAACCAAATACAAACAAAAAGCTTACAGAATGCCCAGAACACTTCCTAACTGGTGCCCTGCCCAGAGGTACAAAGAATGCGTCCCAGAGGCAGGAGAAACCCTCTAGTGACAGCAAAGGACCTGCTGTTCTAGTTTCAGAATCTAACCACAGAATGAGTGCCCCAACATAAAGAGTACAGTAAGTCTAAATACTGAACATTAAGATAATTAATTGGATAAGACAGACCACAATCTGTATAATCAGTCCAAGAGATTTACCAGGAAATCTGAATAATCAAGATTGGTTTTCTGCACTAATCAAATTCTTTGCCTTGAACAATGCCTTGTACATATAGATAAAATGACATAATAAAACAAAATGTTACGAAGTCAGACAAACAAGGCATGATAAAGTACAATGTTACCGCATCCGATAGAGGTAGAATCATTGGATAGCTGTGTCATAAAATTACAGACGGAAAGAAATTTATAGGTCATCAACTCCAATCCCCTCTTTTTACAGGTGAGGAAACTAAAACCAAGAAATGGGAAAGTCTTGGCCAAGGGCACATAGGTAGTGTCAAAAGTAATCTGACATCCTGGATATCTTCTGGGGAGTCAGTATTCAAATAGGAGAGGAAAAATACTCAAAGTCTTCCCCAGAAAGGAAAGAGTCTCTCCTCTAGCCAGAATCGGTGCTATTGTCATGAATTTCAGAGTAGAGATGTCAGTATTAGAAAGAAGGGAGAAAAGGAGTAGAGTATGCATGAATGGCAGACTTGTTTTTCTTTGTTTTACCATGGGTTCTACACTGCATTCTTAGAACTTTATGTCCTATGCCTTGAGCAATTTTAGAACTCAATTCAAAAAATTCAATAAACATTTAAATATCTAATTTATTCCAGGCACTGTGATAGTTGCTAGCTATACAACGACAAAAATAAAGTAACCTCTGCTTTTCAGGAGCTTATATTCAACTGGAGGCAGGGGATGAAATTTTTCTCACTCCCATCTACTAATTCCATCATTATTTAAGGTCTAAGTCAGCTTTCACTTTTCTTCTGTGTTGTCTCCTACTAAGCTCACCTCACAATAATATTTCCTTAATCCAGATTCCTGTAGTTCTCACGATTTGAACTATGCAACTTTTGTTCATATATTACCATGTATTTGTTAGCTGTTTCTTCACATCTTCACAGTGTCTTCCGGTTGGATTATAAAGACTTTACAGTCCAAGGGCCTGTGCCCTTGTCTAGTATCCCCAGAAGTACCAAGCACAGTATTGGAAACATCACTAGTGCTGAATAAATATTATTGATTTGCTGTTTAGGAGAGTCTAGGATGTGTGGTCCCTTGTTACATCTACATGACACTCCCTCTGCATTTTTACTCAGCATATGTACTTTGAGGTCAAGTTACTACACAGAGAGCTCCTGTTTATATTAAATTTGGCCTGTTGTATCTTGGTGGGCTCAAATTATTATTCTTTATTTAATCCATGTCATATAATCAGTTCCCAGACTGTGAGTTGTACCTAAAAAAATACTACTGACTGGAAGGGGGAGAAAGGTTGTAAAATGTTTCTTATTTCATTTATAGAAACTCATTTCCCCTTTGCCAAGGGCATCTGAGGCCTCCATATTGGGCATCATGTATACAAAACATGCTCTAAATCCCTCTTTACAAGTTGTATGGACATTAGTACTGAGATCCTAAAGTCCTCCAGAATTCCTGTGAGAAGCGTTTTGTCCTATATCATTCATTGTCTAATTAAGACATTGAGAACGCATCAATTATATGACAAAGTACAATTTGGGGAACATTTGCATTGCAGGAGGAGCATAACCTAATAATATTTTTCTTATGATGCCAATGACTCCATCCTAAGAGATACTCTGCAGTAAAAAGTTCTATCCCCTTTAGTTACCCTATTTCAAAGAAAAAGCATTATCTTCCACGACTAGACTCAGATAAAATAAAGTAACCAAGACTCTAATTAATTAAGCTTACAGTGACCTGCAATAGCTATATTGGCCAATTGTCCAACTCTCTTTAAGTGAGCTTGAAAAGGAATCTCCTCCAGCTTTTTCACTGAAATAAGTTCTTCCTTCTTGTCAGCTCAACTCTTTTTTGCAACAGACTGAATCATAGCAGGTCCCTTGCATGCTAGATGTGCTAGTATTGGGAAAGACAAAAGGAGTATAATCTTTGGTGGTTTTTTTTTAAGTTTTATTGATGCTTTTTGTCCTTACAACACTGTCCTTTCCTAATATTCCCCTTATATAAAACCTTCCTTTGTAACAAAGAAAAGCAATTAAGCAAACCCAGTTGACACAGTTGTCTGACAGTGTATATAATATTCACATCCTTAGTTCCCCACCTCCCTAGAGAGAAGAAAGAAGTGAGTTTCCATAGCTGTTCTTTTGAACCAGGATTGGCCATTACAGTTAATGAGGGTTTGGCCACCTTTCAGAAATATAGTGGTGTTGTTGTTGTTGTTTGCTTTTTGGAGGGCAATTGGGGTTAAGTGACTTTCCCAAAGTCATATGGCTAGTAAGTGTGTCAAGTGTCTGAGGTCAGATTTGAACTCAGGTCCTCTTGACTCCAGGGCCAGTGCTCTCTTCACTGCACCACCTAGCTTCCCCTGGAAATATAGTTTTTAAAGATAGTATTTTCAAAGAATGAAAATGCAACTGTATTTATAACAATTAGGTTGCTAGACATGAGATATCTACACTCATGTGTAGTCTGCAATTCATAATAACATCTTGTGCAATACCAATGTTAAGAGGACAGGTATAAATGATGTATTTATTATTTGGGGTACAAATTCCAAGTCATACTTCTAAAATGAGCAGAAAGGGTTTCATTTTAGGAGAATTATAAATGATTGGAAACCCTTTCAATTTGTAATGTTTTGATTTTCATTTTCAATAATCAGATTATCAAAGAATGCTCTGGATTGTGGGCATGGTTTGGTAGAGAAAATACTGGGCTTGGAATCAATAAGCTCTGAGTTCAAATTCTTATACTTGCCAGATTGTGACCCTAGAGGGCAAAGTCCCAATGTCACTGAGCCTCAGGTAAATCCTAGATCTTGTCTACCAAGTTATAGATTCTGGTGCTTTGGGGTTGGTGGAAGGAGTTCCCTATTATAACTAAATCACTAACTCTTTGCATTATTGCTCAGGATTTGAGAATTATTCAGAAATGATTTTCTCATTTTAGAATTGTCTTTGATGGTATGCTAAAAAGGACACAGCTGAGCCCCATTCAGAAGCCTTCCCTCATTATGACTCTGTACATCAAAAACATTAA
Organism: Petaurus breviceps papuanus; assembly: GCF_028583685.1. Classification (NCBI taxonomy): domain Eukaryota; kingdom Metazoa; phylum Chordata; class Mammalia; order Diprotodontia; family Petauridae; genus Petaurus; species Petaurus breviceps. The sequence continues at coordinate 8,201,761 of NW_027185887.1, forward strand.
GTCAACTTACTATAGAATTCAGACTAAAGAGAAAAAAAAACAAATAAAAAGCATGATTATGGAATGAGATAGTTCACTAAAAACCAAACCTCTCCAAACCCACCTTGTCTGTCTCAAATCCACTGACACATACTTAGTCAAATAACAAATGCCCTCTTCTTAAGAGAGAACTCTAAATTGGATTTATAGCTTGAAATGCAAGTAAACACAAAAAGGCTGCCAAATCTGCTTTTAAAAATCCCAGTGATTTCATAAGTTTTCATCATATGTACCATTTACCACCACTACCACCACTTCTCTCCCTCAGCACCCCCAAAAAGGAAGAGAAGGATTATACAGATAAAAGAAACTAGACTTCAAGGAGGAGAGTATATTTTTCAAAGTGAAGCCTAAAAAAAAATAAGGTACCAAAACATAAGGAATACCTGGATAAATTCAGCACATTGTGAAAAATTAAGAGAAAGAATCACAAAAGAGAAGTTAGAAATGCAAAAAATGCTTGAGGAGGGAAATGGTTAAAAATAAAAAAGAGTCATTTGAAGATTACTTTGGTTGGGTTACAGACAAGAGGATGAAGGGATTCTGCCAATTACATGATGATGAGGACTGGGACATCAGAGTGTGAAAACTGGGCTGCAAGCATAAGGTTAGTATAGGAAGGGGGCAGAGACAACTCAAACAGATGGCCTCAATTTAAAAAGAGAGACAAATGATACATTTACAAGTTCTCTGAATAGAAGAATAGCTATAGTATTAATTTTTAATAAATGTAGATGACATAGTAAATTATAAATGACACAATTTTGCTGAAAATTTAAACATCCTTCATGTAAAAAGACTTGAACATTAGAGTGTTGGGTTTTTTTTCTGATCTGATATTTGGGATTTTGGAATTACATACTGTTTTCGCAGGACCTTATTTCTGCAGAACATCTGAGGGTCTTTCTGAGAAGTGTAGCAGCCCCTAAATGTCTTAAGTACATTTTAAATGGCCCTTGCATGTCACCAATGAAAGGCAGCTTACTGCTCTTGCTGTAGTTTCCAATTTGATCCCAGGAGCCAACACTAAAAAATAGCCTATTCCTAGGGCTAAGCATCACCTCCTGAAGAGAGGTGACAAAAGAATCTGATATCTTAAATTTTCAAGGTAGCAGACAGATCACTGACCTTGGAGTCAAGAAAGCCTGATTGGGTTAAAGTACAGCTTATGATACATACTAACTGTATGACCCTGGACAAGTCCCTTAACCTCTCTTAGTGTACTCCAGGCAACTCTCTAAGACCATAAATTGAAGAGGTCTCAGTCTTTTTCTTTTAATAGCAAAGTTGAATCCTTTCAAGAAGGATTCTCCCCCACTTTTCACTTCTCATCAATTCAATGGCTATTCGAACCGTTACTAATGTCTAAGATGGCAAATCAATAAAACTGAAATAAGTCCCTCCCTAACCTCCACATTAAAAAAAAGTTTTCTGAGTTCTACAAGGTAGCCTTAGTAGGTATTTTCAGAGGAGACAGGAAGATCTGCCTAAATAAAATCCTGAAGTGTTTCTACAACCCTCTTAATCCCCAGTGACCCTGAGAGCAAAGCTATAGTCAATGGTTGGAATGCCAAGCCTAGATATGAAGTTATTTCCTCTCCTTTCCCCTCTCTACTCTCTCCTATTCCCTTTCCTCTCTTCCTTCTGCCTCTGTCCTCTCCCTTCTATTCTTTTACTCTTCTCCCCTCTCTCCTCTTCCCCACTCTCCTCTCCAGTCTTACCTCTCCCCTCTCCTCCACTCCCTTTTCCTCTTTTTCCTTTCCTCTCACCCTTCTCTTCTCTTCTTTTTCCCTTCTCCCCTCTGCCCTTTCCCCTCTTTCCTCTCCCTTCCCCTTTCTCTTCTCTCCTTTCTCCCTTCTTCCTCTCTTCTCTTTCCTCTCCCCTCTCCCTTTTCTCCTCTCTCTTACATTCCCTTTAAATCAAGTCTCCCTGAGTTCCAGATATGTGTGTCATGGGACCCTAGGGTGACACACTACATTGCTTCACATCCTGTAACATTAATGTATCTGCCAAATCCTACAGTCCGATCACAGAACAGCATCATCATGGGAACCTCAAGTGAAGCCAAGGATTGCCAAAAAGTACTTTGGACTTCTTAGTCCATGGAAGCAGGATGCTGAAGATGCTGAGTATTTGAGGAAGGAAACTTTCTGTGGGTTGGTGAGGGTTGGGATATCAGAAACACAAGGAGCTAGCTTCTCTCACTGACTTTGGGAAGGTCGGGGCTAGGCCTCACAGTAGCATATAGCAAACCAATGGATCTGTATGGATTTCCCATTCTCCTCTTCTGCAGACTCTATAGCTTCTCAAGGCACTATATATTGCTGCTTTATACCTTAGAAGTAGGCTTCCTTGAAAGACTCGAGTATTTTCTCTTACATTCATTCCGGAGTTCCTGATTTAATCCTACTCTGTAAGTGTACTTGGCTAAAGAGTTTCAGGGAAATGCATTTGACAACTTAGATTTGCATACAAAGTACATATTTACAGTTGGAGGGAAATTTGGGCCAGAGCTTTAAAAAAAAGGATCTCTGGGCCAAGCAGGAAAAGTGTGTTATTGTGATCTGGGAAGCTGGAACCTTAAGTGCTAGTACTGGTCCTTCTATGAACTTGTTATGTGCCCTTAAAAAAAGTCAGAATCAGAGGTCTTGGGTTTGAATTATGTTTCTTCCATTTACTGTGTGACCTTTAGGATATAAGCTCATTGCATACAGGGATTATCTCATTCTTTGTACTTATATCTCCAATCCAACCAAAGTGTACATAATAGGCACTTAATAAATATTTGATTGACTGAGCAACTGACCTTAGAATGAAACTTTGACTCTCTGGGTCAGTGTTCTCACCTATATAATAAGGGGATTGGAGTAGATGGCTTCTATGTCCCAATTCTAAATCTATGATACTGTGATTTAACTTTCTTGGTCTCAGTTTCCTTATCTGTTAAACTGGGCAAGGAGAAGAGTAGATAGTTTCCTAATAATTCCTTCTAGAATTATGGTTTTATATATAGCTATATCTGCATTTCTGAATACCTATGCCTTCAGGCTGCTCTGCTAGCTAAGTCTAAGAAATGTTGCTTACAGCCTTCTGTTTTCTCATTCCTGTGGTTGTTTGCAAACCAGCTGGACTGCAGCCTTTCTCCATCATCCCTTTTATAGCCCCTAGCTTCTCCCTCCCCCAACTCCCAACTCAGATAGATTCCAGACTTCTTCCAGGGTTATAAGAACCTAAGGTAGGTGAGGTAACACAGCTGCGTTTCATGATTGGGACCCAGGAGTTTTTCCCTGATTGTGTCAAAACACTAAGACAGTATTAGAGAGAACCAAAAAATGAAAAACAAACAAAAAAAAATTTTGAACAATTGAACACATGCAAAGTAAAGGACCCACCCACCATATTTAATACATCTCAGATGAGTCACTACCATAGCCACTGTGAGAAATCTGTGTAGGTGGGTTTTGTTTTGTTTTCCTCTCCATTGCTGTGGTATTGCCTCTATCTAATAATTGTAATTGTGTGCTAATAAGCTCAGGGAAACCAACCTTCACAAAAACAGCCCAATGGTCCTTCTCTATTGGCTATGCAAGGAATCAAAGTAGCCTAGATACTAAAGGCAACTATTTGGGAACAAATGTATATTTAGCAGCATGGTATAATGGAAGGAGCATTCTGGGAGTCAGGAGCCCTGGTTCTGTTACTTACAGTGTGACACCAGGCACATCAATTAACCACTCTAAACCTCAGGTTTTTTTTCATCTTTAAAATGGAGAAAGCAACATTCACACTCCCTACCTTACAGGGTTGGTGTGAGACAATTGTCCAGTAAGTCCTACAGCTTTAAATAATTGTGAGTCACTTTATTGCATATAGATAGATCCATATACAGATCGAGGTGGACATGCATATTCCTACACATATAGATGTGTATGTAGATGCACACCTCTTTTACTATCCAGAGAGAAGGTGTGTAAGAGAGAGCCTCCCTGCTCTATCAATATTAGGTGGAGGGGGTCGGGGAAAATAATAAGAATTAGGTCATAGGGTATTGAAAGGGGAGCAAAAGTAAGAAGAAGACTGGAAGGGTAGGTGAAGAAAGGTTTTAAAAGTCAAAGGAGATGCAGATAGGTGGCACAGTGAATAGAGCACCTGTCCTAGAGTCAGGAGAACCTGAGTTCAAATCCAGCCTCAGACACTTAATGCTTACTAGCCAAGTGACCTTGGGCAAGTCATTTAACCCCAATTGCCCTGCCTTCCCTCCTCCAAAAAGACAAAAAATAAAAGCCAAAGGAGTTTGTATTTGATTCTGGAAATAATCCTGAGTCACTAGAATTTTTTTTTTTTTTTGCTTTTTGGAGGGCAATTGGGGTTAAGTGACTTGCCCAAGGTCACATGGCTAGTTTTTGTGTTAAGTGTCTGAGGCCAGATTTGAACTCAGGTCCTCCTGACTCCAGGGCTGGTGCTCTACTCACTGCACCACCTAGCCGCCCCTCTGAGTCACTAGAATTTATTGAATATAGGGGAAGGGAGGTTCCATGCTCAGACCTGTACATGAGCAAGATCATTTTGGCAACTAAGTGAAGGATGAAGTGGTGTGGGAGAGATATGCAGAGTGTCCTGAAAGTCTTAGTTCAGTTTTAAGCTCTATTAGCTTAAAGAACTTTAAGCTATTTTAATAGACTGATATTTAGAATTTAAAAGTTTTAAGCTATAATAGCTTTCAAAGCCTAAAAAGCTTTTAGACATTAAAACTGCAGTAAGACCTTTGGGACACCCTGTGTATATATATAATCACAAGTTGTGTATGTTGGAAAGGGTTTTCATTGGCTCACTCCATGAGTGATTGATGATCCCCACTGGTTTTATTCTGATGTGACATGAATTCTGTCTTCTCCCATGCCAACTCTTAACAACTTATTTATATCATATGACATTGTAGAAACTTATAAAAATTGAGGAAATTCTATAATAATATCACAAAAAGGCATAGATAAAATATCAAAAACTACTAACCTGGCATGGCTAGGTGGCACAATGAATAGAACACCGGCCCTGGAGTCAGGAGGACCTGAGTCCAAATCCAACCTCAGACACTTAACACTTAACTAGCCATGTGACCTTGGGCAAGTCATTTAACCCCAATTGCCCTGCCCTCCCCCCTCCAAAAACAAAAAAACAAAAAAAAAACTATTAACCTATATGCCTACTTTCCCACCTCTATAAAATATTCATAAAATAAATGACACAGGTCTTTAAAATCTTCTTGATAAAAGTCAGAAAATGGAACAGGAAGGCTTTGACAAACGGTAATCAGGAAGCAACCACATCTCTATGTACAGACATACCGTTGACTGAAAGGTGTGGCAAATGCAAGGTCCCTCTCTGCTTATTGCTTGTAAATAATTTCTTAAAAGAATTTGCTTTTGGAAAAATATTTGATTTGCAAAGAAAAAAACCATTCATTTCAACTCTCTTCTAATGAAGTGTCTTCTGTGTATATGCTATGCTCATATAGAACTCCTTTAAAGACATAGCAACTAAAGCAACAAAGAGAATTTTGATCCTCAGATTATTAATATCAAATGAAACATAAAACAGGGTGAATTATACTTGCCAGAAGGGTTCAACTTTGTCAAGGAGAATGTCCAGCACAGAATTCAAATGAAATCCTGTAGATTAAAGGCTCTTAACCTAAGGTTCATGAACCTTTTCAAAAACATATATTAATAACTGTATTTCAATTTAATTGGTTTCCTTTGTGATCTTTTGTATTTTATTCATTCTAAAAATTATTCTGAGAAGGGGTTCATAGGCTTCATCAGACTTCAGAAGGAGCCCATGACATAGAAAATGGTTAAGAATCTCTGCTATAGATGGGTAGATCCTCCATATGCTCTTGTTGACAACTGCTACTGAGCCAATTACACCAAGCTTTGGAATATTGCAAATCCTCCTAAGTGATATCTATAATTCAAAAGAGTTCAGTGTAACTATCCACATGGGAAAAAACAAGTGGACAAATAATGTCTATTGTCCAGATTATGATATGCAATCATATAGACAGCCAAAAGTTGGAACATTGATGCAAACATCTTGGACTGAATCTGCAAAAGGATAATGAACTGAGTTCAGAATAGAATAGAGTAGAAGTAATAGTTTTTATAACAACATATGTGACCCAGAGATCCCACAAGGTGCCCCAGTTCTAAGGTTATATAGATCAGGTTATTTCCTTAGGGGAGCCTGGTCTCATGAAGAGGAGTCAGGCTCTTCTTATATTCTGTGGATCATTAAGCCCCAACCCCAGAGTTGGGGGAAAATCTCTTAAAGCTTAGGTTTGGCTCATGTCTACAATTTTCCTGAAAGTGATTAAGAAGGTCCCTTCTAGGAGTATTTAATATGCAAAGTAGATAAGGTATAGCAGAGTTGTTTATTTCCTCCACTCCTCCCTCTCCCAATTTTTTAAAACACAAAATACTGATAAATTTATGTTGACAAATAGTTAAAATATAAAACAGTAAGTCAATATTCCTGTTATATATGCTTAGGAGGTTGATGATTTAGAATTTGAAACACTTTGTGGGTCTTTGTGCAACAAACATTTCACAAGTGAAGAAGCCTTTACTTCTATTCATGCAGCTCAATCAAAGTTCATATCTCCTGGAAAGTCTGGACATGGTTTTGGCTTATGCTACTAGAGGTGGTCAGCCCTTTCAAGAAGTTGTTGTGGAAAAGGGAAAGAACCAATTTGTACAAAAAATATTTATAGGAGCTTTTTTTGTAGTGGAAAGAATTGGGAAATTGAGGGGATGCCCATCAGTTGGGAAATACCTATTCAAATTGTGGTATATGATTGTGACAGAATACTATTGTGCTATAAGAAATGATGAGGAACATGCTTTCAAAAAAACCAAGAAAGACTCGTATTAACTGATGTGCAGAACCAGGAAAGCATTGTACACAGTAACAGCGATATTGTATTGTGATCAACTATGAATGACTTAACAATTCTTAGGAGTACAATGATCTAACACAATTCTGAAAGACTTATGATGAAAATGTTATCCATTTCCAGAGAAAGATTTGATGTAGTTTGAATGCAGATGGAAGAGAGCTTTTTTTAAGCCTTATTTTTCCTGGATATTTTTTTGGTCTGTGTTTTCCTCCACAACATGACTAATATGGAAATATATTTTGCATGACTTCACAAGTATAATCTATATCAAATCGCTTGCTCTCTCTGGGAGGGGGGAAGATGAGGAGGTACAGAGAGTTTGGAACTTAAACTTCAAATGAATGCTAAAATTGTTTTTACATGTAATTGGAAAAAATATTTTAAAAAACAAGTTGTTGTGGAGATTACCTCCCACTGGACAAACCTGGATCTCAATTCAGAATCTCCTGATTTTCTGAGCTCACGAGGTTGTCCCCAAGGATAGAAATGCCCATCTTGGGGTTGCTGTTTGACCATCTATGCTCAGAGAAAGGGGCAGGAAGCATAAGAGGCAGCCAGGGACTTGGTGTCCAAATTCAGGTAAACATGTACCCTTGCTCACATGCATTTATAGATACCATAGCTACTGGTAGGGAAGGGAAAGAGAACTCACCCTTCATTCCTGGTTAGAAGCCTGAGAGAGCTCAAAGACTCCCTATACACTCAACAGAATGGAAGAGAGCATATGAAAGAGCAAAGTCACTCCTTTTAGATTGTAACTCAATTTAAGTAGTAGCCATTGTTTGGCACAGCTCCTCCCTCGCTGGGACCTAGCGATCAAACAACCTCTGTTCAAGGATGCCATTCAACAAGAGGCTTATTTATAGTGCCTTTGGAAGTTGCCTGATCATAAAGCCTCCAGAAGAAGGCACTAGTGTGTTTTCACCTTTCACCTTTGTTACACATAAGCAAAAGTATACAGTGCTTTAAATGATCCTAAGATTCTCCTTAAAGTAAAGACACATTTTTTCAATATTCAATATCCTTGAGGTCAAGGATAATCTTCCATTAACCCCTCTGCTTGGTTTTGAACTCCAAGAACATCATGGCATCCCCAGGAGAAACTTATCACCTGAAATCTCATTATTGTGGAGACTTCTGCAGAATCTGTCCAAGATGTTTGCTTCAATGGCCCAACTATTAGTTGTCTACATGATTGCAGATCATAATCTGGACAATAGACTTCTTTGATACTGAGTACCTACTTAGCACCCTCAGCTCTCTCTCCCTTTTATAGACAGATCAGAACTTTCCAACTAAACACTTCATTTTCTGCCAACTATTCTGCTTGATTTTGACTCCACAGACATCATGCCCCTGCATCAGATACCCTCTAGTGGTTGCTCCCCTTCTTTTCATTTTCTTTTTGTGTATCTACTTCTCCCATTAGATTATAAATTCCTTGAGATTGGGAATTGCTGTTCTTTCTGTTATATGTACTCTCAGAATTTAGCACAATGCCTGGCACACACATAATAAATGAAGCTATTAAAGTAATGTCATGGAGCAATACTCTTATCAAAGAATTAAAATTATTAGTCACCTAATGGGTGACAGATAAGGATGTGGTGAGTGTAAGTATGCTGCTTATCAACAAAGAATTGAATAGAAAAAAGTCAAGTAAAGAATATCACCAGAGATATATGACCAGAAAAGTACATGGATCAGTCATTAGTGAGAGCAATGGATATCCAGTGAATAGTGGGCATGCTCCATTGGCACCCTTAGTATCAAAAAATCTAGACAAAAGCCACATAAAGATGGGTAAACCCCTTGGAGATGAGTTATGGAATCCCACTAAGGCCAATTACCAGTAAGATATAGACATTTGGTGAATGAATTTCTGTATGTCAGAGAAAAAGTATGGCTGTTGATTTGAACTTTACGTTCCACTTGACTCTCCTGGGAAATAAGGCTAGTGCCAGTAAAACAAATATTTTAGGGCAGCTAGGTGAAATAGTAGGAGTTCAAATCTGGCCTCAGGCATTTACTAGCTGTGTGACCCTGGGCAAGTCACTTATCCCTATTTGCTTTGGTTTCCTCTTCTGTAATACGATCTGGAAGAGGAAATGGCAAACCACTTCAGTATCTTTGCCAAGAAAACTCCAGATAGGGTTATGAAATATAGGAGACAACAGTAACAACTGAACAGCAGCAAAGACAATCTCAGCTACACTCAATGGTGCTAGCAGAGAGCCGTAGCCAGAGAAGAGGAAGAAGGGGGTGGGAGTGGAGCAGTGCTGTGTTATGTTGGCAGTGCAGGGCTATGAATCACTCCTCTCTTTATCCAACCCCCAGCATTGCTCCAGTTCTGACCATGATGTCCCTGGGTACCAGAAGCTAGACTGTGACTGCATATGTTGTTAAGGTCCCCAAGAGCACTCTTAAGAAGTATAATATCATGCTTTCAACACAGTTGACAAAGTCAACTTCACCAGCTGGCCCCAAGCCAAGATGGAATGGGACCTAAGCAACAAGAAACTCTATCTGGAAGAAGGGTTGATGAAGGGATCTCATGCTAGCAGGGAGTCTGATCAGAAGTTTTGGAATGAGTCAAGAAGTAGTAAGTATGATGTCATCCTCATGGCATTCAAGGCTGATCATGAGCCCTGGCTATTCAAAATCACTAGCAAAACATTCAGAAGTTTTAAGGGTTTATAAAAGGTGGTGTGATTCAAAAGACATTCTCCTAGGTAGACACAAGTTAAGAGTGCTGTATCTGGAGTCTTCAAGACCAGAACTCAAATCTAGCCTGAGACACTTACTAGCTATATGATTCTGGGCAAGTCACTTTACCTCCATTTGCCTTAGTTTCCTTTGCTATAAAATAGGGATCATAATAGTATTTACCTCTCAGGATTGTTGTATCAAATCAGATAAGATTTGTAAAGTGCTTAGCACAGTACCTTGTACATAGTAGGTACTTAAATGCTTATTTCTTCCTTCCTTTATACTGTATTTTCTACCCAGGGTTCAGATGAGATCTTTGAAGCCTACTCTGAACACAACTGGTACAACTTAACTCTTTTGACTTGGCAGGAATGTTCACATTAGAAAAGGCAAAGGGAAAGGGGGAAAGGAAGAACAAGGTACTGAACCACTTCAGCATCATGTAGTAGTGGCAGCTGAAGGACCAGGATAAGAGCACACCCTGCATAAAGAGAAGGAAGAACCAATGAGCTTAGATCTGTTACTTGGAAAATGACCTGGAGATGAGTTCAGATGATAGAAATGCCAGTGGGAAGGAAGAGGAGAGGGCTTCTAAGATCAAGGCAAAAGCAGTCCCTCCAAGAGAAAGGGGGTAGAAGAAATAAGTTAAAGGAAGAAGGAAAAAGGAAGAGGAAGGAAGAAGCAAGCAAGCAAGCAAATAAGGAAGGAGAGGTCTAATATGAGGAGATGATTCCAAAAGCATAGATGAAGAAGGCAGGAGAAATAAGAAGAATAAGGAGAAAAAGCCCTCAAAGGAAGAAAAAGGATACCTACCCCACAAGAGACATGGAGGAAAGAAGACAGCAGTGGTGAGTCAGAAAGAATAATATTGACAGGGAGGCATACTCAGACCTATTAATGAAGAAGATGCCCTCTCCAAGAGGAAAGAGACAACTTCAGGAAACAGCTCCAGGGGAGCCAGTTACCTGGAGACACCCAGTGTAGACAAAGGCAACTACTCCTCCAAACTGGAGGAAACAAGTGCCACACAAGAACTAGTGATGCACTAACTGGCAAACCACCTTTGAGTAGACACCCTGACCCCAGAGCATCTCAGAGAAGTCTACTCTCCAGTCCAATTCCAGCAAGTCTATGCCTAGAAGTGGTAATGTACAAATGACAGAGGATGCAGTAGGATGCTGCCTGTCCAAAATCCATGATCACAAAGGTCTGCTGAGAAGTTGCAGACAAAGAAGACTGAGATGAGCAATAACCAAATAATCATGTTGGTCCAGATTCTGAACAACCACAACCCTGAGCAAAAATATAATCAATAATTAGATGCATTTCTCCCTTTGGGAGTGAGTCTCCCAAATCCTGATGCCAAGTTGTCAAAGTCTTGAACCCACTAAGGCCTAGGAGAGAGAGTCACCCAAAGGTAGCTGGGACTAGAGACAGGAGTTCCACCTACCATGTCCTATCCTACCCTGCCTCCCTCCCAACCTGATCTAGAATAAAAGTGGTTTTTGAAAATTAAATACCAAACTTCTAATAGACTTATGACTGAAAATTCCTCAATCTCTGGTAGTTCCATTTGGTTTTCTAACAGTCATTGCTCAGAAAGACACTTAGAGACCCAGATCTCCACTCTCCAGGCCTCTAATCACCTATAACTACAACATACAGGAAGAATTAGTATTCAAGGAAGTGCCAAATTACCAACAATAGTGGGAACATCTGTGGTAATTAGTAAATTGGGAATACAATGAGCCCAACAAACACCGGAGGATTTGCCTACACCCTAAATACTCCTGATCAGGTATATGCTTTTCTACTATGACATTTGAGCCAGCTCTGCCCTTAAGGCCAGGGAGGGTCCATAGTCAGTGTCATGATATAGAGACCCTGAAGTTATAACATATGTGGGGCAATTCCAGAGATTTAGATGGCCTCAAAAAGTAAATGAGCATAAGAGCAGCCCTCTGTCTATATAGATCCCAGTGAGCAAACCATAACCACACACTGGCCATACAAAGCTCCTTTTGCATCTTATTTCTCCTTATTGTTGATTCCCTCCTCTCCTAAATCCCAGCACATTTCCCTGGTGATGAGTCATAGACCTCTCTTGTCTATAACTGCACCCCAACTTCCTCTTGGTTCTACCTACATAGAACCCCAAGTTATTGACCCAGTTCTCAACTTGGCCCAACACATGGTCACTTTGTTTTACTCTCCCACCTGGAGCAATGCCACCTCACACACACACACACACACACACACACACACACACACACAGCATCATATGCAACTATAGAAGCACTGATGAAGGCACGTGCTAGGAACATCCTACAGCTGCCTGGATTCAAAAGGGAGTTTGCTCTATCATTACCAGACTAGGGATAAGCACATTTTCAATATGGCAGTCCCATTAGTGCTACAAAAACTACTCTGGGAAAACTTCACTTGAGGAATCATGACCAATTATAGTTTAGCAAAGGCAAAGAGACACAAACAACAGGAGCTCAAAGAGAATAAAGACCACTATCATTTTATCTAAGCATCTCCCAACACCTGTAATAGTAACTGAATTTAAAGATCCCCCTGTATGGCTTGGTTTTTGGTTTGATTGTGTTAAAACCCAAAGCTTGTGAATCCCACTTGTGGGATGGGAAGTTGCCTTTACTTGGCATTACCTTACATTATGGTGTAGTCAGTAGGATTACAAAGCATAGTGCCTCTATTTGTTCCAGGATCCATGGCCATTTAGATTGAGATGTAAGGCCAAGGATCCTGGGGGGGTGGAATGTAATAGTAATTTAATTTAAAGATCCCTCTGTATTGGCTTGGTTTTTGGTTTGATTGTGTTAAAACCCAGAGCCTGTGAATCCCACTTGTGGAATGGACTTGTTGACATGAAAAGAGAGGGCTGAACTGGGAGGAGCTGGTGATGTAAATTTAGAGAGACACAAGAAAAGAGAGAGGCAGAAGAACTTTTTGGAAGCAACATCTTGGAGGCAGAGAGAGACTGAGAGGATTGCTGAGGGCCACTTTGAATTGCCCAGGACTTTTGAGAGCTGCCAAGGACTGAGGAGACATGGCTGTTATGCTGGTACTTTGTCTTCTGTTTTGATGTTGTTTTGCCAGATCTGTCCACTGGTGAAGGACAGTCCTGTTGTTGCAGAGGTCTTTGGAACCTTGCTGTTGGTTTAAAAGCCCTGAAGAAGGATTTTCTTGTTCTATGTTTAAATATCCTGGAAGGGGGTTTTGCTAATGTTTGCAGGGGTCCTAGGACTGTTCTACAGAGAGAGAATGAATTAATGAAGACACTGGCAATGTATCTTGTGTCCTTGCTAAGCTTTGTCTCCCCAGGAACAAAGATTGCTGAGAACTTGCCTCCTGTCAAGATGAAGAAAATACCTCCATTTGAGTATTAAATGCTGTGCTTAAGCTTGTTGTAACTCTGGGGTAGATTCAGTTGTGATCCAAGGGTGGGGAACTTTTGACCTTTTTGTGCTCTGTGATTGAACAAATGAATGTACTTTACTTATGATTGGAAACTAATCTCCATTTGAGAACAGGGACTTTGTGATGGACTAAATGAATGTAATGTCCAGGGATGGGGTAGTACTTGATTAAATCACACTTGGTAAATGCTGTATTTTGAGTGATGCTATATGTTGATTCTCTCTGTTCTTAATTTGTCACTGAATAAAATGGAGAGCACCTATGCTGGTATTTTGAACCTTGGGAAGTTGCCTTTGCATTACATTACAACACCCATCCATAACATTTCTTCCTTTGTCAGGTGTGAATGAATGAGTGAAAAAAGTATCTGTGAAGAACTTACTACATGCAAAGTACCAGTGATACAAAATAAAAACAAAGTAGTTATGGCTCCTAGGGAATGGAAATTCCAAAAGAGGAGTACTAGACATATTGAAGATATCAGGGACAAGTCAGATGGAAAAGACCTATGGGGCATGTTTGGTGCCATAGGACAAGAGATCAACTCAGTATGCATCTTTGCAGAAAGCCTCCTCTGTCCCCTTTCCTCCTCTCATTTGTATTCAAAGTGGCTTCCCAGTACCACATGTTGTTGCTTGCTAGGAGTTCAATAAATGTTCATAGATAAGCAAACGAGCAACCCCAAAACAAAGACAAAGTGTTCTTTAGAGTATAGGAGCAAAGCAGATGGTATTGCATTTCCCTTAATGTTATTCCTATATGTTTTGCATGACTGCATGTGTAACCTATATCAAATTGCTTGTCTTCTCAAGGTGGGGGAGGGAAGGGAGAAAGAGCATTTGGAATTCAAAATTTAAAAAAAAGTTTAAAACTTTTTTACATATTACTGGGAAAAATAAAATGTGAAATATCTTAAAGATGCTTATAAGGATTTTGGGAAGATGGCAAAATGTGGCAGGAAATTACTTGGCTCTCCCATTCCAAATAATTTAAAATAATTCCTTAAAGTGAGCTTTAGAGTGGTGGAAATGATTAAAAATTGTCCAACCTAAAACAACTTGGGAGAGCATTAGGAAAGATATGACTTCCCCAGGTGGTAGTCTGGTCTGATTGAAGTCCAGATACCTCCAGGCAGCAGAATCAACAAACAACAAGCCCTAAGAACAGTTATATAGGAAGCAGCCTCAGCTTCAGGAACTTTTGTGCCAGGGAGAGACTCGGGGTTGGGTTGATAGGGGAAGATTGCAGGGCCTTCCATTGGCTGGTGCTCTAAGTGGGGCTCAGGTGTGCTGACCAGACAGTCCCAAGCTGTGGCTGTGGGTGAGGAGTAACTAGCACATGTTAGTGAGTGCAATAGCAGCATGGTGGGTGCCCTACTGGCTGTAGTCATTTACAGGAGAGCAGAGTCCCTGGTTTTTTATCCAGGGCAGAGGGGAGAACTGAAGCTTGCATCTGCTGGAGGGATTGCAGGGAGTAAGAAGGTTTATGGTGACTGCATTTCTGGGGGCCCAGAAGAGTGCCTTTGGTCAAGCTCCTAGATAGAACACAGAAAACAACAACATGAAAAACCTAAAGCTTGAGACATCCCCCACACCTCAGTACTAGAGTCCAACACCTAACATAAAGTTATCAAGAAATAGGCAGCTAAAAAATGAGTATGCAAAAAGAGAAAGAATCCACACATAGATAGCTACTATGATGATAGAGAAGATCAGGGTTCACTCAAAACTGGCACTTCTAAAACTTCAAAGAAAAATGTAAAATAGTCACAAGCCTCAAAAGAGCTCTTGGAAGAGTTTTAAAAGGACTTTAAAAATCAAATAAGAGAAATTGAGGGGAAATTAGGGGAAAAAATAAAAGCAATGCAAGAAAACCAAGAAACTTATGAAAAGAAAGTCAACAAATTAGAAAAAGAGAACCAAAAACTTACAGAAGAAAAAAATTCCTTAACAATTAGAATTGGGGGGCGGCCAGGTAGTACAGCAAGTAAGAGCACCGGCTCCAGTGTTGGGATGACCTGGGAATCGAATCCCAGGCTCAGACACTTAGCACCCACCCAGAAACACCTGGCCATGTAACCTTGAGTAAGTTACTTAACCCCGATTGCTTAAAAAAGAAAAATAAAAAAAAAACAATTAGAATTGGGCAAGGGGAAGCTAATGGCTTCATAAGACAACAAGAAATAATAAAATCAAAAGAATGAAAATAGAAGAAAGTTTGTTACATCTCATTAGAAAAAACAACTAACCTAGAAAACAGATCGAGGAGAGACAATATAAGAATTGTTGCATCAAGGACCATAGTAACCTAATGTCTGATAAATCCAAAGACCTCAGCTTTTGGAATAAGAACTCACTATTTGACAAAAATGATTGGGAAAACTGGACAATGATAGGTCACAAACTAGGTGTAGACCAACATCTCACACCAAGGTAAAATGGGTGCATGATTTAGATATAAAGGGTGACACCATAAGCAAATTAGAAGAATAAGGAATAGTCTACCTGTCAGATTTATGGGGAGGGGAAGAATTCATGACCAAATAAGAGATTGAAAGTATTACAAAATATAAAATAGATCTTTTTTATTATATTAAGTTAAAAAGCTTTTGTTCCAATAAAACTAATGCAACCTAGAGTAGAAGAAAAGCAGAAAGACAGGAAACAGTCTTTACAGAAAGTGTCTCTGATAAAGGTCTCATTTCTCAAATAAATTGAAAACTGAGTCAAACTTAAAAGAATACAAGATATTCCTCAATTGATAAATGATAAAAGAATATGAACAGGCAGTTTTCAAATGAAGAAATCAAAGCTATCTATAGGTATATGAAGAGAAATGCAAATAAAACAACTCTGAGGTACTTCCTCACACCTATCATATTGACTAATAAGACCAAAAAAGGAAAGTGATAAATGTTGGAGACGATGTTGGAAAACTGGGACACTAATGCACTGTTGGTGAAGTTGTGAACTGTTCCAAATAATTCTGGAGAGCAATTTGGAACTATTTCTAAAAGGCAACCAAATCGTGCATACCCTTTGATGCTGTAATAACACTACTAGATCTATATCCCAAAGAGATCATAAAAAAGGGAAAAGGACCTACATGTGCAAAAATATAATTTTAGCCCTTTTAGTGGTAGTAAAATATTGGAAATTGAGGGGATACCCATCAATTGGGGAATGACTGAATAAGCTGGGGTATATGAATGTAATGGAATACTATCCAGCAATAAGAAATGATGAACAGGAAGATTTCTGAAAAAACCTGGAAAGACTTGTATGAACTAATGCAAAGTGAAATGAGAAGAATCAGTAAAATATTGTACACAGTATCAGGAAAACAGTGTACACAGTATCAGCAACATTTTGTGATGATCAGCTATGAATGACTCAACTCTTCTCAGCAACACAATGATCAAAGGACTCAACACAAGTACAAAGGACTCATGAAGAAAAATGCTATCTACATCCAGATAAAGAATTGATGGACTATAAATGCACATCATAGCATATTTTTTCACTTATTTTATTCTTTTTTTGTGATTTCTTTTGCTTTTGATCTATTTCTTCTTCCACAACTATGACTAATAGGGAAACATGCTTTGCACTACTTCTCACATATAACCTGTATCAAATTGCTTACCATTTTCAGGGGAGGGGAGGAAAGGAAGGGAAGGAAGGAGGAAAATCTTGTAAAAATTAATGCTAAAAATTGTCTTGACATTCAATTGGGGAAAAAAATAAAATACTATTTTAAAAAAAGAATTGTTGGACTATCTGAAAGTTATGATTAAAAAAAATCTAGACACTATATTTAAGAAATTATTAAGGAAAATTGCCCTGGAGTTTTAAAGCTAGAAAGTAAAATATAAATTGAAAAAATTCAGCAACCACCTGAAAGAGATCCCAAGATGAAAACTCATAGGAACATTATAACTAAGTTTTGAAGGTCAAGGAGAAAATACTGCAAGCAACTAGAAACAATTTAAATATTGTAGAGTTTGGGGCGGCCAGGTGGACAGTGAGTAAGAGCACTGGCCCCAGAGTCGGGAGACGTGGGATTGGTTCTGGCCTCAGATACTCAGCACCCACACACAAAAAAAATAACTGGCCGTGTAACTTTGAGCAAGTTACTTAACCCTGATTGCTTTTAATCAATGAATGAATGAATGAATGAATGAATAAATAAATAAATAAATGAATGAATGAATGAATGAATGAATGAATGAATGAACGAACGAACGAACGAATAAATAAATAAATAAATAAATGCTGTGGAGCTATAGTCAGAATAACACAAGATTCAGCAGCTCTACATTTAAAAAAAAGGGCATGGGGTGGCCAGGTAGCACAGCGAGTAAGAGCACCGGCTCCAGTGTTGAGAAGACCTGGAGATCGAATCCCGGGCTCAGACACTTAGCACCCACCCAGAAACACCTGGTCGTGTAACCTTGAGCAAGTTACTTAACCCCAATTGCTTAGGGGAGGCTAGGTGGCTCAGCGAGTAAGAGCACTGGCTCCAGTGTCGGGGATGACCTGGATCAAATCCGGGCTCAGATACTCAGCACCACACCCAGAAATAACTGGCTGTGTAACCTTGAGCAAGTTACTTAACCCCGATTGCTTTTAAAAAAAAAAAGGGCATGTAACATGATGTTCTGAAGAGCAAAAGAGCTGAATTTGCAACTAAGAATTGATTATATTAATAACAAAAGTGACAAAAATCCTATGATTATATCAATAGATGCAGAAAAAAACTTTTGAGAAAATACAACATTCTTATTAAAAACACTTGGAAGCATAGGTGTAACTGGATTTTTCCTTAAAATGATAAGAAACATTGACCTAAAATCATCAGCAAACATTATTTATAAGAGGGATAAGTTAGAAGCTTTCCCAATAAGGTCAGAAGTGAAACAAGGATGCTCATTATCACCAATACTATTTAATATTGTATTAAACAGGTTAGCAATAGAAATAAAAGAAGAAAAATAATTGAAAGCATTAGGATGGGCAAAGAGGTACCAACACTAGCCCTTTATTGCAGACAATATAATGATACATTAACAAAATCCTTGATACACATCTAAAAAGTTAGCTGAAATAATTAATAATTTTAGCAAGGTAGGAGAACAGAAAGTAAACCACATAAAGCATAAACCCTGCAAGAAGAGATGAGACAGCATTTAAAATAACCATAGACAGCATTAAATATCCAGTAGTATACCTGCCAAAACAAACCCAGGAACTACATGAACATAATTATAAAATACTTTTTATACAAATAAAATTAGATTTAAATAATTGGGAAAATATTAATTATTCATGGTTTGGCAGAGCCAATATAATAAAAATGACAATTCAACTTAAACTAATCTACTTATTCAATGCCATCCTAATTAGATTACCCCCCCAAAATTTTTTGGAGCTAGAAAAATTAAGAACAAGATTCATTTGGAAGAACAAAAGGCCAATAATATCAAAAGAATTATTGAAAAAAATGTAAGAGAAGGAGGTTTAGCAGTACCAGGTCTTAAACTATATTATAAAACAGTAATTATCAAAACTAACTGGTATTGATTAGGAAATAGATAGATTAATGGAACAGAGGGGACACACAATACACAGGAGTAAATGTTAATTGTGACCTTGTGTTTGATAAATGTAAAGATATAAGCTTAAAAAATAAGAATTCAATATTAGGTTAAAAAAATGTTGGGAGAACTGGAAAGCAGTCTGGCATAAATTGGGTATAGACCAATATCTTACCTAGGGGTGAAGAACCTGTGGCCTCAAGGTGTCCACATGTGGCCATCTAGGTCCTTGGGTGTGGCCTTTTGACTGAGTCCAAGTTTTACAGAACAAATCCTTTTATTAAGGGGATTTGTTCTATGAAGTTTGGATTTAGTCAAAGGGTACCACTTGAGGACCTAGAGGGCACCATGTGGCCTTGAGGTTGCAGCTTCCCCACCTCTGTACACCATTAAACAAGATAAGGTCAAAATACAACAAAAAAATTTTAATTAAAATTTTAAAATACTATGAAATGGTATTCCTACTGAATCAAAACCATATCTCTTATGGTGAACAACTTGATAATGCCAGAGACTTTGTTGGCAAGAACATCGCCTTTCTTCCCTGTCTTAAGTAGTCGAGGCTGCTAAAGAAGCAAAGATTGAATCACCTGCAGAGAAAGTCACGAGGACATATCTCTATGAGGTTGAATTCTGGATGAGGGTTACAGGAAGGAGTCAGATTGTGCTAGGGTACCCCTTTTCCCAGGGCTCTTGGGCTCAGTGTCTTGGATGTCTATTCAGATCTGAGGGGAAGTGGTAGTGGTGGTTTCACTTCCCTGGCACATATCCTGTCTCTTTCTCAGCATACCTCAATGCTTCATCTAGGCTGGATTGCCCACCCCATTGGTCATACTTGGTCAACAGTTGTTGGTTGTGGTGAAGATAGTGGGACCATTCTCTACAGGACTTACTGCTTTTAGATGATAGCTTTGAAGACCAGGCTATGAAGCAAGGCAAGTAGATTTATGTCAGTGTTTTTTGGAAGGCGGAAGGCTGTGGTATAGCTATTCCTTGTACTATTGGGCTCAGGGTCCTAGGCTGTCTTCATCCAGGGCTAAGAAGAGGTTGTGTTTCAGGTGGTAGTCGTGGTTTGACTTGACTGGTACATGCTGCCTCCTTTCTCTTCATTATGATAGCCCGCTGAATCAGCTAAACTATCTTACCTGCTCTGGGAGTGGTAGATAGTAGGCAGTTTCTAAGTATGTTCATTTTCCACAGACAGGGCTTCTGGAGACAATGGCTATGAAGGCTGAACTAGAAGTGGGTTTTTTTTTATTAGTCTGAGGGATGAGAGTGGGGAGAGGGCTTCTATTCTTATGACTCTTGGGTTTGCCTGCTTCTTATGGCAGTTGGTCAGTGGCTGGTATTAGT
Source organism: Petaurus breviceps papuanus (assembly GCF_028583685.1). NCBI lineage: Eukaryota > Metazoa > Chordata > Mammalia > Diprotodontia > Petauridae > Petaurus > Petaurus breviceps. The sequence goes on from NW_027185887.1 coordinate 8,221,857, forward strand.
GGTGGTGAGGTTGACAGATCCATTCTCCATTGAATCAACCAACTATATCAATCAACAAATAAACATTTATTAGTGATTTAATATGTACCAGGCATTGAATTAATTGCTGGGATATAAAAAAAGAGTATAAACAGCTCTTTTCCTCAAGGAACCTACATTCTTAAAGGGGATACAACATGTAAACAACTAGATATAAACACAGTAGACATGCCATAGAAGGCAAGCTGACAGTGGAAGGCACCAATACATGAGGCGACATCCTACAGAATGGGGGAGTTGACTTGAGTCTAGAAATAAGTTTGGTAATCTAAGAGGGAAAGGTAAAGAGAAGAGCATTTCAAGTTTTTTTTTTCATCAAGGTCTGAGAGGAGGCAACATCTTTTAATTAGTAAAGGTGTAACCTTTATAAGGCTATTTCTTTGTTATGGTCATAAATGTAAGAAGACCAGAAGGTTCTACTTTAAAAGGTATGTTGGGTGAAGAAGGACTGTTGCTTCTTTTAGTTGATTTCTCCATTTTTAAAAATCTATTCTCAGGTGAAGTTGGAATCTTGTGTTGCTTTGCCTAAGACAAAAATCTGTGACTGAAGTCTCATAAAAACAAAACAAAACAAAAAGGGGGTGGCTAGGTGGCACAGTGAATAAATAGGGCACTGGCCCTGGAGTTCAGGAAGACCTGAGTTCAAAGCTGGCCTCAGACACTTAACACACACACAAAAAAAAAACTAGCCTTGTGACCTTAAGCCAGTCACTTAACCCCAATTGCCCTCCCCCCTAAAAAAAGCAAAACAAAACAAAACAAAATCTGGTCAGAGGTTTCCCTAAACCCCTATAAACAAGCTTCTCCTGATAGCAAATGCAGACCCAATGGGATTTCACCATCTTCCAGGAAATGTAAGTTGAAAAGATGTCTGTATCATGAAGCCTTGCCTCAGAATGGAGCATATTAGGAAAATCTCCTCTGCCCTTATCAAATATTAGTGGGAAGGAAATAAGTATTTATATAGTACCTACTCTCTGCCAAGTACTGTGTTAAGCACTTTATAAATATTAATTCATTTGATCCGCACAACAACCACAGGAGATAAGAGCTATTACTCTCCCCATTTAACAGATGAGGAAACTGAGGTAGACTTGTACAGAGTCACTCAGTTGTCTTGATGTCAGATTTTAACTCAAGTTTTCCTAACTTCAGGCTCAGTCCTATATCCACCTAGTTTACCTTGTATTGGGTTTTGGCATCTCCATGTTTAATGGTTTGCATCTGGGAAGCATTTAATGAAAGCTTTTAAAAATTTAATTTCATTGAACTGAAGAAACAGATCATGCCAGTTGCAAGGGTGATGTTCTTTGGATTCTGTGAACCTTTCAAAGAATCATACTGCAAATGCAGAACAGACTAAGTACCAATATATTGGATAACCTCAATAAAATATAGTAACCAGATGTGTGCAGACGAGAACCAACCATAGCAATGACACACTGACCCATTTGTGGGGTGTTCAGAGAAGACTAGCACCTCTGGCATGAGGACTGATGACCTCTTTCCTGGGCTGCTTCTCCACCTTTGGTGTCCACCCATCATCCAACTCTCACTACAAGTGCCAAGAAGCTGTAGCATGCCCAGCAGTCACATCCCAGTAAAACCATCTTGGCAATATGCAATATAAGTTTCTTTTTAAGACAAATTATATGTTTTTTTTTTACATTACAAACATTTACAGATTACTTCCCCCACACACACTCCTGAAAGCTCTCTTGTAGCAAAGTAAAACAGTTAAATAAAATTAACAATACAGCGACCTTGTCAGGAAGTAGGTGCAGTATTCCATATCTGCAGCACCCACTTAACTTTCTATTTAAATAAACTTGTTCTTAATTAAGAGAACTCTATTTCTCTCCCTTTTATCCCACACCCCATCGAAAAAAAAGAGAAGAAAAAAAATTCCTTTCAATAATTTATGCCAAGTCAAGCAAAACAAATTCCTTCACTAAATGTTTTCTATATTTATGTATTTTATACACATACACATGCATATACATACATATGTATATACATATATATGTCTCATTCTGTACTCTAAACCCCAATACTCCTCTAGAAGAAGGTGGAAAGCATGTTTCTTCATCAGTCCTTTGGAATTATGGATGGTTATTGCATCGATCATAGTTCTTACAGCTTTCAAAGTTGTTTTGTCTTTACAATGTTGTAGCTATTATGTAAATTGTTCTCCTGGTTCTGCTCATTTCATTCTTTATCAGTTTATACAAATTTCAAAATTGTTTTTTATAATATTGATCTTATAGTATAAGTTGTTCTTTTTTTCCCCTTTTTTTTGGAGGGAAATTGGGGTTAAGTGACTTGCCCAAGGTCACATGGATAGTTTTTGTTCTAAGTGTCTGAGTCCGGATCTGAACCCAGGTCCTCTTGACTCCAGGGTCTATGCTCTATTCACTGTGCCACCTAGCCTCCTCCTATAAGTTGTAATTAATTCGTATGTCTTTTCATATCTCTTTGAAATCATCTGTTTTCTCATTTCTTAAAAGCACAGTAGTAGTCCATCACATTCATTTGACTTATTCAGTAATTCCTCGAGTGATAGACAATTCTTTAGTTTTCAGTTTTTTGCTGCCACAAAAAGAGCTACTACAAAAGTTTTTGGACATATAAGACTTTTCTGTCTTTTGGGTTTGTGCCTAATTGTGGCATAGCTGATAGAAAGGACATGCCCTGCTTAGTGGCTAAGTATAACTATTTCAGTTTAGTTTAGTAACTAGGTATAATAAACTGCTTTCCAGAATGGTCATACCCATTCACAGGCCCACCAATGTGCATCGGTGTGTATGTTTTCCCACAGTCCCTCCAACATTTGTCATTTTCCTTTTTTGTCACCTTTGCTACTCTAAAGGGTGTGAGGTTGAACTCAGAGTTTCTTTAATGAGTACTTCTCTATTTAGTAGCCACTTGGAGTTAATTTTGTTTTTCTTCACATGACTATAGATAGACTGAGTTTCTTCCTTTGAGCATTGCCTGTTTGTATCTTTAGACCATTTATCAACTGGGGAAATGGTTCTTATTGTCAAAAATATGAATCAGTCCCTTTTAATCAGTGCAAATATTAAGTAAATCAACAGGACTGACTCCTATTTAACATTAAGTGACAATATTGAATGATGAGATACCTGGTAACTCATTTATCATTATCCTACAATATTCAATAAACAATAGCTAATAAACAAGTCTTGAGTACCTACTATATGCCAGGCTCCTAAGTTCCTGCCCTCAATGAACTTACAATATATTGGGGAAGACAATATAGAAAAGTAAGATGAAAGGTTGGGGGAAGGGACTGAGGAAAGAGGAGAAGGTACCCAATGATGGGACATGATGGAGAAGAAGTCCCAAAGCAGTGCAGTGAAGTGACAAATGAGATGTCTGAGATGAGCTCGCTCAGCATTTCTTATCATGCTTAGTAGTCAGCATCACATTTCCAAAGTGATCATTTGCCTGATGATGGTGGGTGAAGATGAGTGGCATTAGATTCCTATTTAGAAATTCTTTAAACAGTGAAACAAATGAAGACCTATTGTCAGATACGGTGTCTGACAATCGTGTTTTGCTAATAATAGTTTGAAAAGCTTGATTGTTGTAGAAGAAATTTTGAGATATAACTAAGACCTTTGCAAGTCATTTTAAGAAATTTATCCCTGTTAATTCTATATGTGGCAATCCTGCAAAGTCATTTAAGTAACCTCAAAATTGAAATGTCAAGACATGGAAGAGATCTGCAGTCTGTCTTCCTCTCATTGCTGATTCTATCTCCTAAATTTAAATCTCTGAGTAATGACTAGTGATAATGGCAGGATGCTTTCTTTCAACAATCCCTTAAATCTATTAAATGTCTTAGCCTTAAGTAAAACACAGGTATTGAAGAATCTTATTATGAAAATAATTGGAGCCCAACTGGAGCCCACAGACAAACAGTAGAATAGAATGCTTCTGTTTGGGGTTCTCTATTTTGTTTGCTTTAACACAGAAGTTGTCTTCCTCTATAATAATCTTAGAAAATTGGATGACTAACACTATATTTTTTTTTGCTTGCCCAAAGTAGCAATTTTAAGTAAAAGGTCTGTTCAGATTGCAGGGTGGAGGCCATAAACTGATATGTAACAGTAACATTTGAGAATGAAGTTACACTGTCTACCGCTGTCCATCTTAACAGAGTCCCATCATCCTTGCAACAAGGGATTGTTCAGTTAACAATGAAGTAGGTAAGAGATAAGCAGGCCTTCTGTATCATAGCCTTTTATTTTAGAAAAAAAAAAACTGCTTTTGGTAGACTCCATATACAGCATCCTTGTAGCGACAAACCACAAGAATAATTCAAAAGGAATAAAGAAAGCGGAAGCCAGAGAACTGAAATGTTCTTATTGCACTCTCTTTTTCCTTCTCTGCCCACCCCCATCTCTACCAGAGCAAATGTTTTGAAAGTCTATGTTCCAAATGCATACTCTGACCTCCACCCCACTCTGGCATCTGTTCTTACAGTTCATAAGAATTCTAATTTCACAGAACAGGACAGGTGAGAAAGAAAGTTGCCATTAAATGAACAAATAAATATGTTGTGTTTTTAATAATTTATTATGTGCAAAGCACTGGGTATACAAATATAAAAGTAAGACAATCCTTGCTCTCAAGGAACTCACATTCTAAGGGAAGTGAATAAATTGATAAGGCTTCAGTTTTGAGTCATATGGAAAAATTCCATGATCCTTAGTCACAATGACAAAGCAGACAGCAATGCCTCTTCTTTATTGTCATTTCTACTGACAAAATGCTAGAGAAGGGGAAGATGGGGAGAAGTCTCTGCCTTTTGTTTTGTTTATCTTTTTTCTTATTCCTATTGTTTTTTTTAAAGATAGGGAAGTTCTATAAAGCCTATATTGGTCAGTAATACTTTATTTCCAATTAGAAGATAAGTAAATGTTTATCTCTCGCTAGGAGATAGAATCAGATGAATCACTTGACAGTACCAAGGACTTTGATGCTAAGAACTTTCTCTTCTGGGTCTTCAACAGATATGGCTGTAGTACCTCCAGGATCATTTCAAACTAACTCCAAAGAGGTTGCTGCCCAGGACAGTGGTTAAGGAAACCCAACTAAAAATGGAAACATTGCTATTCCCAAGGTCTTGAGTTCAGGGTCTTGAGCTATCTTCGCTAAGATCTGAGGGGAGATGGTGTTCAAGGCCATGGTGTTAATTTGATGTGCTTTGCACATGTTGCCATTTCTCTCTGCTTCAGCTAGGTTGGCTTGCCTTCCCTGTGTGTGGTACGTGATTGTCAGTTGGTGAGGATGACTGGACTCTTCTCAATGCAGTTGCTTCCCTAAATGATGTCTGTGGTGGCTGGGCCAGAAGAAGGACTGGTGGTGGGAGAAGTATTACCATTCCCAGGGCCCCTATGCCTATCTGTTGGCCATCAGTTGTTGTGCCATTGAAACTAGACAATGGGGATAAAGGACATCAGTTACTTCAATGAATCAGAATCTAAGTAATAGAACTTGAGAGGCCATCTATACTAACCCTTACTTATAACATGCATATCCAACATGAATGTTCAAAGAATTCTCTTTTCGGCTCAGTGAGGATTCTGTGAAGTCAGTCCATGATGTCACTTCCATTTGACTGAAATAAAAATTGAGAAAATTGCTCTGTGTGCTTTGACAGGCACTTGGAAGATGCCACTAAAGCTGGCAGCTGGTGGAGAGGGATAAAACCAGAAACTGGGTGGTTACATTGGCAAGAATTAGCACACATTTTTACATTCCTCCTTCCAGATCAGTGCAGGTGTGTCCCTTAATAGCCAACTTGAAAAGACCAAGGCCAAGAATATACTGGTATCTTTCATTCCCATCTGCTCCTTGAACTATTTGACCCAACTGAAAAATCTAACAAAATGTGTATGGGCTTTGATTTTGAGATAGACTTTGGTATCAGAGGCAGCTAACTAGGTGGCGTAGTGGGTGGAGTGCTTTTACACACGAATCCACTGTGTGACTGGGCAAATCAGTTAATTTCTCTCTCAGTCTACTTATCTATAAAATAGGAATACTGATCCCATAGGGTTATTGTGAGAATCAAATGAGATAACACAAGTTAAATGCTTTACAAACCTTAAAGCACTATATAAATGCTCGCTACTAGTATTATTTCATCTAGGGTCGCAAGGTACCTCTATGGTAAATGATATAGTTTATGGTGTCAGCAAAAACAAATTTAGTCCACCTGCTCTTTAGATTCTAGCATCTTAACTTTGAACATGGAAATCTCAATTATTTCATTCAAATACGTATTTGAACCTCAGACAACAGGGAGCTTGCATATTCATGCTATACAAATACTGACTGGCACCAGGGGAAGTAGCAGATAAGCATTGTCTGGGATTAAAAGTAGATTTGAAAAATGGTATATGCAAAATTGAGGAAAATAATTTTGATTATTATTACCAGTAGCAACAGTCAGTGTCTGTTCTATTGACTTCTGGAATTTCTTGGGAAGTTGAGTTCGAACTTCTCACCTGATGGAAATAGTCTATAAGGGGAGGAGATGCAGTAGCCTGTTTTTGCAGACAAGAGTTGCTTTCACCAGTAATCGGGACAGTTTTAGAGAGAAGTTTGGGGTGCTGGAGAAGAGGAAGATGGGGAGAAGCCTCTGTCATTTGTTTATCTTTTTTCTTATTCCCATTTTTTTAAAGATAGATAAGATCTATAAAGCCTATATTGGTCAGTAATAATGATTATAATAATGATTTCCAATTAGAAGGTAAATAAATGTTTTTCTCTAGCAAAAACAAAAAGAAACACTTTTATTCATGCAGCAAGAGAGATACTCTGGCCTCCTTTAGCTTCCACAATACCATATTTTAATGGTTCTCCTCCTACTTATTTGTCAACTCCATAAATTGACATCATCTTCTGAGGTTCTGTCCCAGCTGCAACTTTTCTCTCTGTATATATACCACCTTCCCTGGCAATTTAATCTACATCTATAGCCTTATTTATCAACTCCCTGCTGATGACTCTAATTCCTCTCTAGGCTACACTCAGGACATCTTTTTCCTTGCCCAATCCTGGAATTTTCACATTGGAATTCACATACTCTATGTCCTTGCAGCCTCTCTCTCTGATTGGATAGATCCTCCATTAAGGACAGTGCCCAGGATATACCTAGGCTGACTCCTTTATATCTGACTCCTTTCCAGGCTGCACTCTGGATGTGCCCCACCATGTACTTTTGACTCCCCCATCCTTTCCCTTTTCTAGCTTCCTTTTAAGTGTTACCTCCCTCCTGTTAGAATGTAAGCTCCTTGAAGGCAGGGACTATCTTTCTACTTGTATTTATATTTCCAGTACTTAGTCCTTGCCTGGCACATAGAAAATGTTTAAATAATTGGTTGATATATGTCCAGCCTTCTCTCCTAAACTCTAGTCTCATATTTCAAATGCCAACCAAAGATCTACAATTGGATTTCATGTTATGACCTAAAACTCAAAATGTCCAAAGTGAAGCTTGTCATTTTACTTGAAAACCTATCCCTCTCCCTAATTTCCCTATTTTTTTTTTGATATTCACTATCATCCCAGTATGAGGCTTCAAAAATCTTTTGTTATCATCTATTCTTCCTTCTCTGTCTACTCACATCTATCTGATCAATGATCAAATCTCATTGATTTTACCTCCAATATTTCTCTTCCTTTCCACCCCTATTACATGCACAATTGTTCAAATTCTTATCGATTTTCACTTGGATTATTGTAATAGCCTCCTAATTGTTCATCCACTTGCTAGTTTCTCTCTTCAATCCATCTTTCACATCATTGTCAAAGAAATATTCCTACTCCATGGGTTTCATTTGCCCCAAAATATACAGTAGGTCACTCTCTATGACACACAATACAGGCCTTAGTCTAGCATTAAAGTCCCTCAATAATGTGATTCCAACCTACATCTTGCTTTCATCTCATATGATTCCCCTTCAAGTATTCTGCACTCCAGCCAAACTGGATTACTCATCATGCTGTTCCTGTCCTGCCCTTTCTTACTTCCATGGCTTTCCTCACAGTGTCTCACATGCCTGGAATAGATTTCTAAACCATTTCCACCTGTTGAAATCCTCACTTTCTTCAAGGTTCAGCTCAGTTACCATCTTTCCAAAGAAACATAGAAAAAATAGAATCTTGACCTTGAAAAGGCCCTCAGGGGTCATTTAGCCCAAGCAGCACTCCCCCACCTCAAATTTCTTTGTCTAAAACTCTTTGAGGCATTTTACATATTTTGCCTTATATCATGGTAACTAAGTGACACCCCTCCCCTACCACACACACATATGTTAGATTATAAAGCCCTTAGGAACAAGGGCTGTCTTTTTTCACTTTTATATTCATGGGTCGTAGTACAGAGTCCTATAATCAGTAGGTACATGATAAATGTTCACTAAATTTATTTAATTCTTGAGTGGGCTATAGGGAACCAAAGAACTTATGGAAACTTTCTCCCTTTCTAAGCCTTGACAAGTTGTTGTCTGTTATTTCTCTCACTATTGAGCTTTTGCACTAAGGCTAGAAATAAATCACCATCTTCCATTTTTTGTTCTTTTGATGGGAATAAGAAACCTGTCCCAAATTTCTTTTTTTTAATTTTTTTTAAAGCAATTGGGGTTAAGTAACTTGCTCAAGGTTACATGGCCAGGTGTTTCTGGGTGGGTGCTAAGTGTCTGAGCCTGGGATTTGATCTTCAGGTCATCCCGACACTGGAGCCGGTACTCTTACCTCTCTGTGCTACCTGGCTGCCCCCCCATATTTCTATAAATAATATTCATCAACTACAATGGAAGTTTGTAGTATACTTACCAACCTATAAGACAATAAAGTAGCTAACATGAAAATAGAATATCCAAAGATTAATTTTCTCTCTTGTAGTTTTCAACCCAAGGAGCAATCCATTACCCCAGCAAAATAGGTACTCTGGGGAAGAAGTCATTATTTGACAAGAATATCTGGGATTACTGAAGAAGAATCTGGTAGAAATTAGGTTTAGACAAATATCTTACACCTTGTACCATAACAAATTCAGAATGGATACATTACTTGAATATTAAAGGTCACTCGCATCATTTTTTAAAAATGGTCAAAGAAACACACCAGGGAACTTTTGCACCTATGACTAGAGGATGAATTTATTTTAACATTACTTTATTATTTATTTATTTTCAACATTCTTTTCTTCTTAAATTTTGAATTCCAAATTCTCTTTCTCTCTCCTACCCCCTCCCACACCCAGTCAGAAGGCAAGCAATATGATATCAATTATACATGTGAAATCATGCAAAACATATTTCCATATTACCATATTTCCAAAAAAAAGCAAGAAAAATAAAGTGAGAAAATTAGACTTTAATTTACAATTCTCTCTCCAGAGGTAAACATTATTTTTTAAATTATGAGTTCTCTGGAAATATCTTGGATCATTGTATTGATCAAAGCAAGCCAAGTCTTTCACAGTTGATCATTGCAACATTGCTGTTACTGTGCACATGATCTCCTGGTTCTTCTCACTTTACTCTTTATTAGTTCATATAGTTCTTGCCATATTTTTTCTGAAACCACCCCCTTTTCATTTCTTATAACCTAACAGTACCCCATAGCAGTCATATTCCTCCACATGTTTAGCCATTCCCTAATTGATAAGTATCTCCTTGATTCCCAATTCTTTACCACCATAAAAAGAGCTGCTATAAATATTTTTGTACATATGGGTCCTTTTCATTTTTTCTTTGATCTCTTTGAGATATAGACAGTATACAGATAGTAGACAGCACAGTAGTGGCATTACTGGGTTGAAGGGTATGCACAGTTTTATAGTCACTAGGGCATAGTTCCAATTGTTCTCCAGAAGCGTTGGACCAGTTTACTACTCTACCAGCAGTTCATTAATATACCTATTTTTCCTCATCCTCTCTAGCATTTGTAATTTCTGATGATTTGAGGTGGTACCTCAGAGTTGTTTTAATTTTCATTTTTCTAATCAATAGTGACTTAGAGCATTTTAATATGAATAGCTTTGATTTCTTCTTCTGAAAACTTCCTATTTATATCCTTTGACAATTTACCAATTGTGGAATGGCTCTTATTTTTTATAAATTTGACTCACTTCTAAATTCAGTACATATTTGAGAAATGAAGACTTTGCCAGAAAAAAAAAACTTGCCATAAAAATTTTTTATATTACTTCATTCTCTATGTGACCTTTCAGCACAATATAGTTTCCCTGATTATCTTTTATAATTAGGTCTATTTTTGCTTTTGCTTTATCTGAGATCATGGTTGCTAACCCTACCTTTTTTAAATTCAACTGAAGTATATTAGATTCTGTTCCAACCATTTATTTTAATTCTATGTGTGTCTTTATGTTTCAAGTGTGTCATCTGTAAATGACATTGTTGGATTCTGTTTTCTAATTTATTCTGCTCTCTACTTCCATTTTATGAGTGAGCTCATCCCATTCACATTTACAGCTATGATTACTAACTGTGACTTTCCCTAGAGAATGAATTCTCAAAAAACAAGGGATAAAAATATAGATAGGTAATTTCAGTTATATGAAATTGAAAGCTTTAATATGAACAAAATTAATATAAGTGGGGGTAGAAGGGAAGTGGTTGTTTGGAAAAAAATTCTTTATAAGTGATGCAGTAGATAAAGCATTAGACCTGGAGGCAGGAAGACCTGAGTTCAAATCTGGCCTCAGATACTTGCTAGCTGGGTGATTCTGCCTCAATTTCTTCATCTGTAAAATGAGATCATAATAACACCTACCTCCCAGGATGGTTGTGAGAATCAAATGAAATAATTGTAAAGCACTATACAGATGTTAGCTATCATAATTATTATTGTTATTTTATCAAATATCTTTGATAGGGGTATAATATCCAGGATATATAGGCAACTAGCAGAATATTACCTGAAGGCATTCCCCAGTAGGCAATGGCCAAAGATTATGATAGAGAGACACTGAAGATTTTTAATCAGATGACTAACAACATTAGACCTGTACTTTAGGGGTGTTAATTTGGAGATTATATGAAGGCTAGTTTGGAGAAAGGAGAGACAGACAAGGGAGGCTATTACAATAATCCAAAGAAGAAGTAAGTGGAGGCTTAAACTTGTATAGAAGCAATGGGAGTGGAAAGGAGGAGCTGGATATAGGAAATGATACATATAAAAAAAAGTGCAGGATGACAATGAAATGAGGAGATTGAGATAAAGTAAAAGATGTCTCTTAAGGGTTTGTACCTGGGTGGAAAATTAAGACATTGTACCAGATGATTTTCAAGGTGCTCTCTAACTCTGTTAAGTGTATGATACTATGATCTAAGCACTTAAGGTTTGGGGAGACTTTTGTTCATAAGGATTTTTCATAAAAAAATGATAAATAGAAATATCCTAGGATGAACAGGTGACATTTCCAAACCTTTAACTGAAACTTTTTTTATGTTTCTTCTTACTCAATTTGAGAAATAATAATAATATCAATTTTTAAAACTCCCATTTATATAATGCTTTAAGGTTTCTAATGCATTTTCCTAAGCATTCTCTCATTTGAACCTAAGTGAGAGATCATAGAATCACTGAATTTCAGAGATGGGAAGAAACACAAGGTCCACCTAATCCAAAACATACCTAAACAAGAATCTCAGCATCTCCAACAAGTAGCCATGCAGTCATTTCCTGTAGATTTCCAGTGAAGACAGAACCCACTAATTCCTGAGACAATCTCTTTTAATTTTTCAATAGCTTTAAATGTTATGCAATTTTTCCTTACATAAAGACTGTTTAATTCTTGGCAAATTCCATCCATTGCTCCCAGTTGTCCTTCTACAACCAAGCTTGACAAGCCTAATTCCTTTTCTATGTAACAGTACTTCAGATACTTGAAGATAGCTCACATTCCCTTTTCTCACCCTAAGTCATCTCTTCTCTTTGATAAACATCCTTTGATCTTTCAGCCTCTCCCCATAGAATATGAACTCAAAGCCTTTTCCTGATCACTCTCTTTTGTTGCTGTCCAGTTATTAAGTCTTGTCTGACTTTTCTGACTCTTCTTGAGTCCATGGATGACAGCATGCCAGGCCCTTCTATCCTTCATCATCTCTCAAAGTCTGTCCAAGTTCATGTTTCGTGTTCCCATGATACTATCTATTCATCTCATCCTCTACCATCTCCTTTCTTTTTTACTTCAATCTTTCCTAACATCAGGGTCTTTCCTATAAAATATTTTTTTGGTTCATTTTGAATTTAAATTTAAAAAGACAAAAAGAATATTTCTGTGTACAAAGCATAACATAAAAAGAGGATTCAATGTGAAACCATGGATTTCCATTTCCATACTTTATTTTGAAAAAAACTATGTAATAAATACTACACATAATCTTCAAAGGTACCCTGCTTTTCTGTGCTTCCTTCTAAGTCTTCTTTAGCTCTCTGCTGTACACTTTTTATTTTTTTCTCCCTCTCTCCCCTGTCTATGCTAGACACAATGTGCATATACGTGTAAAAACATATTATACATACTTCTATTTGTCAGTTCTTTTTCTAGATGTGGATAATATCTTCCTTCCTAAGTCCTCTGTAGTTGATTTGAGTGTTTATAATATTCAAAATGACTTAGTTGTTCAAAGTTCTTCTTAAAACAATATTGCTGTTACTATGTACATTGTTTTCTTGGTTCTGCTCATTTTGCTCTTCATTATTTCATGCAAGTCTTTCCATGATTTTATAAACCAATCTGTTCATCATTTCTAACAGCACAGTAGTATTCTCTCTCAATCATACACCAAAACTTGTTTTTAGCCATTCTTCAATTGGCAAGTATCCCCTCAATTTCCAGTTCTTTGCCACCACAAAGAAAGCTACTATAAATATTTTAGAACATATAATCTCTTTTCTTTTCTCCCTAATTACCTTGGGAAACAGACCTAACAGGGATATTGCTGTGTCAAAGGATATACACAGTTTTATGATAACTTTGTGGGCATAATTCCAGAAAGCCCTCCAAAAGGGTTGACTCAGTTCACAATTCCACCAATAATGAATTAGTGTTGGTGACCCAATTTTTCCATCCCTCCTTCAACATTTATCATTTTCCTCTTCTCTCATTTTAGCCAATCTGACAAGTATAAGATGATATCTCAAACTTGTTCTAATTTGCATTTCTCTAATTAATAATTATTTCAATAATTTTATATGACATATATAGTTTATTTCTTCATTGAAAAACTTCCTGTTCATATCCTTTGACCATTTATCAATTGGAGAATGACTTATATTCTTATAAATTTGACAAAATTCTTTATGTAAGATATGAGACTTTTATCTAAGAAAATGTCTATAGATTTTTTTCCCCAACTTTCTGTTTTCCTTCTCATCTTGGCTACATTGGTTTTTATTTGTACAAAAACACTTTTTAAATTTAATGTAATCAAAATTATCCATTTTACATTTCACAATGCTCTCTATTTCTTTATTCACAAATTATTCTCTTAAACATAAGTATGATAGATAATAACTTCCACATTCTTCTAATTTTCTTATGATATCTCCCTATATGTCTAGGTTATGTATCCATTTTGACCTTATCTTGATAAACAGTGCAAGATATTGGCCTATACACAATTTCTACCGGATTACTTTTCAGCTTTCCCAACATTTTTTTAAACCAAATAATGAATTCTTATCCTGAAAGCTTAACAAGGTTATCATAATCATTTGCTACTGTGTATTATATATCTACTAAGTTCTACTGATCTACCTTTCTATTTCTTAGCTGGTCCCAGATAGTTTTGATAATCGTTGCCTTATAGCATAATTTAAGACCTGGTCCTTTTAAGCCTTCTTCCTTAATATTTTCCATTAATCCTTTTGATATTCTTGATCTTTTATTCTTCCAAGCAAATTTTGTTATTTTTTTCTGACTCAGCAAAATATTTTTTTGGTAATTGGTACTAAATAAATACATTAGGCGAAATCGTCATTTTTGGTTTTTTGCTCTTTTGGAGGGGGGAAGGCAGGGCAATTGGGGTTAAGTGACTTGCCCAAGGTCACATGGCTAGTAAGTGTTAAGTGTCTGGATTTGAACTCAGGTCCTCCTGACTCCTAGGGTGGTGCTCTATTCACTGTGCCACCTAGCCACCCCTGTACTACCCTTCCTAAAGCTCTTGCCCAGTAAAAATTATAAACATTTTAACTCTCTATGACTAAGTTGCAGAGAAGGTAAAAGGAGTTTCCCCATAACTGGGAATTCTTATTACCAATGAAATCCTAGGTCTATTCCTTATCTCTATTTTTATCCCTACACAGTTGACCATACTTACTAAGTGAGCTCCTCAATCCTTGTCATTCTTGCTAGGAGTTCTGGAAAAGTGGGAACCCTACTTCTTCTGAGGGGCCTTCAGTTCAGAAGTTGTCACTCTCAGGGGCGGCTAGGTGGCTCAGCGAGTAAGAGTACCGGCTCCAGTGTTGGGACGACCTGGAGATCGAATCCCGGGCTCAGACACTCAGCACCACACCCAGAAATAACTGGCCGTGTAACCTTGAGCAAGTTACTTAACCCCGATTGCTTAAAAAAAAAAAAAAAGTTGTTACTCTCCTTACCTCTTTAGACCCTGGACAACAGCACCCAACTTCCTTTTCCTTTTCTTACCTTGTCTTATCAACTTGCCATATTTACCTTCAAGGTGTGCTGGAGAGTATGCCAGACTAAAGTCATAGGACCCAAATTCTAAGCACAAGTTTGCCATTTATTACCTGTAAAAGATGATATTTTGGGGGGTGGAGCCAAGATGGTGGAGTAGAAGCAGGACCTCCCCCAAGCTCCGGCTTCCACCTTCCCCAATCCATGTAAAAAGGGGACTCTAAACAAACTTTGGAGCTGCAGAACCCACAAAATAGCACAGTGAAGCTAACCTCCAGCTGAGGACAGCCTAGCAGGCCAGCAGGAATCAGCCAGCGCAGAGCCGAGTCCAGCCCCACGCCAAGGCTTTAGCCCCAGGGCAGGCCTGACCAGCCTGCTATCAGAGGGACTACAGATCAGCAGCAGTTGTGGCCATTTCCAGATTTATCAGCACACAGATGCGAAGGACAAAGTAAGAGGTCAGTGCAGTCTGGACTTTGGGACCAGTAAGTGGGAGTGTGTCAGCTTTTGCCCCTGGGGCGAGAAGCCCCTGAGGAGCTGGCACAGCCCGCTAGTGCCACTTGGCAGCTTCAGCTCCTGGCCTGAAGACTGCAGGGGGACCAAGCACCAGTCTGAGGGGTAATCACTCTTGCTTT
This sequence comes from Petaurus breviceps papuanus, assembly GCF_028583685.1. Lineage (NCBI taxonomy): Eukaryota > Metazoa > Chordata > Mammalia > Diprotodontia > Petauridae > Petaurus > Petaurus breviceps. Next base: position 8,237,241 of record NW_027185887.1, read on the forward strand.
AACCTGCTTGGATCTGGATTGCAGTCCAGGGTGGAGGTCCTGGGGTGTGTGTCCAGTTTGCCAGAGTGTGTGGAGACCTCAGAGAGGGCACCCATCTAATACCTCCAGCAACTGAGAAAATCCCAGTGTTTGGGAGGAAAGCTCCCCTGTCTGGTGGCAGAGTCCTACTGTGGCAAAAAGCTCAGGAGTCAAGTGACTGAGGGGCAACATGACCAGGCAAAGGAAACAAAGCAGACATAAGATTCCAACATTACACTCCTATTTTGGGGACAAAAAGGAGCAAAGCATGGAACAGGAGGAAGACAGTGAAGTCAGAACTCCTGCACCAAAAGCTTCAAAGGAAAATACGAGCTGGTTACAGGCCATAGAGGACCTTAAGAAGCAGATAAGAGAAGTGGAGGAAAAATTGGGAAGAGAAATGAGAACAATGCAAGAAAATTATGAAATGAGAGTCAACAGCCTGACTGAGGAAAATAACACTTTAAAAAACAGACTGACTCAAATGGCAAAAGAGGCTCAAAAAGGCAATGAGGAGAAGAATGCCTTAAAAAGTCGAATTTGCCAGATGGAAAAAGAATCTCAAAAGCTCAATGAGGAGAATCATGGCTTCAGAATTAGAATGGAGCAAATGGAGGCTAATGACTTAACGAGAAATCAAGATGCTGTTAAACAGATCCAAACAAATGAAAGAATAGAAGGCAATGTGAAATATCTCATGGGAAAAACCACTGACCTGGAAAATAGATCCAGGAGAGATAATTTAAAAATTATTGGACTACCTGGAAGCCATGATCAAAGTCAGAACCTAGAAATCTCCTCCAGGAAGTTCTCAAAGAAAACTGCCCTGATGTTTTAGAATTAGAGGGCAAAATAGAGGTTGAAAGAATCCACCAATCACCTCCTGAAAGAGATCCCCCCAAAAAAAACTCCTAGGAATATTATAGACAGGTTCTGGAATTCCCAGATTAAGGAGAGAATATTACAAGCAGCCAGGAAGAAACAATTTGAATATTGTGGAAACACAATCAGGATAACCCAGGATCTGGCAGCTTCTACATTGAGGGATCGAAGGGCTTGGAATATGATATTCCAGAGGTCAAAGGAGCTGGGGTTAAAACCAAGAGTCACCTACCCAGCAAAACTGAGTATCATGTTTCAGGGGAAAATATGGTCATTCAGTGGAATAGAGGACTTTCAAGCATTCTTGCTGAAAAAACCAGGGTTGAACAGAAAATTTGACATTCAGATACAAGAAGCAAGAGAGACATGAGAAGGTAAACAGGGAAAAGAAATCATAAGGAACTTATCAAAGTTGAACTATTAACATTCCTACATGGAAAAACAATAATTGTAACTTATGAATCTTTTCTCAGTTGTTGAAAGAAATAGAAATATATGTTTATATATATGTCTATATATGAGGGTATATGGGCATATGAATACATATGTGAATGTGTGTATATATGTTTACAGGTATACATAGATAGAGGGCACAGGACTAATTGAATAGGAAGGGATGATACTTAAAAGGTGAAATTAAGAGGTGAGAGAGGGATATAATGAGAGGAGATGGGGAGAGACAGAATGGGGTAAACCATCTCATACAGAAGAGGCAAGGGGAAATGGTTACACTGGAGGGGAAGAATTGGAAGGCAAAAGGGAATGGGTCAACCTTATTCCCATTGAATTTGGATTGAGGAGGGAATGAAATACACACTAAATAGGGTATCTCACCCTACAGGAGAGTAGGGGGGGAAGGGGATGAGAGGGGCGATGATGGAAGGGAGGGCAGGTTGGGGGGAGGGAAGTTGGAAGCACCCACTTTTGAAAAGGGATGGGATCAAAGTAGAGAAAGGAACAAGTGGGAGGTGGGATAGGAGGGAGGGAAATATAGTCAGTCTTTTACAATGTATCTACTATGTTATTGTTTTGCATTTACCACACATGTACAACCTATATTGAACTGCTTATCTTCCCAGTAAGGGTGGGAGACAAGGGAGGAAGGGAATGAATCTGAAATTCAAAGTTTTAAAATCAAATATTCAAATTATATATACTATTATCAATACTACTTTATATGTAATTGGGAAATAAGATATACAGGCACTGGGGCATAGAGATCCACTGGAAAAGTCGAAAGGGGTATGGGAGAAAATATGGGACAGAACAGATTGGAGGAGGGGATATCCCGTGGGACTGCTATTTTGGGGGGGTGGGTAGGGGAAAAATGGAGAGAAAATTTGTAACTCAAAATCTGGCAGAAGTGAATGATGTAAATCAGAAGTTAATAAAGCATTTGAAAATAAAAAAAAAGAGATGATATTTTGCCATGGAAAGATCATGGCATTTGAAATCAGGACACCCAAAATGTGGAAATCACATTTTGTGGAAAATGTGGAAAAGACCCACTGGAAAATCACTAAATATCTTTGAGTTTCAGTTTCCTCATCTTTAAAATCAAATCGTGGTATTTATGCTAAGAAACACCCTGGCCTAATAGATAGATGGCAGGCCTTGGAAGCAGAAAGGCTTGAGTTTAGTCTATCTCTGACATGCTAGCTAAGTGACCAAGGTGAATTTACTTAACCTTTCAGTGTACTGGAACATATTCTTAGACTAAGTTACAGAGATTTGTTGATGTGCTTTGGTAAGGAGTATTTTTTTTCTTTTCTTTTTAATTTATGGAATAAAACAAGCATTTCCATAACATGGTACAATAAAAAAGAAGTACCTGAAACTGCAAACCCACTTGCTTTTCCTGTCAAATATACAACAAAATTATCACGTTTCTGGGGTGGCCAGGTGGCTCAGCGAGTAAGAGCACCGGCTCCAGTGTTGGGACGACCTGGAGATCAAATCCCGGGCTCAGATACTCAGCACCACACCCAGAAATAACTGGCCGTGTAACCTTGAGCAAGTTACTTAACCCCGATTGCTTAAAAAAAAAAAAATATCACGTTTCTTTTTTTCTTCCCTCCCTTCCTCACTGCCCTAGAGATGGCTATCATTAGACACAAACAGGCATACATACATACACACGCATGTATGCATATAAAATTGTTCTATTCATACTTCTATTTGTCAGTCCTTTCTCTGGTTGCAAATGTCTTTCTTCACGTCCTTTATAGATAATTTGGGTATTTATAATATTCAAAATAACTTATTCACTCAAAATCATTCTTAAAATAATATTGCTATTACTATATACAATGTTCTCTCAGTTTTGCTCATTTCACTCTTCATCACTTTGTGCAAATCTTTCCATGTTTTTCTAAGATCATTGAGCTCATCATTTCTTATAGCACAATACTATTCCATCACAATCATATACCACAACTTGTTCAGCCATTCTCCAAGTGATGGGCATCCCTGTAGTTTCCAGTTCTTTGCCACCACAAAGAGAGCTGCTATAAACATTCTAGAACCTATAAATTTTTCACCCTCCATTGATGAAGTCACAAATCTAGGCCAAAGTGGGGAGAGGGAAAGGTACTTCCCTCACCTACCTACTGTAATAGTAATGTAATTTGATCCCTTTGTATTGGCAAAGCTAAAAGGTACTTAGTGCTTAGTAATTAATCAAGCTTCTTTTAAAGAAACAGAAGGTATGAACCCCTGTTGCTGACGGAACAGGAATGGGTTGAAACAGGAAATGGCTGCAAAAGGAAGGAGCTAATACCATGTATATATAAGGGGAAGCCCCTGTTGGGTCAGACAGATCTTCTTGGAGCAAGCTTCATGGAGGCAGAAGCTGCTGCCACCAGGGAGGCTGAAGAGGAAGGGCCCCCCAGGCTGGAGAGAATGATTTTGATTTTGGGAACCTGGGTGAAATGATTTTGATTCTGGGAATCAGCTGAAACTTCTGCTGAGTCTGAGGGCCAGTCAGAGCTGCTGAGGCTGTTGAGGATTTCTGAGGGCCAGCCAGAGCTTCAGAAGACTGAGGAAGCATGTCTGTTTGTGGCTTTGTTGAGCCTTGACTTCCTGGGAACAGAGACTGTGAAGGATTTAAGGTGGACTAGATTCCGTGAGCTTCAGCATGGAACAGGAAGTGCTTGGAGAACTGGACAAGGACCTGGGAGCTATCTGCCTTTGAACCCAGGTGACAGTTTGGTGAATCCAGGTAGGATCTGGGACCATGGAAGGGGATCCAGCGAATCTGAGAGACTGCCCTGAGTCAAGCTGAAATAATACTTTACTTGGATACTGTGTACTGACTGAGAAATTGCAATTTACTAGTGACCTAGGTGTATATTTTCTGATGATTGAATAGTGAATAAGTAACTGATTGAGTTTACTTAGTGTAAAGGTTATGGGGTTTAAAGATCTTCCATGCCCCATTGGACTTGCTGACGTGGCAGGAAGGGGCGGAGCAAGAGGAAGCAGAAGCCAAACTAGAGTTCCTTCGGTGGCTAGCAGTGGTGGCAACGGCAGCAGCAGCAGAGGCAGTGGCAGCGCGAAGCCCTTTTTGAGTTAGCCAGAATTTCTGCTAAGGACTCCTGCTGAGGACTGCCAGGGGCTGGAGCTGCTAGGAGGCTGCTTCCTGGATGTTGGGTGGTTGCTGTGAGTGGGGAGAGGAGGACCTTTGCCTGAGGTAGCCTGTTCTGTTTTAAAGGCTTGAGAATGTGGGTGCTTTCTACTTTATCTACCTGTGCCAATTTCATAACTACTCTGATGGCTTTCACTTTCTGGTTTTGGGACTCAGTCTTTTGGTATTTTAATAAATTTTCTAGCTTATTCCCCCATATGGCAAGCATGATGTATTTTGTGATGGATAATTATATCAGCATATCTGTAATTTCCATAGGCATTGTGAATATGGCATTGCTGATACACTTAGTGTGCTCCATGAGTGGAGAACTTTGACTATTGTACTTTGTGTTCCTTAAGGAGGCAAACCTCTTTAAGGATGATTGAATGATTGAGATGATTGAATGATTAAGTTACTAAATGATTTTTCTTTGTTCAAAATTTTGTGACCACTGTGATGAAAACTATGTGACCATTTTCTGTGATAAGTTGTTGTGAATGTTATATTTTGATTTTCTGTGATAAATTGTAACATTGTGAATGCTGTACCTTGATTTATGTGAATGTTTTGCTCTGATTTGTTATGGAATAAATAGAGTGTTTACTATGCTGTGTAATCAGAAACTTAAAAGCTGTTCACAGAAGCATTCTTCTGGAAAGCTGCTCATGCTTGGTGTTACACCTACCTACCTACTTCATAAGGTTACTGTAAAGAAAGTACACATTTAAAATGTGATGTAAACATGAATTGTTGTCATCCAGATTCAAGTGGTGTGCTATTACCTCCAACTTAAAATGTTTAAAACTGAACTCACCACACAGGTTCTACTTCCCAATTCAACTAAATGTGTCCATGGTGCCACCATTTTCCTACTCTTCTATATTTGCAACAATGTCTTTTTTTTTTTACTCCAATCCCTATAGCCAACCATTTTCTAAATCTTTCACAATGTTTCTCACATTTGGCCATTTCTCTACATTTGTAGATCATTGTCTAGACCTACAAACATCTCTGACCTATATTACTGCAAAAAGCATTTAGCTTCTGGCTAAATTTGCCCCATTTTGATCTATTCTGCACATGGCTACCAAGAATAACCTTTATAAACACCATTTTAACTAGTTAGCTCAGGCTTGATGGAACCCTATTGCCTGTTGGATAATATCTGAACTATTCTACCTTTACTTTCTCAACCTAGCCCTCACACTGCAATCAAGCTGGTATCTTTCCAGTAACCTGTAGACCCTGTTCATTTCTGCTTATGTGCTTTGTTAATGCTGTGCCTTCCCCATTAAAACTCTCCTCTCTAAGCCAAATTCCACTTTCCATCAAGGCCCTACTCAAAATATCTACTCCATGAAGCCAACCCAAGATAACTTCATTCCATATTCATCTTTCCTTTTATTTTTTTAATTCCCCAGCAGAAGTTTTTACAACATGATCTTACACTGCCTTCCTTATATATTGCCTTATAAATATTAGCTAATGGTTCTATGTGTATGTTCTTATGTTCCTTGAAGATTATAAGCTCCTTAAAACCAAAGATTTCTTAAGTTTCTTTTGTATCTTCCCTAATTTTAGTGGAGAATGTGGGTTAGTGCAAAGTATACTAACCTAGAAATCAGCAGATCTCAGTTCTTATTCAAGTTTTACGAATAAGTAGCCATGAGAACCTGGACAAGTCACTCAGAGCTTCAATTTCCTCATTTATAAAATAGGGAAGGGAGGATGATCAGGGAATTTTAATCAGTTGAGTTCTCCCAATCCACTTGATCAACTTTGTGAACTTCTTGGCTTTGGAGGGATCAGCTTTGTGGAATGTCAGGACCAGGTAAAAGAGACTTCAGACTGCCTAAGGCCACATTTGCAGTTTATAAAGGCATTAGCAAAAAACCCTTTCAGATGTGGAGCTGCCACATTTGCATATGAAAAGGTCAGAAAAGTGACTGAGCATTTGGCAGAGATTTAAAAAACTTGTGTCTTGAGCATGGGTTGTCTTTTCTCTGCCCACTCAATTATGTGGAGGAACAGAACAGAGTTTAAAAATGAGGAAACTCACCTTGGTTGAGGCATTCTAAAAGAAGGTAGCCATGAATCTGTAGAGTCAGCAAGAGAAGCTAGAGTCTGGTGTCTGAAAAGTGAATGCTGTTTGTCAGGTGGCAGGCCTCAGAATTGAGGCTCCTGCTGGTCCTAGGATATGGACTCTGGTTCTTTGCAATATCAGAGGCCAGGATTTCAGTTGAGCCAGAAGTTTTAAGATGGTAGATACTACAATCACGTCTCCACTGGTCCTAGGGTAGGGGTTTCCATTCCGGTTCTTTCCAAAAGTGTTTCATTATACACCAAGAATTCATCTAAGTTCTAAGTTGGAACCTAGCTGAGACTATGGCCAAATATCAGAGCCAGGATGATATGACCAGTGGAGGCTCAAGGAGCATGGGGGGTGGCAACACAGGGGGTCTAAGTTGCCTTGTCCACACGTGTTCCCTAGATGTATGCCTCACCATTCATGAACTCTGTAAGTCTGTTTTTCCCATTGATGATTATGTATTTGTGGGACAGTGTGCCACAGGCTTATGAGAGGGATGTTTCATTACTATTCCTTTGGATTCCATTTCTACAGATGTTTTTGCTTTGAGTTAATTGTATTCTCTTCACCTGATCCATTTTCCATGCCACCCCTGCTGCTGCATCCTCCACACCAAAATTCCAGACCCACGGCCAGGCTTTTCACATAAGTGAGAGCCCTCTAAATCAAGCCCATTTCAGACTAAATCCATACTTCCTACAGTCTTCTATTGTGCACTCCACCTCTCCCCTCTTTGTTCTGAGAAAAGCAATCTAATCAGTACTTCCACTGATTCTGGAAAGGGTGTGTCATTTGACTACCCTACAGTTTTGGTAACAATCCCTATGATTTCCCACACCAAAACATCGTCCCCTGGCCATCAATCCCCTTTGTGTACTGATATGATGACCATAATACTGTCTTTGGAATCAGATGTCCTGGGTTCAAATCTCAGCTCTGATACAACCTGTGTAACCTTGAACAATTTACTTAATATTTTATTAGCAATAACATAGTTTCCTTATCTGTAAAATGAGAGAATAGCACTAGATGTCCTTTCAGGTCCCTACAATTCTAGATCTGTAATTTTATAGATATTCCTTGAAGACAAGAACTTCCTTGATTTTATATTTCTATCCCCAGCACTCAGTACAATGCTTGGCACATAACAACTTAATAATAAATAAATGCTTTAATAAAAGCATTAATAGATGCCTTTTTCATTCCTTCATTCATTCCTCTGGATGTGGATTCAAAAGTAAACACATTGGTGGGAAAATATGAATTATAGGTTCATGAGTATAGACCTGCTTCATTTCTTAAACCTGGGTAACAAACCCTTGAAAAATATAAATTGAGAATAGGAGACAGCCCAAAAGTTAATGGTTACATTAACCATTGACCAAGTTCTGAGGGTTCAAAAAGCAACCCAGTCTCCAATGTGTGAGCTCTAGGAGGCACCAGGCACCTAATTTTTTTCATCAGATATCTCAAACTAGAAGTCCAGTAGACATCTTAATACATCCAAAACAGAATTCACTTCCCCCCCCCCAAATCCTCCCCACCTCCTACCTTCCCTATTACCATAGAGGGCAACACCATCCTCCTAGTAGCTCAGGCTCACAGTCTAGGAATGAGTCATCCTGGGTTCTTCACTATCTCTCACCTCCTCCCCACCCTTATCCAAGCTGTTGCCAAGGTCTGCTGATTTCAATTTTACAATATCTCTCAAATATGCCCCCTTCCCTCCTCTCACACTGCCATCACTTTGGTGCAGGCTCTTATCACCTCATGCCTTGATTATTGCAATAGGCTGCTAGAGGGTCTGCCTGCCACAAGTCTCTCTCCACTCCAATCCATCCTTCATTCAGTCACTAAAGTGATTTTCCGAAAACATAGGTCTGATCATGTCACCCTATTAATCAATAACTCCAGCGCCTTTCTATTCCCTAAAAGTTGGATGCAAACTGCTCTATTGGACATTCACAGCACTTCATATAGTCCCCTCCTACCTTTCTAGTTTTCTTATGCCTTATTCCCCAATGTGTACTCTTCAATCCAGTGACACTGCCTTCCTGGCTGTTCCATGAACAAGACACCCCATCTCTTGGTTCCAAGAATTTTCTCTGGCTGTCCCCCATACCTGGAACACTTTTCCTCCTCAACTCTGATTGCTGATCTCTCTGATTTCCTTTAAGTTCCAATTAAAAGTCTACCTTCTGCAAGTAGCCTTCTCCAAACCCTCTTAATTCCAGTGCTTTATAATTATATATATATATATATATATATATATATATATATATATATATTACATAATTATATAATAAATAATATAAATATAAAATAATTCTTTTAATTATTTCCTATTTTATCCTGTATATAGCTATATATTTCTATGTACTTGTTTGCATACTGTCTCTCACATTAGATTGTAAATTCCTTCCAAACAGGAACTGTCTTTTGCCTCTTTTTGTATCCATAGTGCTTTGGGCAGTGCCTGGTACATAGTAGGCACATGATAAATGTTAATTGATTGACTCTGATTGAATAAATTACATAGAAAGCAAAGATAATCCCTACCTTCAAGGAGTTTATATGCTAATGGAGAAGGAAACAAGCATTGTGTAATCATTTCCAAAGAAGGCCATTTTGGTTGGGAAAGTTATAGAAATGGTGAGTGATTGGTTCCAAACCTTTCTAGTTTGGGGATTCTGTGGTATTCATGATTGTTACAAGAACCTAATGCTGACTTTGCAGTGGTTTGATAATAATGTAAAGGAGAGCATATTCATGTGCAACAAACTCTCCATCCAGAGGTTCAAGAATCCCAGAGCCAGAAAAGACAAGAAAGTGGAATCTTACAGCACCATGATTTCAATGAAGCAAATGAAATCAAGCTCCCCTCCCTTCCCCATAGAATATAAGCTCTTTGGGGGAAAGGACTGTTTTGTTTTTGTCTTGTATCTTCAGACCTAGTAATGCCTTCAACATTGACATTTAATAAGTGCTTTTTGAATTGCATTGATTTGAATAGTTTACATGCCCCTTCTATAGTATTATGAGGTGACAATATGACTAGACTACTAAATTCTCCATTGGATTAAATCAGGTAGCATTGCCATTATTGACACCTTCTTTTTGATCCAAATAAGGAAGTCTGGGTAGAAAAAAATAATGGAAAACATACAATTTCAAAATTAGGTAGGATGGAAAAGTTGGAAAAGTAGTTGCTATTTTGTTAAAAAAAAAACAAAAAAGGAAAGCGACCTAATGAGGGCCAGAGGTGCATATTGGAGTTTGGCTCTTTTTCTCTGACCAGGGCTTCAGGGAGGCAGTAATAACAAATCAAAGATACCTTCTCAGTACTAACCCCTTCTTTTTAAAGAGCCCCACTGGCTTCTTAATTGACTGGAATGTTTGGCTCCCTTGCCACAGAGTAACCATACTTCCTCCTGGTTAGAATCTGAATCAAGTCATAGATACTTTCTGGAAATTTTGACAACTCATAATTTAGTCTTCTATTACACCTCATTCATTGAGTCTAGGCAAACTGGCCATCACTCAGTTTAGACTGGTACTTCTTTAGATGGTGATTAAATGAGCCTTTATGAAAGGTACCTTTAAATTTTAACTTCAGGTACTTTACTCCTTCATCTGCCAAAATGTTAACATGTCTAGTGACTATTGTTAAAGAAAAAAATGGGGTGTAGGGAGAGAGAGGCAAAGCAAGGCATGGCTAGAGGGGGGATAACTACTAAAAAGAAGTGTCAGGAAAGATTATACCTCTTATAGGACTCTCTTGAGCTATGACAGCCCACTAACTGTAAGGTACAAAAAACATGTTTGGGATCTTTGGGGATTTAAGTGAAATATAAATGATCAATAGTCTTTGAACCATTTTGGAGATTTTTCTTTCTTATCCAAGACATTATGGGACCAATTGGGAAGAAAATGGACTTTGCAAACCAAGGACTGAAATAGAAAATTATAGCTTATTTTATCAAGTGATCAGCTGATAATAAACTTGCCTCATCATGTCAGTGTGCTTTCCAGGTGATCATATTGAGATATTTAATGTAGGGTTTTTTTTTTCCTATAGACTTCTGAAGGTTTGGGGAGTTAATAAAAAGTATGAAAATAACACCATACTATACATAGGTTGGTTTTTCTAAGATTTATTTGGTTCTGTTTGAAATCTCCTTTAAAGTTTTATTCCAATGCTACATCATAGTGTAAAAATGACCCTGGGTTCTCAAAGGCTTTGGCAACTTACCACAAGTTCTGGAAGATTTTATAAAAGTTAGAAAGATTTCTAATGTTGGCCAAATAATAGACTGAATATATTGTCCAAAGACCAACTTAAGTAAGTAGAAAGACTTATTACAATAGTGTTAATGCTGAGCATGCTCAGTTTGTCTATCATGAAGCACTCTCCTTCCCCTGCCACATGTGTGAGGCTGCTTTTCTCTTTAAAAATGGTGGGTCCTAGAGATCACTCACTCTTTCTATGGTTTTTTAGGTTTCTCCTCTGCTACTCCTTCTATCTGCTGTACCCAATAGGTGGATGCTAAGAGCTGAACCAGTGAGAGTACAGTATTTTACCTTCTCCTACTTTCCTCTCATTTCTTTGGCTCCAAGAAATGGATCTGGTGGTATTTCTTTATGTTCAATGTTGTTTGTCCTCAGTTTCAGGTGCCAGAAGTGATCCTTATGGGACCAGGACTTTGAACCATAGTGACCTAGGATTGCAGGCCAGGTGGTACACAGTCAGTCCAACACAAATGACCTGAGAAGTCAAAATGCCTGGAACTCAAGCCCAAGTAGGGTCTTGAACTTGGAACTGGGACTGTTCTCTACAGGGTCTGAGTTAAGCTATGAAACTAAACTTGTCCCTGTCTCCAGAGACTGAGGTTGTGCAGGAAGTGGGTAGGAATTGTGTCTCCCACATATTGGTAGGAGTATGTTTGCATTTTTGTGATTATACCTTTTGAAGTGTATATTCCCTTTGTAAAAGCTCCACTGTATTGCATTAGTATATACAAAATTACTATTTTTGCCATGTTAACCCTTGAAACAAATACAAAATGACCTTTAATCCTGTGTGGCCTTTTTCTGTTTCCATCATAATGATGAGAGGAAAAAGAGGTAGTGTGCTGAGAAACACATTTCTTAGACCTTAACTTCTTGCAAAGATTAACATCTGTAGCAAATTATTTTTTTAAAAAAGAAAAGAAAAAGATGAGAAGCCATTGTGTGGAATTAGAGTAGTTGCAGCTCAACTTATTTAAATAAGCCTTTCACTCAAAAAGAAAAAAGGAAATGGACAAAAGCAAAGACATTGACTTGGGCTGTGAAAATTTTAGTGTCCCCAAAACCCCAGGTCCTCCTTCCAGCCTAAGTCCTTGTAGCCACCAACCAACTATAGACACATTAAAAAATTTCAGGAATAGCAGTGGCCAAGACCACTAGCATTGTTCTCAGCCTGGCTGTTGAAGCCAACATCCAAGGTAGCAAACCCCAAATCAAGGTAGTGGGGTCCCTAGGAACTTTCCAGTCCCTAAGTATAAATTGACTCCCTAGGTTGTGAGGGGTGCTGAAACTGATCCCTCATTATATGCCACTATATCAAAGTAACTAAATCTGACATTTGCTCCCCTTTTTCCCTTCTTTACCCTAACACACTGTAGGCCGCAAACATGGGTTTTCTAAGGTTTACTTAAAAGGAAAAAGAGAATATATAAGATTCAGAAAAACGTATATACAAGCAAAAGCTAATTAGAAGTCTATATAAAAATAAACTGAATAATAATACCTAAGCTTTCTAGCCTAGTCTTTCACTAAAGTTCCTCAGGCCTAGAACATTTCCTTATGAATTTGAGATTTAACTTTGTGGACCCACCGGTTCAAACTCATTCAGCATTCTCTAATCCTAAACTCAATACAAACTATTCAGAATATATATTGATATCACGGCCAAATTGGTATATTTTCCACCTTTATTTACTGGCTATCAAACTTTTTCTCTCTCCAAGCAAGGGAAAATAAAGAAATTTTTAAATTTCTTTTTAAAGGCGTGGTCTTCTCAGCTTCTCAAAAGATAGAATATAAAACTACTTCAAAAGCAAATCAAAACAAGCCTGATGACCTCTTAGTAAAGGTTCTTTGTATGGCGGGCAACATGATGAAGATCTATTAAAGACCTATTATTTCAAAGACTTAAAGTTTAGGATGTCATAAGAACTCAGTATCCACTTTCATAGGATTTAGAATTAGAAGAGGCCTTAGAGGGCAGCCAGGTAGCACATTGAGTAAGAGTACCAGCCCCAAAGTCCCAGATAACCTGGGATCAAATCCAGGCTCAGACACTTAGCACCCACCCAGAAACACCTGGCAGTGTAGCCTTGAGCAAGTTACTTAAACCCAATTGCTTTAAAAAAAAAAAAAAAAGAAAAGGCCTTAGAGATTATTTCCTTATATTCAGTTAATCAAGCTAGCCCAATCCTCAGACAACAAATTCAATCAGTTACCAAGGCCCTACCTGAAACCTTTCCAGCATGATAGGACCTACCCAAGTCTGTGTTCTACTTGCCATTGTCTCTAAGGGTTAAGGGTCACTTTCATCTCATAGTAAGATAATCACAGGAGTACTTTTGTGGAGAAAGAGATATTATTGTTGGAGGAGTTGGAAATATACACAGCCAAATGGATACTGAAATAAACTAAATCTTTAATTTTGAGTAAAGATAAACCATAACATATGTCAAGTTAGAGCCACCCCTAAAGCGAAGGGACAAATGGAAGTACAGACAAAAGCTATAACTAACATATTCTGACAACTCTATTCTGAAATCCTTAGAACAAGAAACATGTATATTAGACCAAGTATCAATAGGTCCCAGCCCAAGCTCCACTTAATGGCTGTATTTTGGGCCCTCCTGGTTTAGAGTGAATATCAATAGTAACTATTTCTCTTTGGAACAGCAACCCTGAGGGTCTTCCCCTTCCACCTTGATTTTTTTTTTCTTTTTTTCTAATTAAAGGGGCCATCCCTCCACTCACTTCTTAAAAAGGCCTATTCCCTGAATGGGTGTTACCTCACTCTAAGTGAGCACCTGAAAAGGCCTTAGCCTAAAAGAGCCTGGGTTGCCCATTGCTTCCTCAGTCATCTCCAGTTATCGTGATGAATATCTGCTCCCTGGACCCAGATGGCTCTGGAGGAGAAAGTGAGGCTGGTGACCTTGCACAGCCTTCCCGAACTCAAATCAAAGTCACCTGCAAGTTGTGTCATCATTTCCCTGATGCCATGGTCCTCTTCGAAAATGAAGGACAAACACAACAACTATAACAGCATAGATTGTTAATACTCTGATAATGATTTTCCTTTTGATAAACATGAATTTATAGAATCTTAAAATATTTCACAATCTTCCTTATTAGAATAAAGCAAGTATGACATTGCAATTTAAATTTATTTTTTTACTGACTTAAAAAAAATAGATGTCATTTCCCCAATAAGCCCCAGATTCACTTAATCATTCCTTCTAATGAAGAAATTGCTAGGAGACCTAGCTAGCAGAGATCAATGCTACTGAGACCAGTCTAGAGCAGCAAGGACCAACAACCATTGAAAAAATAGTTGGTTAATGAGATGAACAAGAAGACATTCTTCTCAGACCATGACTTGCTTGCTTTCCTTTGTGTAGTCCCAGATGCAATTCCTTCCTTAATACTTTCTACAACTTTCAGGAGTAAGTGGTTTTAGATTACTACCCAGACACTAAAATCTTGGAGATTAAGTGGGAAAAGTTTCAGAAGCTGACTGAAGAAGGGCACAATGGAATGTTTTTCCTTTCCTTTTTGCTATGTTCAATAAATGAAACAGCCACAATATGTTGAGTAGCTAAGTCCTGGGAGTGTGCTGAAAGAGAACCATTGATTTTCTATTCTTAATACTTTGAACAATATTCCATATCATCCCCTCCCTAAGATCCAAACATAACCAGCATTGGTTTTAAACTACTTAATATACTGGTTGAAGTTATGTGTTTCTATGATGGGAGGAGCAACATATTCATTCTCAGGCTAAGCATACTCTGGTGGTCAATGGGTACATTGCAACCACTGGGGAGACTACCACATTCACATCAAAGAACAGAGATGGCTACTGAGTTCTTGCCTTAAGGAAAGAGCCACCCAGTGGACACCTCAGACATTAGCAGAATAATTAATACAGTAGCATTGCTTTTCTGTATACTTAAGGGAGGTACCAAATTAGCTAATTTGGACTGTGGCTATTTCTAGAATGCTCCAAGTGTCTTAAATTGTACACATATATACCACAGCCTTTTCTTACTAGTTGGCCACTATTCTAGACCTTATTCTAACCAACAAGGAGGAACTGGTAAAATAGAAATTATAGGAACATCAGGTGGGATTGGGCTTCCACCTTAGACTTCATGTTAAAGATAGAAAGAAAGAATGGGTCTAACAGGCAGGTTAGATTTTAGGGGAATAGATTTCAAAGTGTTAAGAGAAAGAATTGGAGTGATCTCATTCTCTAAGAAGTCTTTTGGAAAAGCCATCCCAGGTGGAATGGGAGATTACCAAGAATTAAATTCTAAAGAAACAAGCAATTCTGATGAGGAGAAAAAAAGGTGGGGGGGAGCTGTCAAAGAGACATGGGATGCACAGGTAGCTCACTGACCAACGTATTTTAAGCAGATATACAGAGAAGATTCCACAGAGTCCTACTCTTATGGCCCATCATGGCATTAAGCTTTTTGAATGTTATGCTAGTAGAGCAAAAGCTCTCTGAAGTTCTTCCACACTGGAAAGGCTTCAAGTATGGCCCCTGCCACAGACTATCTGATAATCAGCCTAGTTAAGCCTGGAGAGGTTCATCACCAAGAGCCTGACCAACTGGTGTTGAATTATTTGGCTATGACAATTGATGAAAAAAAGGAAAAAGACAAAATGGTCCTTAGACTTGCGTGGCCCTCTTTTGCTTCTGTGGAATGGAGACAAGGAGTTCAGGGAAGGTGGCTGTGGGAATGGGAAAGGCAGAAACAGTTCATTTGATTCAGTAGCATATTAAGCATTTACTCTCTGCCAGGCACTGGAGTTCAAAGGCAAAAATGAAGCATTACCAGCCCTCACCGACCTTATATTCTACTAGAGGAAACACCAGGGACATAGAAAATTAAAAACAAAATATATGCCTATGAATTTCTAGGATGAGGGCAAAGGTCTTACATTAAAGGCAATTTGTTATCCATACAATAAAGAATAGAAAGGGAACATGGAAGAGTGGGTAGAATGGGAGGAAAAACTGAGGGATAGTGATAACCCAGGTGGGTATAAGCATATTTTAGTGTAAAAGTAAATCTATAAGGATATAAGTAAAAGCTTGACAACCAAACTCTTCCCCTTCCACCCCAAATGTATGCACATATAAACTTCTAAATTTAACCTACATTATTAACATGGTCTGTCTATACAATCCACAAAACAATAAACTGAGCCCTGATTTTTAGTCATGCCCATTTCTAATGTGTAAATATTAACACTGAAAATTTAACAATCTGCTTTAGCAAGGGGTTTAGAGTTGCCTCCAGGGTATTAGAGAAAAGGAGGGCAGGCTAGAGAAGGGAGTTTGAGAGAGAATGTGAGAGGCTCAATTAAGCACAATAAAGTAACAGTTATCTTATCCTGAGCAAGATGTCAAAAGCAGAGAGGAGAATGGGAGAAGATGGCAAATCCAGGCTCTGTCTGATGGTCAAGGCAGTGATCAAAAGAGGGCAGGGGGTTAGCTATTTATATAGTGATGAAACATGTTAGATGTATTCACCCTCCAGTCCTCAATAAGATCAGTTCTACCCCAAGGCCTAGGCCAGCGTTGAGCAGGTTTCTCTCCTCCAGGGTTGGGAGCAGAATAAGAAAGCTCTGGAGAGCTTTGGTCCTCAACTGGTGGCTAAGAATCGCACAGTTCTTAGTGTATCTACAAATATCAGTTTAACTATTGGTATTTTAAGTATGAAAGCCTTATTGGGTGACCAAGTGAACATGCAATTAGAAGAACTGAATCATACTAATTTTGACAGTCTTACTGCAAATGAAAGTGAAAGAAAAAAAAAGAAATTGCAACTAATTGGAAGATGGTGCACAGTTCTCCTTGGCGATAAAGGAAATGACTGAGTTGCTTTTTCTCAGGCATTCAAAGGCAGAAAGAAAAATAATTTCCTGGGACACTTAGTCATCTCATATTTCAATCAATCAATCAATATCTATTAAGCCCTTACTGTGTGCCAGGCACTGTGCTAAGCATTAGGGATGTTAAAAAAAAGGCAAAAGACAGTTCTTGCCTTTAAGGAACTTACAATCTAAGGGGGAGAAAACATGCTAACAAATATATGTGAAACGAGCTATATAGAGGATACATAGGAAATAAGTAAGAAGGGGTGGGGAAAACTTCCTGTAGAAGGTAGAATTTTAATTGAGCCTTCAAGGAAGCCAGGGCAGTTAGTAGTCAGGCACAGGAGGAAAAGCATTCCAAGCGTGAAGGGCAGCCAGAGAGAAGGCCCAAAGCTGAGACAGTGCAGCGCTCAATGTAAGTAT
The DNA here is from genome assembly GCF_028583685.1 of Petaurus breviceps papuanus. Lineage (NCBI taxonomy): Eukaryota > Metazoa > Chordata > Mammalia > Diprotodontia > Petauridae > Petaurus > Petaurus breviceps. Next base: position 8,254,451 of record NW_027185887.1, read on the forward strand.
TTACAACAAGGTCATCAGAAAATACCTGTAGCTTAGTGCCAACCGCTGTTTCAGAGGGTTTGGAGGCAGAGAAATTCTGTGAAGGCGGTAAGTCCTACCAAATTAAATCAACATAAACTTTAATACTCAGTGACTTCCATAAAAAGACTCAGAAAACCATAGCATTATATGTCTGGAGCTGAAAGGGACCTCAGAGCCTATGTAGTCCAATCTCCTTATTTTACAGATGAGGAAACTGAGTTTCATATAATTCAATTGCTTTGTTTTAGGGTTTGAACCCAGGTCCTACAAATCAAGAGACAGTGCTATTTCTACTGCTTCTAAAGGTAGAATGGTAAAATGCAAGAACAAAAATGCCTCATGATCAAGAAATAAAAGAATCCTGAGGCTTATAGACTACACAGAAACCTTGTACCTACAAATAATAAAAACTTTGAGAAGTCAGGAAGACCAAATACTATCACAAAAGATAAAGCTAATTATATTCTAGAAGACAAGAAATAATTGGTTACAGACATGGAACTTATTTTTGTGCCAATTCTCTGTACAGTGAGACCACTGACTTGAGAGAGCAAAGATAAAAATCATTTGTAGTACAATGGAAAGCAAGATGGATTGGGAATCAGAGGTATTGAGTGCAAATCCTGGCACTGTCATTTACATATCGTGACCTTGGGAATGTCACTGAACTTCTCTGGCCCTCATTTCTTTCATCTTACAGATGAGAGGCTTCAACTTAATGGCTTCAAAGTCTTTTTACCTCTAAATCTATTATCCTGTGATCCCAAATATATGGCTTACAAATGAGGCAAATCTAACTTGTGATCTACTTAAATACTTATCAGTATGTTTAAGCTGTTAAAAATTGGAAATCACTAAAAGAACAAACATCATCATAGCCTATGATGATTCCCTAAGCAAATATAAGTTAAATAAATCAATTGACAGAAAAAAAATACTAGAACACTGGTTTTATAGTCAGAGGACCTGGGTTCAATTCCTATCTATTACTATCACTGTGATCTTGGTCAAATCATGTAATTTTTCTGGACTCGGTTTCCTCATCTCTAAAAAAGAAGGGGTTGGACTAGATAGATTCTGAGGTCCCTTGTAATTCTAGATCTATTGTGCTATTATCCTAAGATCTCCTTGCCAAGGATGTCCATTTTTTAATCTGTATAAACTTTTGATAAGTATGTAAACTGTTTAAAATCAAAATTTCTATTCAATCCTGTCCTAAAAATTTAAATTCAACTCTTACAAACATATGGTTATGTGTTACAGCTATTTTTCTATATTGCATAATAAAATATACTGCATGCACAATTGAAATCTTTAAATGATACATATTCCAGTTGGATCTTAAAATAAGAATGGAGTAAAAGGAATAATATTAACATTTTATAACAAAATCATAAGACTGAAATAGAAAGAAATATAATACAAATAAAACTGTTAAAAGAATATCTCTTCTTATTTTCTTTCCTCTGAATATCCAACGTCTGTAAGTTTGGTTAATTTTAGCTAAGACTTATAGCTAAAATTTTTCCATATTGGTTGATGCCATACATGATAATACTTAAATTGACAGTGGCTCCTTCATATAAGCTTCTACATCTCTGAACTTCTCTCCCACTTTATCAAGTTTTAAAAAACAAATATGCTTATGTATGTGATCAAAAGCTTCTGTACTGTGACTCCTGGACTATAATATCATATTATATTATAATATAATATATGTATATCAATAATATCTTCCCTAGTAAAGAAGGAAATAGTTCCAAAGAAGTCAAATATCACCATGATTAAGTTGCCAATTAAGGAGACTGAAGTTGCTATAGGAAAACACCACTGCTCAACAGATGAACTGAACCAATTTAAAGATGGCAAAAGTAGGTATAGTATCTTCTGAATAAAGAAAACCCAAAATACCAATTAGCCAAGTGCTAGAGCACCTAGAAAACTGCAAAATATGGCATTCTCTTTGCTAGAACTGATACAAGCATTTCTATCAGTTATTTCAATAGGGTTAATTTGCAAAATCTTACAAAGAAGGATGGTGGATGATTTTAAACTGTATAGCCTCATAAAATGTCAAGAAACAGTAGAAGGAAAATCTAGTTTACAGAAAGTTTGGCAAGACATCCAACTAGCTAAATCAACCTGGGGGTATTTAAGGATGGAATTGGAAGGAGTTCAATGAACAGATAAAAATGGAAAAAATCTGTAAAATTTCTATAACAAATTCTTTTCTCCATCAATAACAGTGGAGCCAACATATTTGGACTCTAACATCACAATTCCTAATGTACTGCATAAGAAAGCAGAAATGGCACCAAAGAAAACAAAGATATGAAGAGTAACTGTACTATTTTTTTTAATTGCAGAAGAAGTCCAGGTTGAACATAACACAATTTTGAGAGTAATAAGGGGTTGGTTCTCAACATATCCAAAAGAGGAGAGAATAATAAATGCTTAGAAAAAAATCATAACCCTATTATTATTATTAGCTACAGAAGGCTATTGAAAGAATATTAATAATTTCCAACAACTAGTGCCTACTTTATAATCTCTCTAAGATATTGTTTAATATACTGTAGGTGCTAATACCTAAACCAGGGAAAGCAAATACAGAGAAAGAAAAATATAGAACAATTTCCCTAATGAATATTAATGCAACATTTTTAATTCTAGCAAGGAGATTACAGCAATATATCACAAAGATAAAATACTATGACCAGGTGGGATTTGTAAATGCAGAGTTGGTTCAATATTAAGAAAACTAACAGTATAACTGACCATATCAATAACAAAACCAACAAAAGTTATATGATTTTCTCAATAGAGGCGGAAAAAAGCTTTTGGCAAAATACCACACTCATTCTTATTAAAGTCACTAGAAAGCATAGCAATAAATGGATCCATCCTTAAAAATGATAAGTAGTATCTATCTCAAACCACCAGCAAGCATTATCTGAAATCGGGATAAGCTAAAACCCTTCCCAATAAGATCAAGGGTGGAACAAGGATGCCCATATGAACTACTATTGTTCAATATTGTACTATAAATGTTAACAGTGATAAAAGAAGAAAAAGAATTGAATGAATTAGAATAGAGAAAGAGTACACAACTGTCATTCTTTGCAGATGATATGATGATATATTTAGAGAATCAACTAAAAATCTCATTGAAATAATTAACAACTTCAGGAAAGTTGTTAACTTTAGGGTATAAAATAAACCCACATAAATTATCAGCATGCCTATATACTACCAACAAAGTCTAGCAGGAGGAGATAGAAGGAGAAATTCCACTTAAAATAACTGTAGACAATATAAAATATTTGGGATTCTACCTGCCAAGACAAAGTGAAGGACTATATGAACACAGTTACAAAACACTTTTCACACAAATAAAGTCAGATTTAAACAACTGGAAAAATGATAATTACTCATAGATAAGCCAAGCCAATATAATAAAAATGACAAATCTACCTAAATTAATTTACATATTTGATGTCATACCAATCAAATTATCAAAAAAAATTTATAGAGGTCAAAAAAATAATAAAAATTTATTTGGAAAAACAAAAGGTCCAGAATTATCAAGGGAACCAATGAAAAAATGTGAAGGACAGTGGCTTAAGCAGTATAAGATCTCAAACTACATTATAAAGTAGTAAACATCAAAACAACCTGGTACTGGCTAAGAAATAGATTGATGGATAAATGGAATAGATTAGATACACAATTCACAGTAGATAATGACCATAATAATCTAGTGTTTGCCCATAATAATAGTAATATATAACCTAGTATTTGATGAAAATTCAAGACTTTGAGACAAGAAGTCACTATTTCACAAAAATTGCTGGGAAAGCTGGAAATCAGTTTGGCAGAAATTAGGTATACACCAACATCTCACACTGTATCCCTAGATAAGACCAAAATGGGTACATGATTTAGACATATCTGATATCAAAAGCAAATTAGGGAATCATGGAATATTTTACCTCTGATATTTATGGATAAGGGAAAAATTTATGACCAAAAAAGAGATAAAGAACAAGGATGTAAAATGGATAGTTTTAATTACATTAAATTAAACACAAAACCATGCAGACAAGATTAGAAGGAAAGCAGAAAACTGGAGGGAGGGTTTTTTTTTTCTTACAGCAAATTTCTCTGATAAGGACCTCATCTCTCAAATCTATAGAGAAATTTATAAATCAAATTTATAATACTACAAGCCATTCTCCAATTAATAAATGGGCAGAGGATATGAACAGGAAGTTTTCAGATGAAGACACCAAAGTGATCTATAATCATGTGAAAAAAATGCACTGAATTATTATTGATTAGAGAAATGCAAATTAAGCAATCCTGAGCACATCACACCTCTCAGATTAGCTATTATGACAGAAAAGGAAAATGCTAAATATTGAAAGAGATGTGGGAAAATTTAAATATTAAGGCATTGTAGGGGGAGTTGTGAACTGACCCAAGCATTCTGGAGAGCAATTTGAAACTATGCCCAGCATTTAACTCTCCCTCTTGGTGTAGGTAGCTCCCTCGGCCTCTGTCCTTTGAGCCCAGCAGAGGAACTCCCAACAAGAAACTCAACATGTCTATTTACAAGACCCAGGCAAGAGAGATCTTCAACTCTTGTGGAAACCCGACTGTTGAAGTTGATCTCTACACTGAAAAAGGTCAGTTCCAAGCTGCTGTGCCCAGCAGGGCTTCTTCTAATATCCATGAAACCTTGGAGCTCCAAGACAATGATGAGACCAGCTATGTTGGGAACAGTGTCTCAAAAGCAGTTGAGCACATCGATAAAACTATTGTCCCAACCCTGATCAACAAGAAATTGAATGTTGTGGAGCAGGAGAAGATTGACCAATTAATGATAAGAGATGGATGGCACTGAGAATAAATCTAATTTGGTGCAAATGCCATATTGGGAATGTCTCTGACTGTTAGTAAGACTGGAGCTGCTGAGAAAGGTGTCTCCCTGTACTGCCATATTGCTGACCTTGCAGGCAATGATGAAGTCATCCTGCCAGTTCCAGCCTTCACTGTGATCAAGGGTGGCTCCCATTGCTGGTAACAAGCTGGCCGTGCATGGGTTCATGATCCTCCCTGTTGGAGCAGCAAACTTTAAGGAGACCATGTGCATTGGAGCTGAGTCTACCACAACCTGAAGAGTGTGATTAAGCAGAAATATGGACAGGACACCACCAACGTGGGGGATGAGGGCGGCTTTGCTCTGAACATCCTGGAGAACAAAGAAGCTCTGGACCTGCTAAAGAATGCTATTAGTAAGCCTGGCTATACTGATAAGGTCATAACTGGCATGGATGTTGCTGCCTCAGAATTCTTCCAATCTGGGAAATATGACTTGGACTTCAAGTCTCCTGACAATTCCATCAGATACATCACCCCTTCTGAGCTTAGGGACCTCTACAAGAGCTTCATCAAGGACTATCCAGTGGTGTCTATTGAAGATCCTTTTGACCAGGATGAGTGGGAAACTTGGAAGAACTTCACTGCTACTGCAGGCATCCAGGTGGTAGGGGATGACCTCACAGTGACCAATCCCAAGTGCATTGAAAAGGCTGTGAATGAGAAAGCCTGCAACTGCCTCCTACTCAAAGTGAACCAGATTGGCTCTGTAACTGAATCTCTCCAGGCATGTAAGCTGGCCCAGTCCAATAGGTGGGAAGTAAAGGTTTCCCATCATTCTGGGGAGACTGAAGATACCTTCATTGCAGACCTGGTGGTGGGTCTCTGTACTGAGCAGATAAAGACTGGTGCCCCCTGCCAATCTGAGCGTCTGGCCAAGTATAACCAGCTTCTCAGAATTGAGGAAGAGCTGGGCAGCAAGGCTAAATTCGCTGGAAGGAACTTCAGAAACCCTCAGGCCAAGTAAGTTCTGTGGCCAGGAGGCCTAAGAGTTTGAAGGTGCCAGTCACCTCTGTAGAAGTCAGCTCCTGCCCTAAGAATGGGCAGCACCAAATACAAGATCAGTTTTGTTTTGGGGGCAGGGGCCTCTGCTGCTTAACTTCCCTCTCCACTCCACCTTTCTGTGATGGTCTCACTGCTTTGTTAGAACTGTCTTACACCAGAGACTTCCTGATCATCTGGCTCTCTGTCGGCAGACCCTTGTCATCCTGTGACTGGGATAGAATGACCTGTTCTCACCTCCAGCCCTGGTGTTGATGTGACTTGTGATGCAGCCCCGATGAGCCCACAGGCCAGATCCTTAGTGGCTTCTATGTACAGAATAAAAATATTCAGTAACCCACTGAGGGGAAAAACTATGCCCAAATGGCTATAAAATTGTGCATATCCTTTGACCCAGCAATACCACTACTAGCTCTGTGGGGATCAAAGGAAAAGGACCTATGTATATGAAAAATATTTATAGCAGCTCTTTTTGTGGTGGCAAAGAGTTGGAAATTGAGGGAATGTCCATCAATTGGGGAATGGCTGAACAAGTTGTGGTATATGGTTGTAATGAAATACTATTGTGCTATAAGAACTGATGAGCAGGATAGTTTAAGAAAAACCTGGGAAGAGTTGCTTGAACTCATGCAAAATGAAGTGAGCAGAACCAGGAGAACATTGTACACAGTGACAGCAATATTGTACAATGATTAACTGCAAATGATTTAGCTATTCTCAGTAATACAATGATCTAAGATAATTTCAAAGGACTTTTAATGAAAAATGCTATTTACTTCCTGATGAAGTCTGAATGCAAATTGAAGTATACTTTTTTTTTTTTACTTTATTATCCTTGGAACTTTTTTGGTCTGCCTTTCTTTTGTAACATGGCTAATATGGAAACATATTACATGATCGCACATGTATAATCTGTATCAAATTGCTTTCTTTCTCAATTAGAGGATAGTGGAAGAAGGGAATTTGGAATTCAAAATTTTAAAGAAACAAATGTTAAAAAACTTTGTTTATGTGTAATTGAGAAAAATAAAATAAAAATTAATTGACTTAAAAAAGATATTTAGGAGAAGTTTGTATTTATACATATATAATATATATTATAGATACACACAAGTATGTATGTGTGTATATGTATATCTACACATGTATGTGTATATGTGTACATATGTGTATTGTGTATATATGGCATACTTGACCAAAATTTGGAGGGAAGAGTCAGGGTTTCACAAATGATAATCCACGGCAGATCACCTCTTTATAATTGTACAGTTCAGTCTCTACCTGACAAAAATTTTGAGAAGAGATCGTATTTCATCATGGTAATTTTTCATCGACTATTTAAAAAGCATTTGATCTAGGAGGGCAAAATTCCACTTTAAATACTCTCCTTCAACAAGATGTCTCCTATATTTTAAAATGTTACATATGAAAATATTTTTAAATATATACATTAAAAATCATGAAAGTTTTCTTGAAAGTTATGACAATAGAGAAAACTTTATTTGAAAGGCTTATAATTAATAATTCCAAATAAGGCATAAAACCAAGAAACATCACTTATCAAAAATATTTACTACTATTATGGAGAATGTCAGAGTTCAAATGAAAGGATTCCCTGTAAATGGCAAAGTCCTACCTGCAAGTGACAATGAACTGATCCCATCTAGGCCAAATCATTACAGAGTTCCTAATTAAATTCTATAATGAGCTCACTATCCACTCAGGAAAAATTAAGTGCATCACAGATGTCTAATTTCTGGACTACACGATACAGTTAAATGAACATCTCAAAGAACTAAGTAATCAGCACACAGATCCAGAACAGAATGAATGTAAAGACATTTCTTTAGTGATTACTATTTTCAAAGCACTAAAATCAAGTCTGTAAATACAGACAGAAAAACAAAACAGGACCTTCTCTAGCCATACACATCCTCTATGGCCCTTAGTCATTGTGATAGTAATGGAATATAAAGATCCCCCTGTATTGGCTTGGTTTTCAAATTGATTGTGTTAAAACCCAGAGCTTGTTAATCCCACCTGTGGGATGGACTTGTTGATGTGAAAAGAGAGTCCTGAACTGGGAGGAGCTGGTGACCACGTAGATTTGGAGAGACAAGAGAGAGGCAGAAGAAATTTTTTGGAAGCAGCACCTTGTGGAGGCAGAGAGAGACTGAGAGAATTGCTGGGGGCCACTTTGAATTGCCCTGGACTTTTTGATACCTGCCCCCTAAGCGGCCAAGGACTGAGGAGACATGGCTGTTTTTTGCTGGTTCTTTGTCTGTCTGTTTTGATGTTGTTTTGCCAGATTTGTCCACTGGTGAAAGACAGTCCTTTTGTTGAAGAAGTCCTGGAACCTGGCTGTTGGCTAAGAGCTCCTGAGACTGTCCTGCAGACAGAGAGTGAATACTGTCCACTGGTGAAGGACAGTGCTGTTGTTGCAGGGGTCTGGAGACTGTCCTGCAGACAGAGTGAATACTGTCCACTGGTGAAGGACAGTGCTGTTGTTGCAGGGGTCTGGGAACCTTTCTGTTGGTTCAGAAGCCCTGAAGAAGGATTTTCTTGTTGTATGTTTACAGAAATCCTGGGAGAGGGTTTTGCTAATGTTTTCAGAGGTTCTAGGACTGTTCTACAGACAGAGGATGAATTAATGAAGGGACTGGCAATGTATCTTGTGGCCTTGCTAAGCCTTGTCTCCCCAGGAACTAAAATTGCTGAGAACTTGCCTCCGTGTCAAGATGAAGAAAAGACCTCCATTTGGGTATTAAGTGCTGTGCTTAAACTTGATGTAACTCTGGGGTAGATTCAATTGCGATCCAGGGGTGGGGAACTTTTGACCTTTTTGTGTTCTATGGTTGAACAAATGAATGTACTTTACTTATGTTTGGAAACTAATCCCCATTTGAGAAGAGGAGCTTTGTGGTGGACTAAATGAAGGTACAGCCTAAGGGTGGAGTAGTATTTAGAACAGGGACTTTGTAATTGATTGAATGAATGGAAGGTCCTGGGGTGGGGTAGTACTTGGAGATTATTTAATCACCCTTAGTAAATGCTGTATTTTGAATGATGTCACATTTTGACCTTCTCTGCTCTTGGTTTGTCACTGAATAAAATGGAGAGCACCTATGCTGGTATTTTGAACCTTGGGAAGTTGCCATTCCTTGGCATCACATTACAGTCATTTATCCACTTATGCACCACAGGCTGTCATTGAAAATGTGTTTTAGCCTTATGACCCTTATCATGCTTCTCTCTGTTCCTCTTTGGATCTTCCACAACTTTGATCCCTGAAATATCAAGGGTTTCAAGGTTCACAGTTATGTTGCATTTCCAGGAGGACACCAGTACCTATGTTGAAAAGATCACTCTTTTCACAAAAGAACAGCTTGGGATCAATAAAAGTGCTGTGAAATTTCCCAAATACACTCTAGCTTGCTCTCTTCCCCCCAGGGTCCAACTCATAAAACATTTGCAATACTGGAACCAAATATACCTGGGTGACCACTAAGTGATGAATTCTTTGGCCAAGACAACCCATGTAGCAAAGAAAAACACAAAATGATCCTTAAGCCTGGACAGCCCCCTTTTACTTCCACAGCAGGGAGGAGAGGTATAGGGTGCTAAGACTCCTGGAGCTTTTCACAGTAAGACTGGAATGGACCAGGGCCAGCGGTTTCTTTGGTATAGAGAATTCCTAGCTGGTTCTTTCTTTGCAACTTATAAGAGTTGTCTAGAGAACTCAGTTAGTGACTTTCCAAGGGTCACAAAGACAGTAGGTATCAGAGACAAGACTTAAAGCCAGGTCTCCCTGACTCTAAGATAGATTCTCCAGTCACCACACAATATCACCTCTTTTATGTATGTCTTTGTATATGCATACACATGGTTATAAATATACACTTCTATATAAACATTCATATAGAGGTGGTATGTGTATAATAAACATCTGGATATATATTCATGAGACCTAGGTTAAAGTCCTAGCCCCAACATTTTTTTCTGTGTGGTCATTGGCAAGTCACATAAACTGCTCTGGACCTCAGTTTCCTCATCTGTTAAATTAGAATAATAATTCTTGCACTTCCTCATCCTCCCCAATACCATATTCATTTATTTGTTTATGTTATATTATTTTCATAATGTAAACTCCCTGAGGAAAAGGGACTGGTTAGTTGTTGTTTGGCAATGTCTTACACCACAAAAGGTACTTAATAAATGCTTATGGAATTAAGGTGAAAATTTCTACCTTGCAGCATCATTCTGAGGAAAGTGCTTTATAAACCTTTAAGTGCTAGAGGTGTGAGTTATTATTTGTGCAGAAAATTATGAGGGGCGCAGGGAGGAAAGAGAGATCAAGTAAGGTTAGCCCTAAGTCAATGAGATTCAATTCCATTTAACAAACATTTTGTAATTTCTAGCTATGGTCAAGGCACCATGTTGGCAGTAGAAGAGATACAATGCCTATTTAGATAGTTAAGCATCACCTTGAAATCATGAAGGTCATTTTGTCTATACAGCAGTTCCACTGATGCTGGCACTGTCTCAGATAACAAAAATAACAACAATAATGATCATAATAAAAAGCTGACATTGATACAATGCTTACTGTATTCCAGGCTCTAGGCTAAACTCTCTACAATTATTATCTCATTTGATCCTCACGATACCCCTGAGAGGTAGGTGTGATTATTATTCCCATTTTACAGTTGAAGAAAGTGAGACAAACAGCACTTAACTGACTTGGCCAGGGTCATATAGCTAGTAAATATTTAAGGTAAAATTTAATTCAGGTCTTCTTTTGGTCAGGACAGGAGTTCTGTCCCCTGCAACACCTAGCCAGCCCAATGCTTTTCATAAGCAAAGAATTTCAAGTCATCTATAATGAAACCCTGGCCTTCCCTCGGGACTTCATATAGTAAATTTATAGGAATTCGGGTTGGAAACGACCTTTGAGATCATCTAATCCAATCTCAATCTTTTACTGATCAGGAAACTGAGGCCCAAGGAGTTTAAGCATTGTTCACTGGTCCACAAAGTTGAGACTTGACCCCAAGTCTTCTTTTTTTTAAGTATTTTTTTTTTGCTTTTTTTTTTGGAGAGGGGAAGATAGGGCAATTTGCTTGCTCAAGGTCACACAGCTAGTTTTGTGTTAAGTGTCTGAGGTCGGATTTGAACTCAGGTCCTCCTGACTCCAGGGCTGGTGCTCTATTCACTGTGCCACCACGAAATGCCACCCATTCACTGTGCCCCTGACCCCAAGTCTTCTGATGTCAAATCCAGTGCTCCTTCTACTATACTGATTTGTTCCATGCCTTTTTTCACAAAGTACTTACTTTGTGTATTATAGTTATCTATGATATCTGTAGGCATCTATGCTAACGATCTGTGTTATCCCTATTAAACTATAAGCTATATGAAAGCAGGAACAATATTACTATAAACTAAGTATTTTAGCAGGTCCTTATTTTATTTTTTACGAAATTTCTTTCTGCCTTTATTTTAATTAACAAATATCATTTTTATCTTTAAGAAGTATAGTCATGTATACAAAGGACTACATTGTAGAGCAGGCTTGCTCAAAATACTATTGTGAACAAATATAAATGTATTCTAGATCCCAGGAAGATGGCCTCTCTGATTTAAGACCCAACACGCTTCCATCTCTCATTTCAAGGATGCTATAATAAACTTCCCCCATCTAGTATGCTTTACGCTGCCTATTAAGCTTATTGATGAAAATCCCTAAAGCTCTTTTTGCTTTGCTTGGTTTAGGTAACAAAGTTCAGTGCCAGGTTTCATGTGCTAATTGCTAGTTGATGTTCTCCTTGGGCATATAATAAAATATGAGGCAAATAGAGTTTGTTCAGTATGCTCAGGAGCCATGGTCCTGAGTGCCTGCATGTACCTTACTTAAATGGTAAATGGAACCATTTAAGCGAGTGATGCTAGAATGTTTCTGAAATATTATGCCAAATAAAATATTTTGAATTACCAATACAGAGACCATAAAAGGGATTTTTCCCTGTGTGTGCTATTGCATAACCAGCCAGGTGTTCTGGGGTGGGGGTGGATGGGATAACTTTTAAAATATCAAGAACAGACTGAGGTTGGGGCCAAGCCTAAAGACAGTGTACTAAACAACTAGGCAATAAGTTACTGTAATAAAATGAAAACCTCTCAGTATGTAAACCAGTTATTCATAAGAGGAACTCATTTTTTTTTCATATTTGGTATAAAATTCTTGTGGTAGAATTGAACACTGTTCTTTAGGGGTCCCAGAGACCCCTAAAGTAAACACAAGAAGAGATAAAGTGTAAAAGAGGTGCATTATTAAAGCACAGATGTATACATGAACACACACACACCACAGATAAATTAGACCTGGAATTTCCATCACCTAGGGAGTTCCAGGTGAGGAAATAATCTCTACCAATATATGTTGGCAATCATTCTGTAATTTATAGTTTCAGAGAATTGTCTGAGCATTGAAGGGTTAAATGATTTGCCCCATGGTCAAAAGCCAGCATTTGTCAGGTCTCCAGGTTAACTTTTTATCAACTCTAAGTCAATGCCTCTTTCTACTTATATAATATATAGTTCAACACAAATACAGTTATCAGGACAATTTCTGCATAATAGACTACAAATATGTGGAGAACCATCCTAGTGCTGTAAAGAATATTGAAAATAATGGATTCAACACCAATTTATGAAGGACCTATTATGTGAAAGGTACTGTACTAGATTTGCTTCTCTAATTGAGTCTCCCACCCCCCAGTCAGCAGTCAGATTCTCATTCTATCACTCTATGCTGCTTCATTTTTGCTTTTTTTTTTTTTTTGGAGGGCATTTGGATTTAAGTAACTTGCCCAAGGTTACACGGCTAGGTTTTTTGTTTGTGCGTGGTAAGTGTCTGAGGCTGGATCTGAACTCAGGTCCTCCTGACTCCAGGGCCAGCAGTCTACTCACTGTGCCACCTAGCCGTGCCATATGCTGCCTCATTTTTAAAACTCAGACTCAAAGTCCCACTATGTTTCTTCAGTTCAGCAATTTCATTTACTTCAATTCAATTCATTAAGTACCTGCCATGTACAAACCAATCTCTCCAATTTTAAGCCCAAGCCTTCTTTGAAAGTGCTGTGGAAGCTCCAAGGTAGAGCTAACAGGCACTCCTCTGGAGCCAAGATCAGCTTAGTCAATCAATCACTCAACAAGTATTCATTAAAGCCCTACTATGTACCAGGCACTGTGCTAGGCTTTAGGGAAACAAAGACAAAACTGAAATAGTCCCTGCCCCTCAAGGAGCTTGCATGCTGTCAAGGGAGACAAGTTTAGATAGATAGACATAGATAGATAGATGATAGATAGATAGATAGATAGATGATAGATAGATAGATAGATGGATAATGCAGAACAGTTATATATGAGTGTATATAGATAAGCATATATATATATATACACATACATATATATTTGTTGTTCCTTTGTTTTTCTCAGTCATGCCTGACTATCCATGACCCCATCTTGGCAAAGATACTAGAGTAGATTTTCATTTCCTTCTCCAATCCATTTTACAGATGAGGAAACTGAGGTAAACAGAGTTATGTGAATAAACCAGGTTAATGCAGCTATTAAGAATCTGAGGTCAAATTTGAACTCAATCTTCTTGAACCCAGTGCTTTATCCACCAAGTCACCTAAATTTTATGTATGTATAAATACATGTCTGTATGTGTATACACATGTTATAAATACATATGTGTATATGTATACATATATCCAACAATATATGTAATAGGCAATGTTTTATAGTGCTTTCTATGTGCTAACACTAAGCTAACTGCTTTATAATTATTATCTCATTAGGTACTATTATTATTCCCATTTTACAGATGAGGAATGTGAGGCAAATAGAGGTTAAATGACTTTGCAAGGATCACCCAACTAGTAAGTATCTGAGGCTAGAATTTTTTTAACTCAGGTCTTCCAGACTCTAGGCCAGGCACTCTATTCATTATACCATCTAATTGCCCTGATTTCTATATATGTAGTAAGGATTTTAGAGCATGATACCCTCGCATACAGCCTACATGGGTTGATAGCTTCTCTTTCTACCTGCCACTGGCTCATTTTTCTTATTCCTTCATATTCTAGGTTATAAGGCAAGCAAGGAACATGTTTTGATATTTTCTTATTAATTGCTAAAATTACATCATCTCTCTCATTTAATTAACCAATTGGCCCAGTTTATGTTTTCCCATAAGCTCACCCTTTTCTAAATCAAACCCTGTAATCTTGTAGGTTTAAGTAAGCATCTGGGTTACTAATTACATTATTAATTACAGTTTTTTTCTCTCCAATATATCCTGTATATATCTTGCTTGTACACAATTGTTTGAACATTGTCTCCACCATCAATCTGTGAGCTCCTTGAGAACAGAGACTGTCTTTTTTGCCTTTCTTTGTATCTGCAGGGCTTAGTACAATGCCTGATACGTGATAGGAGCTTAATAAATGTTTGTGGGATGGCTGATTCACAGTCTAACCAACAATAAAACAGAGATAAATATTTCTTTACAACATATCAGTTATAAAAAAGATTGTAGTCAGATCCATTTTTCAGTATCACTGCAATTGCTAACTTCTAAATTCTATAAATGTAATCCCACTATTCAGTTCTCTTAGAATGCTAAAGTCTTTTCTCAAGATTTATCTTATTTTTCTTCCCATGATAAAAATTAAACCTAATGCTCTCAGGAAATAAGTTTGTTTAGCAACTTTTCTGTCCTCTTTTCAGCCATCACAGTTAATAGTCCCTCCAAAACAACAGTTCTCATCCTCCTCACAGATTCTTTAAAGAAATATAATATAGGGGCAGTCAGGTAGCACAGCAAGTAGGAGCACCGTCCCCAGAGTCGGGATGCCCTGGGATCAAATCCGGGCTCAGACACTTAGCACCACCCAGAAACACCTGGCCATGTAACCTTGAACAAGTTACTTAACCCCAATTGCTTAGGGGCAGCCAGGTGTCTCAGTGAGTAAGAGCACCAGCCCCAGTGTCGGGATGACCTGGGATCGAATCCGGGCTCAGATACTTAGCACCACACCCAGAAATAACTGGCCATGTAACCTTGAGCAAGTTACTTAACCCCAATTGCTTCAAAAAAAAAAAATATATATATATATATATAGTTAAATGGTAACTCAAAGACTCTATTGCCTCTTAAGAGGATATTGATGCTGCTGTTACATTTAAAAAATAAATACAAAGAAAGAAGGGGTAGGGTGGGAGGTAGGGAATGGGTCAGGAATGTCTTTATGTAGAAGGTAGGACATAAGTTGAACTTTGAAGAAAATTAGGCATTCCAAGAGTTAAAAGTGAGAAAGAAGTGCATTTCAGGCATGAAGGACAGCTAGTTGAAAAGTATAGAGATGGGAAATGGAATGTAGAGTATGAAGAACATTTAAAAAACAGGGGCCTATGTGGCTGGCATTGGTAAAGAGGAATCCACTGTAGACTTCATGGCTAAGCCTGTCCTCTCTCTAGAGTAGGAAGTCTCTTCTCACTTTATCACTCCAGAGGTTATACCCACCAAAGCACACAGAGGGAAGAACCAACCAACAAAATTCAAGGAGGGAGGAGGGGAAAAGAATGAGTTGATCAAAATAATGTTACACTTAAATTTATTTTCTTAAAAAATTGGATCATCATTATAGTGTTTTAGTTCTAATAAAAATGATATCACTCTAGAGCAGTAGATCCTTTATTTCACACTAATGGAGATCCAGAAATAGTTATGGGATATATAAAAAATGAAAGTAAGAAGAGGGATCTTCCAGATGGTTCTCCAGGCATCTCCAAATTCTCTGGTTTGATTATACTCTGGGGTATGATGCCTCCATGATAGGACAAGAAAGAGATGAGAGGGAGAAGAAAAGATTGTTCTAATATTTGACTTCACATAACCTTGGGTGTTTAATTTGTCAACCAAATTTAATGAACAACCACCATCAGCCAAGCCTGCTACTAAGCCCAGTTTATGATGATGTGAAAGCTATAGAGAGGCAATGCTTCTAGTTTGGGCTTAGGCAAATCTTTGTACGTGGGGATTTACACACCCAAAATAGCAGAATAATTGAGCTCTGATGCTAATCTATAAACCTAGGAATCATGGGTGCATCTGCTATCCAAATTAATCACAGTAGTATAAAGGAGCCTCTCAACAGCCTTTAAAAAATAAATTGGCTATGATAGTACTTTTGCAAAGTTTTGTTTAAAAATTAAGGGGTTAGATTTCTCTCTTTCCTGAGAACTCCTCAAAGTGATAGGAGACAAAGGTGCTATTCATAGGTCATACTTACACCATCAAAAAAAATCCAGTTGGGGCGGCCAGGTAGCACAGCAAGTAAGAGCACTGGCTCCAGTGTTGAGAAGACCTGGAGATCGAATCCCGGCTCAGACACTTAGCACCCACCCAGAAACACCTGGCCGTGTAACCTTGAGCAAGTTACTTAACCCCAATTGCTTAGGGGCCGCCAGGTGGCTCAGCGAGTAAGAGTGCCGGCTCCAGTGTTGAGGGAGACCTGGAGATCGAATCCCGGGCTCAGACACTCAGCACCACACCCAGAAATAACTGGCCGTGTAACCTTGAGTAAGTTACTTAACCCTGATTGCTTAAAAAAAAAAAAAATCCAGTTATCTAATGCTAAATTATTGTCATGTTCTCTTTTCAAAGTTATTTTCTTTTCAAAGTTATTCTCTTAACTTTGTTTCTCTAAATTACATAATTCTTCAGATGTGTGTTGCCTGCTAGGTGGAAAACAAAATAACATGATACCAAAGGAAGAAATCTATTAGGATCATAGGATCTATCTAGAATTGGGAACATTATTAGAGATTATCTAATCCAACCCCCTCATTTTGTAGAGGAGGAAACTGGAGTCTAGGTGGGATAAGTGGATTCCCTAAGGTTATATATGTAGTAAAATAGCAGAAATGGATTATTATTCATAGAATTAGAGAATCATAGAATTGGGAAGGATCTCAGAGGTCATTAAGTCCAGCCCTTGTCTGAAACATAAATATCCTCCTCAAAATCTCTAAGAAATGGCCATTCTGCTTGTACTTGAAGACTTACACTAACATGAAGCTCACTGCCTTCCTAGGCAGCTCAATCCATTCTTGGACAGCTCTGAAAAGAAAGTCCATTCTTTTATAGCAGGGGTTGACTTGGCCTATAGGAGTCAAGATCGTGCTCTTGTTCAGATCTTCCCTACCTGTTTCCAGTAAGCCATGTGGGAGTCTAATGTTCAGCTTCCACCCACATGTTACTCAGTGTACTTTGAGATGATGCCCTATTACTTGCTAATAAGGAAGAATTGATGACTCAGTAGATACTTAAAAGATAGTACCTTCACCCTTAGGGCTCACATCCCTGCCAAATTTCTACCTTTCACTATGCCTTATGACCCCTGATTATGTTCTTTATTTTCTTCATGACCACCCTTCCTCCCAGCTCTCAGCTCTTTCCCATGCCTAGTAGACATGGCATGGATGGTCAGATAGGAGGAGAATCAGGAGAGAACAGTATCATGCAAACTTAGAGAAGAGAGAGATCCTAGGAAGAAAAGGTAACCAGCAGTGTCAAATGCTGCAGAGAGGTCAAGGAGGATCAGCATGGAGAAGGAGGAAAGGAATAAGCATTGATTCAGGTACCTCTTTTATGTCAGGGAATCTATGGGGTATTCAGGGAAGACTAGCACCTCTGGTGTGAGAGTTTGCTAAGCACTTTTCAAGTTTGCTTATACACATTTGGTGTCCAGCTATCACCCCACTCTCACCTGTGGTTCCAAGAAGCTGTAGCATGCACAGCAGCCACATCTGGGTAAAACCATCTCAGCAGATGGGCTAAACAAAGCTTAGGATTAGTAACCAACAGGTTGAAAACTCATCATTGAGTCGGCGGGATGTCTACCCCAAAGATGTGAAGACTTACCTGGGTGAAATGGGTAGATGAGAACAATTTATTCCAACAGCCATGAAGGCAGCTGAAGCAGGCACTGTGAAGTGCTAAGAGCTTGTGCAGGCATCAAAGATGCCAAGGTCATCTTGGCACTGAATCCCAGGTCATCATCAGTCATCTTGACTTTTTTCCTGCCTCTGGACTTCAGTGATTCTGGAAGAGACAGTGAAACTTCCAACTCTCCTTTACTTAAATCCAATTCATGCACAAGTCAAGACATCACCTCCATGCCACTGGTTCCCTTCAAAAACAAAGGACAAACAAGTCAGGCACTGTGCTAAGCATTTTTACAAATATTATTTCATTTGATTAGAAGAACATTCGACTTGTCAGTTTAAAGGTGATTGGTGACCTTGGAGGGAGCAATTTCAGTTGAATAATGAGGTCACAAGTCATATTACAGACAGTTTAGAAAAGAGAAGAGAGGAAGTAGACACACCAATTATAGTTGACTTTCTCAAGAAATTCAACCCAAAAAAGAAAGGCTGATACATAGCAGGAGTAGTCAGATGAAATGAACAGAGTTTTTTTGTTTGCTTTTTAGAATGGGGGAGACATAAACATGCAGCAGGCAAGGAGTCAATAGATAAGGAGAAGCTGATGATAAAAGAAAGAAAGAGTAAGGATGATAGTGGGGGCAATTTGTTGGATAAATTGGGAGGGAAGGAGATCAAAGGTACATGTAGAGGTGCTTGCCGTAGTAAGGAGAAAGGCTACTTCTTGATCTAAAATGAGAGTTAAGGAGGAGAGAGTGAAGGAAGGAGTCTGGGTGATAGAAGGTCAGGATTTGAGAGATGAAAGGGAACTCATCAAATAGTCTCAGATTTTTTGCTGCAACATAAGATGAGGTCCTCAGCTGAGAAGATTGTGAGGAAGTTCTGGTACCATGGGAAGCCTGAAGAAAGACAAGAATGTTTAGAACAGCCATTGTGAGAAAGCAGGATTATGAATCAATTAGAGAAGCATAGACTGTTTGCCTTGATGTAGTGAGGAACTAGGCAAGATTAGATAACACATTTGTAGCAGGCCTATTCAGGATACTCTTTTGAATAGGAACTCAGGAAGCATGTGGTGGGAGTAATCCAAGGTTGGGGCTTGACAAAGTTTAATAGGTAATATAACAAGAAGTAGGGAATTGAGATTGGAGATAGTTGTAAATTCGAGTTAGTTCACAAAGGGATTAAAATTGGAAGGAGATGAAAGTACAGCCAGCACAAGCTTACACTTTGCTTTCTCTCCATACACTCTATGATCCAGAGACACAGGCCTCCTTACTGTTCCTCACACAAGACACTTCATTTCCAAGCCTTATCATGAACTGTCCCTCATGTCTAGAATTCTCTGCCTCCTCATCTCTATCTCCTGGCTATCTTCCTTGTCTTCCTTCAAGTCCCCGTCAAAATACCACCTTCTAAAAAGAAGCTTTTTTTCAATTTCCCTTAATTCTAATGTTTTCTCTTTATTGATTATCTCCAATTTATCCTGTTTATAGCTTGCTGATACATAGTGTTTGCATGTGGTCTCTCCCATTGGACTGTGAACTTCTTCAGAGTATAGATGCTCTTTTATCTTTCTTTTTTCTCTTTTATCTTTTAACACAGTGCTTAATAAATGCTTGTTGACTGACATGAGATCAATGATCATCTCTATTGTAGTGATTCTTAGATCTAAATATCCATCCCTAGTCTCTGTGCTAAGCTGCAGTTGTGCCTTTCAAACTGTATCTCGAACAAAGATGCCCTCTAGACATTTCAAACCCATGTCCAAAACATGACTTTTTCAAGGAATTCTCATTTACCCCCCACTGCCTCCCTCAAATCCTTTCACTCTTCTGAATTTCCTTATTATGGTCAAGAACTCCACCATCCTTCCAATCACCAAGGCCCATAACCTCAGTGTCACCCACACCCATAACTTTAATATTGTCTTTGACTTGTCAATCTCCCTCACCCCATAATCCGCAGCCAAATCTTGTTTCCACCTTCACAATATCTCTCATATATAGATGCCCTTCTCTCCATTCATAAGCCATAAACCTAATTCAGATACCATACCCTGTCACACAGACTGCAATAGCCTTCTGATTGGTCTCCTTGCCTCAAGTATATTCCCTCCCCAATATGTTCCCCACTGAGCTGCCAAGGTGTTATCTCCCCTACTCAATGAGCTCCTGTGGTTCCCTATAACCTCCAGGATGAAAGATAAAGTCCCCTGGCATTTAAAGCCCTTTATAACTGGGCCCCTTCTTATCTCTTCAGCCTTCTTATATCTTAGTCCCATCACTCTCACTACAATCCAGATAAATCAGACTTCTGGTAGTTCCTCAAATACTACATCTCCTATATGCATGCCTTTATTCTCTTCTTCCCCTGTCTGGAATTTTCTGCCTTCTCATCTCTGCCTCTTAGTTTGCCTGGCTTCCTTCAAGATTCAGTTCAAATTCCATCTTCTGCAGAAGGTCTTTCCTGGTCCTCCCCTCCCCACAGCTACTAATGACTTCCTCTTTCAGATTACCTTCAGGAATTCTGCAAATATCCTATGAAATGGGAGCCTAATGAGAGGGCACAGGCACCAGCGTGCATGGCTGATGCAATCACTCCTGTGGAAGAGTCTGGGAAGCCTATTTCCCAAAAGGCATGATGACATATCATGGAATTGCCTAGGAGAGAACAGGAACATGGGCAGACATTCTGTAACTGGTTCCAATATGTTAGCCATAACAGAGGAAGCCCCTTTGATTGACTATAGAGCTGACTTTCAAAAAGCCACTAAGTTCTTAGTGAGGATATTTTCCCCCAAACTTTCTAGTCTTGGGAAAGGAGAATGATCTGTTTTGACGGGGGAGGGAGCAGTATGAGAAGGAGGGCCTCTGGCCCTCTCTAACCTGAACCAAACAAGTGTATGGCCTTGCTATTGCTTCTGTTATCTATTCTATTCATTCACACCTCCCCAGACCCAACCTCCCACCCCACACATCCATACACATATACTTCTCTCTCCTCCAGAGTCATCAAAGTACAGTGACAAGATAAAGTTAAATTTTCAATGGGCTGGGATGTTTCTAGGAGAGAAATTGGAGATGGATATGCCCTTTGATAGTTCAGTTCACTCTCTGGGAATGGAATCTATGCCTGGTTTTCCAGCCTCCCAGTCCAATATTGAGGAAAAATCTTTGCAATCCAGCCCAGCATTAGCTGAGACTCAAGCCAAGTCAAGAAGCTTTTGTTAAGCTTGTTGTGTGCCAGAAACTGGACTAAATGTTAGTGATATAAAGAATGGTACAGGGGAAATAGTCCTGGCCCCAAGGGTACTCTCCCAAGGACTAAGTGGGTCTCCAGTTGTTGGGGCTAAATGTTCTATATTGTCAAAATAACTATTCCTTTGTAAAAATAAAAATTGATGTTAATTGATTGGATGGAACTGTGGAGTTAGTTGCTGCTAGTCACCCACACTGGAATGGAAGCACAAACCAACCACATTAGAGAACCAAGCCCTCAGAGGTACCACTAAGAACCCTAAGAAGGAATTTCAGCCAACCAGAGTCATTCACTGTACTGTTAGGTGTCTAGGTATATGAGTACTTCTTGGTAATGTATATTTCTTGAGGGCAGGGATGTATGTTTTAGCTTTTATTCATGTCTCCAACACTTAGCATAGCGCCTGCCCCATAGTTAACACTTATTTGATGGATGTTCCTTCATTGACTGACCTTTTATGTCTTCTAGTAAAACAGACCAGGCTTTTGCCCATGTTTTTGTTCTTGTCTCTCTATAGTTTGTAGTTATCTTTTCCATGAGGACTGAAATAATTTTGAGGGACTCCTCCTCTAGTCAGCTTCACCAGAAAAGACTCAGGACCTCTTAAACACATGAAGTCACCTCCAAGCTTGACCACATACATCTCAGGGTTAAGGGGAAGGGGATGAGGAGATAGGGCCAGCCATCCCTTCACCTCTCATGGGAAGGGCTTAATAGTTCTGGGAGGATTGCTATTGTTTGTCAGTCTGACTCTTCATGACCCCATGTATTATAGCATGTCAGGCCCTTCTATCCTCCACTATTTCCTGAAGTCTGTCCAAGTTCATGTTTGTTGTTTCCACGACTATTTATCCGTGTCATTCTCTGCCATTCTCTTTTCCTTTTGCCTTTAATCTTTCCCAACATTGGGGTCTTTTCCAATGAGTCCTGTCTTCTCATTATGGGGCCAAAATATTTAAACTTAGTATTTGACCTTCCAGTGAAGAGTCTGAATTAATTTCTTTAAGTATTGACTGATTTGACTTCCTTACTGTCTAAGGGACCCTCAAAAGTCTTCTCTCCAGCACCACAATTTGAAGGTCTCAATTCAGCAGGGCTCAGCTTTCCTTATATTACAGCCATACATTGCTACTGGAAAAACCATAGCTTTGACTATATAGATCGTTGTCAGCAAGGTGATGTCTCTGCTTTTTAGTATGCTGTCCAGACTTAATATATTCTTTCAAGGAGCAAGCTGACACAAATCTTTAAAAGAAGAGAACCCTTTTACATATGTACTGACTTATCAGGTCTTCCTACTCATCAGCCAATAATCTCAAACTCAAGCCCTTCAGCATAAGGTGACAGGAAGAAGTAAGTTTGAACCTCCCACTTGGTCCACCAGAAGTACAATCAATTCTGCTCTAATAGTCATTCCCCAAAAGCACTATGATATACAAAATCACATGATGAAAACCACAGAGCTTATAGTTGAAATTAAGTTAGGGCTCAAAATCATCATCATCAGATAGATAGATAGATAGATAGATAGATAGATAGATAGATAGATAGATAGATGGATAGACACCTAATAAAAAAACTATAGCACAGTTTTTATACATGTTAAATGGTTAAGAAATACATAAATGCCACAATAAATAACGGCCAAGTCTGTAGCATCAGGCTGCTGCTGTTTGGTCTGTGCTCAGCTGCAAAAGAAAATTGGGCAGGCCAGCAACCCCTGACCTCAGACTTCCATGATGGAAGGAGAAGAGCAAGGGATAGAGGTGGTGTAATCTAGCCCTTCTCTAGTCATAGCTCCTACTCCCAACTTCTCTAAGATAATGTTTACAAAATAGTATCTCCAAGAACACATATAATAAATATGATACTTTACTTTATAAAGACCTGAAGTTGCTTGTGGAAATGAACATCAGAATGATTGCCGGGGGCGGCCAGGTAGCACAGCGAGTAAGAGCACCGGCTCCAGTGTTGGGATGACCTGGGGATCGAATCCGGGCTCAGATACTTAGCACCACAGCCAGAAATAACTGGCCATGTAACCTTGAGCAAGTTACTTAACCCTGATTGCTTTAAAAAAAAAAAAAAGAATGATTGCCGCTTGTATATTATTGTTGAAGTGGTTTAACTTTCTACATTCTTGATTTTTCTTGGGGAAGAAATCTCATAGAAGAAAACTCAAAAGTCTAGTTATGTTAAAAAAAAATTTCTGTACTATATTAATCCCATTGGCATGAATACTTACTTTTGAAATGCTTTATCATAGAACTGACTGTAGGTAGAGAAACTCTGCATATGTTCCCTAAGATGTCTTCTATAGATCAGGTCCACCACACCCAACTTTTATTGAGCAGAAATTCCCTTCCCCTTTATAATTTCTACTAGTTGCTGCTAGTTTGGCTCTCTGTGACCACACACTTATTCTATTTCAACAGATTACAGTCCTATCTTATCAGCTGGTGGGTTAAATCTTAGCACAAAAGATGAGATAACTTCATTCTCTTCCATTCAACCTCAGTCTCATAATATAACTTTTGGGGAAAACTGTGGAGCTAAAGGCCCCCAGTACTGTTGGGGGAAAATACTAATAATCTTGGAAATGACTTTTGGCACAAAGAAAACCTTTTGCTAAGTGTTTATTTTCATCAGGGCACAGCCACTTGAAAAGGAGCTTTTGACATGTTTAGCTGATCACCAAGACCTTCTTCTATTCTGTTGCTGTATTACCCCCATTTTACTTTGAGGTATGCATGCAGCAGGGTGTTTATTGCTGACGCTTATCTTGGGTGCATAGATTGCCCTACCTATCTCCTGTAGTTTTATTGTTTTTCTGTCTGGTAAAGCCTGTCCTTTGTTGTCAAGGAAATGGGTCACTGACCAGATCTGCAAGAAGTGCCATTAAAAGAGAAACTGGCTCCCTGGTCCTCAACAAGTAAGGAGGGGAAGGGTAGAGAAAGGGAGAGAGTTGATGAGCCAAGGCTTGTATTTTATGCCAAAAACAGACTTCTTTTTACAATAAGTTAAAATCTCTGTGTCGTCCTCCAGCTACAATAAATGATCTCTTATCTGTTGGCACTAAGCAAAGCCCTGCTAAAGTGCGAGCAGGGCCCCTAGTGGTCATCAGATGGAAATAAAGTGGTCCCAGTTTAATTTTACAGTAGATCCAACTGATAATGAGCCTAGATCTTAGAAGGGCAAGGGTATTGGAGAGGGAGTGGGGGTGGGGGGAGAGAAGGGATCATCTTGTCCAGACCCTTGCCTTCAGGAAGTCCCTGAAATGCTTATTTATTTCTGGACCTGGATCTCCTTTAAAAACAAGTTTCTGATATTAAACATATTGACATTTCTGTCCAAGATGATCTAAACACACATTCAAAGAAAGGTACCATGAAAAAAAAAAAGTTCTACATATGTAGGTAGAAGACTGGAATTTCATCCTTGGTCCAGACACTGAGGACTTGCATGTCCTTTGCAAGAGAGTAAACCTAGGAACCTCAATTTTCCTATATGCAAAATGGGGGAAGGAAGGGCTAGATGATCCCTAATATTCCTTTTAACTCTAAATCTATAGTCCTAAGATTCTTTAATTTACAACATTACAGTTGTTTTTAGTTTTTCAGTTATTCTTGACTTTGAAGAAAATTGACTAGATAATAAAACAGCAAAATATGATTTCTTTTTTAGTCCTCTGAATAGACATCTAAAGCATTGTGACCCTGGGCAAGTCACTAAACCCTGTTTGCCTCAGTTTTCTCATCTGTAAAATGATCTGGAGAAGAAAATAGCAAACCATTCCAGTATCTTTGTCAAGAAAACTCCAAATGGGATCATGAAAAGTCTGAAACAACTGAACAACATCAAAATAGATGAATAAGGGGACAGCTAGGTGATGCAGTGAATAGAGCACCAGCCCTGGAGTCAGGAGGACCTGAATCCAGCCTTAGACACTTAACACTTACTAGCTGTGTGACTTTGGGCAAGTCACTTAACTCCAATTGCCCTCTCCAAAAAGGCAAAAAAAAAAAAAAAAATAGATGGATAATAGAAAGATAACTGGAAAGTCAGAAGATCTTCATTTGAATTTCAGTTACTATGTGGCACTGAGCAAGCACTTACCTTCTCTTATGCTCTGTTTTCTCAAATCCAAAAAAAAGAGAGGTTAAAAAAAACTTTTAGAAACCTCTTAGAGTTTTTGGGAGCAAAAGATGAGATAATGTGCCCAGAGCACTATATCAATCTTAAAGTGCTATAACACAAGCTTAAATTACTGACATAGCACCTGGTACACAATAGGCACTTAATAAATGCTGATTATCACATAATCATTAAGTAGAAGAGAAGTTTTAGAACTTAATATTTTTATAAATATACAGATATTTAAAAGTTTTACTGAAAAAATATGTCCAAATGGAGAAATCTTGAACCAAAGTTAAAAATATTTCCTTTTCAACAAAATTTTCACTAGCCCTTTTCACCTTTTGTCAAACCTCATGGAAACACAGATGCAAATATATCTGATGCTTTTGTCATTGAAGGCCTGAATAAGAGGAAATGGGCTTTCAGGACAGCAAGAAGAAAGAAAGATCCACAGAAGAACATCCTGACAAGGTATAAAGGGTGAGCAAAAGCATTGAGTCTACAATTCTAGATATCAGCCACCCCTTTGATGGCTTTGGGCTTAAAGAGAATCTGGAATTTATCTATTCCAAGCTTCTCATTTTGCAGAAGAGGAACTTGAAAGCCCAAGGAAATTAAGCAACTTGCTAAAAGTCACAGTGCTAATAAGTGAGGTAAGTGGGACTTGAACCTGGATCTTCTGGCTCCAAGTCTGGTGTTCTTTCCACGACATCATGTTGTGTCCTCACCCTTATGAGATGGTGTTGAGTGTTTCATGACCCTGAATAAAGTCACAAGAGGATTCTGAGAGGTCACAGGAAAGAACAGGGCTGGGTGTGGTTCTTAACACAACACCCTCCCTACCCCACTACTGTTTCTATACTTATCAGTACTGTCCCCCTTCCTTCCTTCCTTCTCTATGCCCAACCCTGTTATCATTCCATCCAACCTAGTCATATGGTCTCCTCCTAATACAGTAGGATTTCTCATGATTCCTTCTCTGATCTCCTCCCCAGCCACTTATTCTGTCCTGCTCCAAGCTAGACTTGAAAAAAATCCAAAAGAAGAAATACCAAACAAACAAAAACAAACTAACCCCAAACCCCATCCCCAAGCACAAACAGAAAGCAGCAAAGATAAAATCCTAAAAAAAATTTACTCATCTGAGTTGTTCGTAACCAAATTATATGTGGGTACTATCTTTTCAAATGAACTTTATACTATGTACAATAGGAGTTCAACTTTTTTTAAATGGAAAGAAATTTTATTGTGTTAATGAAAGCTTGATTCCTTCCAGCACCCTGACCTCACAATTCCTTGATCTCTAATGACCTTCATCTGCACTGTATTCTAGCTACCCGCAAGGATGACCACACCCTAGACCTCTCCTTGCTCAAAATTATTTTATACCCGAGACTTAGAACTTTGAAATTCCCCTCTCTGACCACAGCTTCCATCTCTCCCTTAATCAGACTCCTGCTAAACCAGAAATCTACGTCAGGACCTGGTAGGAGAAGGTTGGGTTGAAAAAAGCAAGAAGATTCAAGTTGGAGAAGAAGGAATTATACAGGAGTTTGGGGATTATGAAGAAGGTTAGAGGCTGCACTTGTGGAAGAGAAATTTGAGAGGAGTTGAAAGAATTTAGGGAGAAGGACCTAAGCAGAAGGACCAGAGAAGAGCTCAAGATGAAGGAGACAAAGAAAGGAGGAAGACAAGACAGAGGAGGAAGAGAAAGCAGAAGAAAAGGAGAAGGAAGTGAAGACTCCAAATAAAGAGAAGGAAGTTGGTCATACAGACTAAGATAAAGTTAGTGAAGTAAAGAAAAGGAAGATGAGTAAAACTGTCAAGATTAACAAGAAAAGGAAAGTGACAAGTCTGAAATTGAGAACTGAAGCCCCCCATTTAGCAATGTTTGTCTTAGAAATTCTTCAGACTTATAATGGAGATACATTTTACTTGGGGCTTAGGTTCTAGAGTCAATGCCTATGGCAAAAAATCCCATATAGTTAAAATTATCTTTGAAAATCCCTTAAGTTTTCTATAAAGAACAATGCAATGTTTGGGGGCAGTTGTAGCTATAAAAGAGCTAGAGTCTCTTTAAAGGAATACTTTTTGTATCAGAGACAATGTGAATCTGAGATGGTTGTTATAGAAACAATTGAATGTAAATTTTATTCTTCATTAAGGACAAGTAAATTATTTATCAGAAGACAGGCAGAAGAGATAATCATACTCAAATAGAAGAAAACAAAGGCAAGTCAAGACTTATCTGTCAGAAAAAAATGAATATAATGGGGAAATATTTTTGAAATAAATAAATGAGTGAATGAATGAATGAATCACAAATAAATGTGATTATATTAGAGGGTGATACCACCTCATAATCCTATCTTAGTCCTCTTTCACCATGATAAAAGAGAAGCAAGGGTCTTTTAGCTGACTAGAAATGATGGGAAGGCCAACCAAGTCTCTCCCTCTCATTATCTCTATCAACATAAGCAGAGAGACTAGACTGTGAGTATAGTGAAGAGGAGTGCCTAGAACCACATTCAGTATGGAAAGATAGTCACACTTGCCACATGGAAGGAAAAGAGGAACTGAGTCCTACTGAAGGAACAGCAGAGTCGTGTCTCTTATCTCCTGCTGTGTGGCATATACACAATCATCTATTTCTGTCTGTGTCTGCTTCGATGTTGTGTGTATGTGTTCTTGTTATTGAACATCTGTAAGCTAAATACAGATGTGATGTGACTCTTCTGCACTAGGAGAAATGACAAAAGCTGAGGATCTCACTTCCAGGAAGGATGAAGATTAGGGATAACTTTGTGGAGGCAGGCATAAAGTAGTAGTTGTTTGTATGTAGTCAGGCAACTATCATCTATGCTTATCATTTTTCTTCAAGGAGAAGGTAAATAGAAATGCCTCCCAACTCTCTAGACTATCAGTGAGAAGGAGAAGAAAAGGAAGGAAGGAAGGAAGGAAGGAAGGAAGGAAGGAAGGAAGGAAGGAAGGAAGGAAGGAAGGAAGGAAGGAAGGAAGGAAGGGAGGGAGGGAAGGAGGTAAGGAAGGAGGGATAGAGGGAGGGATGGAGGGAGGGATGGAGGGAGGAAAGGAGGGAGGGAGGAAGGAAGGGAAAGAGGAGGTAGTGTGAAAATGAAGAAAAATAAATCTTCAGAGGCAGACCTATGACAGGAGGATGCATAGTAGAAAAGATCACACAGAAGAGAAAGGGTAAAAAGGCCACTGGGCAATTGGAGATAGGTAACAGTTATTAGTCTCTTGCCAATGAAGAAGAAGCTAGACCCTCTGGGGAGGAAGCAGATATTTGCCTTCCAAGGAATGAAGATGAGAATCCACAGGTACTGTCAGATGAAAGCCCATCCAATAAGGATTGAAGGAAGAAGAGATGAGTAGTGGTCATTAATGTCTCCCTGGTGAGGGGAACTGAGTCAGTTCTCTGTCAAATTGATAATATTAAAATGCTCTATTATTTTCCCATATATGAAAGACGAAACAAGGAATGTCCCAAGACATAAAACTGTTTGACTACTTACCACCTATTTCTGGTGATTCATGGAGCAAAAAATTCCATAAAATAATCTAGAAAGCAGAGTTGAAGATTATGAAGTTGAATTTTACCGCGCACTCATCAAATTGGCAAAGTTGATAGAAGGCAGAAACAGCCAGGAGTGTGCTTGGAGCCAGCTTATACTGGCTCCCCAGAGTCAATGTGAGCATTTACATCTCAGAAATTGGCAAATGCTACAAATCAGGGCTTGATTTATTGTTTTGTCTAGACCTAGGAAAGTGATAGAGTAAATGTTGATAATTTAGATTAAATTTAAAAGTGTGCCACGGGGACATTTTTTTGGACAGCCAGTTGTTAAATATTTACCATCATTCCACTGGAAAGAACAAATTTTGGAGGGACTATGGGAAATCAGACACAATTATGTGCTATTAGTGTGACTGTGAATTTATATATTCTGGAAATGTTTAGCATTATGTGAGAAAAGTGAACAGTAAAGTTGAAATTGTTCATAGCCTGACCTTACAATACCAGTACTTGGTCACTGACCAAGAAGGTAAATGACAAGAAGGTGCCAAAATATTGAGTATGACTATTTTTATTAGCAAAATAAATTGGAAACAAAGTGGGATCCTATCAACTGTTGAACAAATTGTGATATGTTAATATAATAGGATATTAGAGTGCCATAAGAAATAAAAACAAGGAATTTAGACAGATATGGAAAGATATTTATGAACTGACATGACATTTAATGAGCAGAACCAGGAGAACAATACACACAAAGACAACAATAAGGTAAACTAAGAAAACACTTAAACACATCTGAATTCGGATTATATGTAATGTCTAATCTTTGTTCTAGAGAACTGATGATGAAACACATTTTCTAGACAGTAAAGAGGTAGTGAATTATGGGTGAAGACTGCTGCATGTACCGTCAGTTATAATGTCTGTGTATCTATTGGGTTTTGTTTAATGATTTTTGTTATAAAGGAATGTTTAATAGGGAATAGTTTTTAAAAAGTAGCTATAGAGTAATAAAAACAATAGCAAAAAGGAATCTTTTTTAATGAACACCATGAAGTTTTGAGTAAAAACTTAGGGGTACAAGTAATATTTTCATCATTGCAGAACATTGAAAACAAGGACTTCAGAAGAGAAATGCAAATTTGAAAGACATTGTTTCTGAGAATGGTATTTGGATTTGGGAACCACAGTTTAATATGTAGGAATGACAGGATCATGTCTGTGGCATCTAGGTGCACAGTGGATAGAGAGCTGGACCTGGAGTCCAGAAGGCCTGAGTTCAAATTTGACCTCAGACACTTACTAGTCATGTGACACTGTTCAAATCACTTAATTATTATTAATAATATTATTAATAATTAATAATATTAATAATTAATAATAATAACACCTACCTCCCAGAGTTGTTGTGGTGATATAACATCAGATAATATTTATAAAGTGCTTAGAACAGTGCCTGGCACATGTCAGGCATCTGTAAAGACCAGTTATTATTATTATTGAATGGGGTATAACTAACAAGAACTAAAAATCTTTCAGGAGTCCTACAAATCTAATCAAAAGAGTTTTAAAATCAAACATAAAGAAGAGGGAAGAAATTTCCAATATAGAGAGTAGCTATACTATAGGAAGAAGAAAACAAGTAGAGCTGCCCAGGAATTCACAAAATCCAAGCAAGGAGCTAGCCATAAAATGCATGGTTTCAGTGTAGAGAAAGAAGAGTCCTGCTAATACCAAGTCCTGGGGAGCACCCATAGGGACAGAAGACAGACAGTGATCCAGCAAAGGAACCTGAAAGGGAGGCATAAGATAAGACTGAGGAGAAATAGGAGAGAGTCAGTGTCACAAAAGACATGGGAAGAGAGAGATCCAAGAAGAATGGGTCAATGATATCAAAAGCTGTAGAGAAGTTAAGGAGAACAAGGACTGAGAAGAAACCATTGGATTTACCTGTTAGAGAGGAAAAACAGTTTCAGTTGAGTGATGGTGTCAGAGGCCAGATTACAAGATATACTTGTGAAGAAAACCAGGAATGAGAGAGGGAAGTGTGGTTGAGAGCATTTGAGTGAAAATTAACAGAGGAAGAAACAGAAGTGATATCATCAGAGCATAGTAGAGACTACCCAGAGAGAAAGGGAAAATGGAGAATTCAGAAAACACATCACAAAACCTGGTGTAAAGGTGATATAGAAGTAATGGGTGACTTCAATTATCTGAAAATCTGCAGCCCTAAAGAGAGAAGCTAATAATTTGTTGGTTTGTATCAATAATTATTCTTTTAAATGCAGAGAAACTAATGAGAAGAATGTCTATATATGATCTGATTCTCACTAACAAGGAGAAATGACTGTTCTATCTTAAAATCTGTGATAATAAAAGAGATTGTAATCTGATATAAACCTTAGGTTTTTTGGAGAGCAGATATCAATGGGTTTTTGACTATAAAAATATTTGTTGATTTAAGAAATCATTTCATTTGCTAGGTGAAAATACCATCTTAAATACTCTCCTATACTTTGTCATCTGTTCATATGTTAAAATATTATGAGATTCCTTGAAAAATATAGCAGAGTTAATTTTATTCAGCAACCTTATGATTATTCACATCAAGAGTTATATGCATAGCAAAAGTTTTTGCCCTTGTCATGGAGAATGTTCAGGACAGAGCCAAATGAAGAGATTCCCCAGAAATAGTGAAATCTTCCTGCTCCTCCATTTGAAGATGACATTGAAATGAGTGCGTTAAGCCCTAGAAGACCAAAGTGCCTTCTAAAAAAATTCCATAGTCCCTCAAAGCTTAAGAGTTCCCAACAGCAAAGGAAAAAAATCAAGCGGATAAAGAATGCCTATTGTCTAAAAACATGATATTCAACTGCATGAAACACCTATAGAGCTAGTCCATCAGCACATATGTCTTCTATT
Source organism: Petaurus breviceps papuanus (assembly GCF_028583685.1). NCBI lineage: Eukaryota > Metazoa > Chordata > Mammalia > Diprotodontia > Petauridae > Petaurus > Petaurus breviceps. The sequence goes on from NW_027185887.1 coordinate 8,286,291, forward strand.
GACACTGTGACTGGAAAATGAACTGGGCCCAGTATTGGAATGGAAGAGAACAGTAGGCTGGATTGCATTTTGCAAACTGCACAGTGCTTTTCATGGCCTAGATCTTCTCCCTGAATCAAAGGCCCATATTATAAACATCAATACTCTTTAAATGATGCTGCATGGCTGTGAACCATTAAATGGAGCCTATGAAATATTAGAGTGGCAATTCACCCAAAGGTCAATGGAAAGGCACATGGAAGACATAAGAAGACTTTGAAGCGTTCCTCAGGAGAATCCCTATAATATATATCATCAAAGATGTGTGGAAGGGGGACTAAGTGATACAGCAAAAGCGGGAGATATCTGGGGAGCCCACATGCACCACTGGTAACAGTTCAATATCAAATGATTGAGAGGAAGGCACCTTTCCCTCCCTGCCCCCCACCCCTCACCAGAATGATGAGCAGGCTCTCTGTGAAGGATTTACACAATGATGTGGATAAGAAACAGAAAGGATGAGTTGGTATGGAAACATTGCAATACACATTGTTGGAGGGCGTATCCACACCAATAAGATTATATATCCATCAAAGGATCAGAGAAATTTCCACTTTCACTGCAACCATCTTGCTTCAAGTTGTAAGAGCTTCCTAACAGCCCCCCCCATCAGTTTCTACACACTGCTGCCAGATTAGTTTTCTGATCTTCAATCTTAAAACTACTCAAAAGCCTCTGATGCATCTTGATTGTCTACAGAGTGAAGTGAAAACCACTGAGCCTGACACTTGATACCTTTGTGATCTAGCTTTAACCTAACTTCAGAATCTTATCCAATTATTCCCCTATTCTCTCTCCAAACTAGAAAATATCCAGCCTATTTCCTGCCTCTGTATCCTTTGTTCATTAATGCCACCCCAACCTTTAAATCTTTCTTTAAATTCTTTAAATCTCTGTTCAAATGCTAACTTTTCCATTAAACTTAGCATAATTCTTCTGCGGGGGAAGAGGGGAAACTTCTGAATTCCCATAGGACTTGCTTTTCCTCTCATGGCATATCACATTCTACTAGTATTATAATCATTTGTGTTCCTATCTTAACTCCTCACTTCTAGACTCTAAGCTGTTTGAGGATAGATATGTTCTTATATTCATTTTTAGGTCAGTACCTCCCACCACCCCACCAGTACTTGCTACCATAGTAGCTTCTTGCACATAAGGGGTTCCATAAATGTTTATTGAATATAAATGATTGAATTTTTAAATAGATCAAAAGAAGATCAAATTTTAGTTTTGAACCTCCTTCTTCAACCTAAGAAAATCCTAGTAGGTGGTGATTTTTTTCTTTAGGTTACAAGGGTAGTTTAGGAGAAAATGGGAAGTAAGAACCCACAAGGGATTCATTCATAAAATAAAAATATATGAGATTCCATGTGACTCAACTAAGCCAATAAGCATGCAGGGTTCAAAATTGAGTGAATGAATATACAGATTACAGTTATCTAATGGCTCACTTAGGGTTATTTATTGAGGCAAAAGATATAAACATGACATTAATAACTCATTACACTATCATAAGGTCCTAGGACTTCTGAACTCTGGGATATGGGGCCACCCAGATGTCTAGAAATTTTATTAACAGAGAGATGCTTAAGAGTCGGATGAGATAGTGTGTTTTGGTATAATTCATTCACTTTACGAGAGCAGGGAGAGTAGATAAATCATGGCTTTGGAATAATAGTTCAAGCTGCCTCTTTAACATACAAGGTGCTTGATCATGGACAAGTCACCTACTCTCTCAGTACCCTCAGACAACTCCAAAACTCCTGTTGTTTGTTCTTCATTGTAGTGACCAAAGACACTACAGGTGATGACTTGATTTGTGTGTGAATTGGATTTAAGTGAGGCAGAGGTGCACAAAGTCATCAGTCTCACTCTCTGTTCCAGAGTCATCAGTGCACAGGGGTAAGATAAAAGTCAAGATGATCATGGTGGCTTGGGATGCAGTGATGACCTGGCATCTTTGATGTCTGACCAAGCTCTAAGTACTCCATAGCACCTGCTTCAGCTGTGTTCATGGCCATTGGAACCAATTGTTTTTATCTGTCATTCCACTGGGGGAGGTCTTCATATGCTTGGGACAGACATCCCCCTGACTCACAGACAGGTTTGAGGCCTATTGATTAATCTCAAACTGGCTTAGCCCATCTGCTGAGATGGTTTTACCAGGCTGTGGCTGCTATGCATGCTATAGCATCTTGGAGCCACAGGTGAGAGTTGGGTGAAAGGTGAACAACAAAGGTGAATGAGCAGCCCTGAAAAGGGCTCAACAAGCCCTCACATCAGAGGTGCTGATCCTCCTGAATACCTCCTATACCTCTCAAAAAACTCTCAAGTCATAGATGAGGGTGATCCCTCTGCATCCCAAATGAGCAGGTTTCTATAACAAGAGCTAACATTAACTAATACATCTTAAGCTTTACAAAGCACCTTACATCTACCTGTTCCTCAGAGTAACTTTGTGAGATAGGTGTTATCATACTTATTTTATAGACAAGGAGATGGAGGTAAATGACTTGCCTAGGTTCACTTTACTAGGAAGTGTCCAAAGCAGAATTTGAACTCAAGTCTTACTGACTCTGAGTACAGACTCTTGTTTTCAATGGCTTCTAGCAGATCCATACCCCACTCCATCCCACTCAACCCCCCCAAAATTTCAGTTTTCAGAACCAAAAATTTGCTTAACAGGAATCAAGTGGGTAAATATCCAGGTTTGACTATCCATGACAAGGGAATTAGTCAGTCAACAAATGTTTATTAAATAGTTACTGTGTGCCTGGAACTGTGTCAAGCACTGAAGTTACAAAGAAAGGCAAAAATAATACCTGCCATGAAAGAACATATATTTTAATGAAGGAGAAAGCCGGTAAATAATTAAGTACATATTTCATATGTGTGTGCATGTGTACATATATACATACACACACTCATAAAGAGAAAATGGAAGGTAACTTGATTAGTGAAGGCATTAGTAACTGGTCAACTAGTAAAGGGCTCCTACTGAAGATATTATTTGAGCTGAGTCTTAAGGAAGCCAAGAGGCAGGGGTGAGGGGTCAGAGCATTCCAAGAGCAAGGGAAAACCAGAACAAAGACACAGAGATGAGCAATGGAATACAGTGTTTGAGAAACTGGTAGGAGGCCACATAGCCGGATCGTGGTATTAGTGGGGAGAGGGGGTGGCAGGAGGTTAGATGTAGGAAGACTAGAAAAGTAGGAATGGGCTAGGTTATGAAGAGGTTTAAAGGCTAAGCAGAACACTTTCTATTTGGTTCTGGAGGTAATAGGGAAGGACTCAAGATCACTGAGCAAGAAAGTGACATGGCCACATCTATGCTTCAGAAAAGTCACCTTGGCAGTTGAATGGAGGATGATTGAAGTAAGGAGAGACTTGAAGCAAAGGGACCGATTGAAAGGTTATTGTCAAAGTCCAGGTGAGAGGTTTAAGGGCTGTGTGAGTGGAGAGAAGGGGAGGCATAGGAAAGGTACTGGGAAGGTAGAAACAAGAAGATTTGTCTATGGATTGAATATATGGGGAGAGTGAGAGGGAGCAGATTGTGAGCCTGTTTGACTAGGAGGATGGTGATGCCCTCACCAGCTTTGGAGGAAAGATGAAGTCTGTCTTGGACACATTGAGTTTGAAGGGCCTTGAGGGCATCCAATTTGAGACCTCCAAGAGGCAGTTAGTGGTATGGAACTGGAGCTCAGAAGAGAGACTGAACAGTGTGTGTGTGTGTGTGTGTGTGTGTGTGTGTGTGTGTGTGTGTGTGTGTGTGTGTGTGTGTACCTGAGAGTCATCTACAGGGAGACAACGGGACCCCCAAGGGAGCTGATGAAATCACGAAGTGAGATATTATAAAACAAAAGGAGAAGAGGACCATGGAGAACAAAGGCTTAGAGCATACCCATAGTTATGTGGGAATGATGAATGAAAAATCAGCCAAGTAGGGATGGGACAGATAGGAAGAAAATCAGGGCAGAGTAATATCACAAAAACCCAGAGAGGAGAGCTTCTCCAGAAGTCAATCAATAGCATCAAATGCTGTGGAAAGTTAAAGGACAATCAGAATAAAGAAGAAAATAATTCACTTTGACCACTAAGAGAGCACTGGTCACTCAAAGAGGTCAGTTTCAGCTGAATGGTGAGGTAGAAGGGAGGTGGGATGGAAAGTGGAGGGAGGGAATAAGCATTCATATAACACCTCCAAAATGCCAGGCACTACGCTAAGCACTTTACAAAAATTATCTCATTTGATCCTCACAACAACCCTGTGACGTACGTGTTGTTATCATCATTTTGCAGATGAGGAGACTGAGGCAAGCAGCAGTTCAGTGACTTGCCCAAGGTCATCCAACTAGCAAGTGTCTGAGGCTGAATCTGAACTCAGATCTTCCTGACTTCAAACTCAGCATTCCTACTACACCATGAGGAGAAGTAGAAGCATAGGCGTCTCTCAAGGAGTTTAGCCTCAAAGGGAAGAAAAGATATAGAATGATAGCTGCAGGGAGGGGAAAATTAAGTAAGGGTATTTTTTTTTAAAGATCATGCATCATAACATCTAGATTATGTAATTACTAGGAAGACATAAGGTAAAACAAGGCATATGATAATTTGCAGCTACAAAACAACAACCATCCCAGAAAAACAGATCTCCAAGTTTTCTGGGGCCTATACTATGCTCTCTATACCGTGACTCTCACCACATCATGACTTAGGTACATGCTGTGCTGTCTGGAAATAACAGGATGAACTCATCATATGAGTCCTGAAGATGCCTTTGATTCTATGTAATTGTCTCATCCTGCCAACCTGCTGCCCTAAAGAAAGGGTCAAATGATGCAGTTTTGAGAAGGCTAGCCTCTGTTGGGATGATAATTGTAAAGGACTTAGCATCAAAATGTAAGGAGCATGGTGGGGAAAGGCCAGTGATTAGCATTCTGCCTCCATTACCATCTGTAATGGAGAGGAAGCTGGCTGCCTAACATGCATTTTGTATTGGTTGTACCTAATGTGGAAAATCTAATTTAGATCAATATTGCAAAGTATGATGGGCATCAGCCCTGGCCAAATAACTGCTGTCAAGATGTTTTTTTTTTTGATGGTATAGCAACTGACAGGACCTGTTATGAACCTACTTATTTTTAAAAATATGTCAATGCTGTGCTCTAACCCTGGGAAATACATTAGGTTAAATTGTGCAGATGCCATCATATTTAGCAGTGGTGTGTAAGGCAAAAAGAAGTTTGCTTTTTAATAAACTTGTCTGGGAGTAATAAGAAAAACTAAATCCCACATATAAAGCTTAAGGTTTTCTCAATGCAATGCTAACCTGACAAATACTAGAAGATACAAAACTATTTACAGGCCAGAAAAACTACTAACAAATGGTAACCTTGAGCACTACTTAACCTTAATTTTATTACATAGAGGCACTTGAATTTAAGAAAAGACCACATCCAGAAATCCAACCTCATGGAAGACACAAAACAGAGAAAGATTAATTGCATTTTACAGGATCTTTGTCCCTACAAGGAAAGGGCTACTTTTACCAGAAAGTTTCTTCAAGGCTTAAAAAAAAAAAAACAAAAAAAAACAGGATTCCTTTTACAAAAATTCAATTTACACTCAATTTTCCCCCAGAAACAAAGAATACAATCACTTTAAGGAAAATTAAAGTACGACCCTCTTTTTTCTTTTTCATTATTTCTTTTTCTTTTCATTATTTCCTCCTTCTTTAATTATAAAAATAGGAAAATATAAAACCTCTCACTATTGCAATATCAAAGAAGTACACAAAGAGAGACAATGACATCCAAGAGCGTAGTTCTTAAGGAAATGTTGAAATGTCTGAACTTTTACGCACTTTTGGAACTTTTATACATGCTTTTTAACCCCAGTCAGATTACAAAGTGTATGCATATGCTATCCGTTATGCCAAGCTTTAGCAAAATCAGCTGGATTTTCCTATTTTTTCTTGTCTCTTTCTTCATAACTATTTTGCATTGATAGAAAATTCCACTTTGTAGTGGAATACATCAACTTCTATTTTGTCTCACATTCTCTTTTTCTGTGTGTTTTAAGAAGCAACCATGAAATATAGCTTATTTAAGATTATTTTTGCAAAGTTTGGGATTTGGCAAACTCAGAAAGGAGACTCCAGGGAACAGTCATTTGATGATAATGATTGATAGTTTGGGGTGGAAGGGAGACAGAAAAAAAAAGTAAAGAAGAGAAATAAACATGAAAAATAAAAGGAAGAACAATATTTTGGAAGGAAGAATAAAGTCAGGAAGAACCAGAGGAATGATACTTTCACATTTCAAGTCATGAAAATTGAAAGGGAGTACAATAGAAATCAGCTGGACTGCCATATACTATGGACAGATTTCAATTGACCTTGATCCATAGGACCTAAAAGGTGTCTGTGTGGATGGAGCATTTGTGAGGAAATCTGCCTTAATGTAGCCTTTGGACTTTGTTTGCCTGCCTAGAGTTTGGTATTATCATTCTGGGGAACCTGGGGATCTATTTGAGAACCTATAAACAAAAGTCAACAAAAAACCGGGTTTCTTTCTTACTCCTTTTGTAGCCACAAGAACATTAAAGCATTACTCTTTGATTCTCTCCTAACCCTGAGATTTTTTTTTATTGAGGTAGAAGAGAGTAAGGGGAAAGGGAAAAAAAAACATATTGCCACATTGAAGAAAAAAACCCACAGTTGCCTTTTTTATTTCCCCCAAAGTCCTGAGCACTTTACCTGCATCTACCATGAGAGAGCTGGAAATTCAATTCAATTAACTATGTAGTTATTCAATGTCTTATGAGTGTAAGGCACCACATAGCTAAATAGTGCCTGTCCTCAAAAATCTTAATAGTCTAATGGAGTAATATAATGAACACTAATAATTATGAATGATACAAGGTAGAAGATGAAAGAGAAAAGATTCAAAGTGGACTGAGAAAAGTTAAAGAAAGATCATCTGCTTAAAAGCAGCAGGGCATAGGGATCAAGAAATACTTTGTGGAGGAAATGGCAACTGGGCTGGGCCTTCAAGGTAAAGAAATTTCATCAAAAAGGAGTAGTTCCAGACAAAGGACCATAGGATCATAAATATACGGTTAGAAGGACCTTAGAGGTCATCCAGTCCAATGGTATCATTGTATAGTTGAGGAAACTGAGTCCAGGAAAGGTTAAGTGACTTGCCCAGGATCATAGATGCAGTAAACATCAGAAGAATCTGAAGCTGTCTGCTGACTCTAGAGCTAACACTCTTCCCACTGTATTGCAGTGGAGGAGAATATCAGACAAAGGAAATGGCATGTTAGTTCAGATTGGTTGGACTTTAGGGTGAATAATAGCTAGCAATAGGTAACATTTATATAGTGCTTTTTTGTTGTTGATTCTCAAAATAGCTAATATTTATTTTTTTAGCTTTATTTTATTTTCCATTCCAAATTCTTACCCTCCCTCTACTTTTTCCTCCCCACGTTGAGAAAGCAAGAAAAACAATACCCATTATACACATGAAGTCATGCAAAACATATTTCTGCATATTAGCCATGTTCTGCGGGGAAGGGCAACAAGAAAAAGGAAGAGAAAAAATGTGCTTCAATTTCTACTCTGAATCCCCCAGTTCTCTATCTAGAAGTGGACAGCATTTTTTTTTATCATGAATCCTTTGGAATTGTCATGGATCATTGTGTTAATCACTTACAAAGTCTTTCACAGTTGATAATCTTTAGAATATTGCTATTACTATGTAAATTGTTCTCCTAGTTCTGTTCACCTCACTTTGCATCAGTTCACATACATCTTCCCAGATTTTTCTGAAACCATCCCCCTTCATCATTTCTTACAGCATGACTGTCTTCTTTGAGAATGAAGGACAAACAACATGATAGTATCCCATCTTATTCAAATATCTTATTTTGTTTAGTCATTCTTCAAGTGATCCTCTCAAGTTTCCAATTCTTTGTCACCACAAAAAGAACTGCTATAAATGTTTTATACAAAAGGTCCTTTTTTTGTCCTTGATTTTTTTCAGGTATAGACCTAGTAGTAGTATTACAGGGTCAAAGGGTATGCACAATTTTATACCTTTGGGGGGCAAATTGCTCTTCACAATGGTTGAACTAGTTCACAACTCCACCAACAGTGCATTAGTGTCCCCATTTTTCCATATCCTCTCTAACATTTGTCATTTCTATATAGTGCTTTAAGGTTTGCAAAGAGCTTTATAAATATTATCTCTTTTTATCCTAGGAGGTAGATGCTATTATTACCCTTATTTTACAGATGAGGAAACTTGGGCAGAGAGCAATTAAGTGACTTGCCCAGGGTCACAAAGCCAGTAAGTATCTGAGCCCAGATTTGAACTTCGGTCTTCCTGATTCCAGGTCCAGAGCTCTATTCAATGTACTACCTAGCTGCTGAGATATGTGTGGAGGAAAGTAGAATGACATGAAACTGGAAGGGTACATTGGAACCAAATTTCATAGGCCTTTAAATATCAAGGGAAGAAGTTTATATTTTATCCTAAAAGCAATGGAAAATCACTGAAGGTTTTTTAGTTGGCAAGAAATAAATTCGGATTAGGAAGATTATTTCGGCATGTGAAATATGGATTATAGAGTGAAGATATGTAGAAGGAAGGAAGGCCAGTTAAGAGACTATTGTAATAGTCTAGGCAAAAGGTGGTATGAGTCTGAATTAGGATCCTGGAAGTGTGAGGGATAAAGGGGACAATTAATGGTCATATCTAATCTGGTCATGCCTGAAAGCTCCCAATTAGAGCATATGTCAACAAGAAAGGAGCTTTCAGAGCATCTCCTGGCAGGAAATGTGATCCCAATTAACACTATCAACTTCTTCCTTCCATAGGCACAAAAAATAATGGCTAAGAAATATCCTGCCACTTACCAGACAGGATTCCCCTACCCTAACCTGCACCAGTACATTTTCCATTACTGCCTGGCATGCTCAATTCCTAATTCCCAGCACCAAGCTGGGGTCAATTACACAATTCATTTACTGTACATGAGTCACACAGATGCTTGAACATTTGGCCATTTCTAATGCCCAGAAGAACACAATGAATTATTACTGGACTTAAGCATTCATTGGCTTTAACTTCCTTTTTTTCCACCAGCCTGTTCCAGAGCAGATTCTCGATGATTGTTCCTCATGTCCAGTTGATTTGATATAGATATTCATCATCAACTCTAGTAATCAGGTTTTCCCTTGACTGTTTTATGAGATAAACTGATGTTGTCTCCTTGTTGGTTATTTCCAGTCTTTATCTTTAGCACATTTAACTTTCTCACTCTCAACCATTAAGCCTTTGGGGGGTTTTTGTTTGTTTAGAACTGTGATTTGATCCATGAAGGGAAGGTCTGGTAGAACCACCAACACAAATTGGCATATTGTCTATAATACAGAGTATTAGAGAATTGCCTGGAGGCAACTGAGGGGTTAAGTGACATAGTGAGAGTTAGTCACCTACATATTTGCCAGAGTTGGGACATGAAGTGATGTCTACCTGGCTACAAGACTAATCCTCAATCCTATATACCATGCTGCCTCTTTACTTTCTATGTATGTCATATAATATTACAGAATCATAAGATTTGGAGGTTATAAACTACCCTAGAGATATCTCATTTTATCAGTGAGGAAACTGAGAGTTAGAGGACTTAAATGACTTGCTCAAAGTCATGAAGTCTCAAAAATATCATACTTTGGGGCGGCCAGGTAGCACAGCAAGTAAGAGCACCAGCTCCAGTGTCAGAATGAACTGGGGTATCGAATCCCGGCTCCGATACTTAGCACCACACCCAGAAATAACTGGCTGTGTAACCTTGAGCAAGTTACTTAACCCCGATTGCTTAAAAAAAAAATCATACTTTCAAGAAAAAAACACCAGAGAAATTATGATTTGAGAATCTAATGGCATATTATTGTGGCATAAGAAATGACAAGAAAACAGTAAAATATATGAAAATTATATAACATATTACAGACTAAGAAAAATAGAACAATGTAACTATATGTTTACAACTATTAGAAACAATAAACAGCAACAAACCCCAGAAAAATGAACAAAAAAAGTATAAAAGGAAAAGAACTGCTCTCAAAATAACTATAAAATACATGGGATGTGTGAAATTTTATCTACTACACCATATTCAGGACTTACATAAATAATAACCATGCAACATTCTTTGCAGAAATGAAAGAACACAAATAATTAAAGAAAGATGAAATATTCATGGTTGAGTAATGACAATATAATAAAAAATAATAACACCAAATTAATTTACAGATTAAGATCTATACTAATCGAGCTCTAAAGTTTATATTTTCCAGTGCTAGACAAAATAATAACAAAATTTGTTTGGAAGAACAAAAGGCCTAAAATCTCAAAAGAAATAATAGAAAATAAGTCATTAAGGGGGCATAGCATTACCAGACTTCAAACGGAATTGTAAAGCAGTAATCATCAAAATTATTTGGGAGTGGGTAAAAAGAGAAGTAGTTCATGAAACAGACTAGATAAGCAATATATAATGGTAGCCCAGCATTTGGTAAACCCAAGAACCTAAATTACAAAGGGGAAGACTTCTTGTTTGATAAGAACTGCTGGGAAAAGTAGAAAACAATTTTTAGTAGAAATTAGGTGCAGACCAGCATCTTACACTATATGCCACAATCAGTTCTAAATGTATATATAACCTGAGTATGAAAAGTTTCATTGTGAAAAAAATTGGAGAACAGAAGGAGGTAGCTTTCTTTCAGAACTGTAGCTGAGAAATAATCCTTAACCAAATAATAGATCAAGATAATAATAAAAGATATAATAATTAATTTCAAGTAGGAAAAAAATAAAACATTTTCACAGGAACAAAATCAATGCAGATAAAAAAAAAGAGAAACTACTAAATGGAAGGAAAATTTTCATGTCAAATATCTCTGAAAAAAATCTGATACACAAGTTTGGAAAATTAAAATAATTATATAAGATCAAAGGATATAAACAGCTTTCAAAAGAATTGCAAACCATTAACAACTATTCTTCCTCCTAGTTTTCCAGACTTTTTTTTTTTTTTTGCTTTTTGGAAGACAATTGGGGTTAAGTGACTTGCCCAAGGTCACATGGCTATTTTTTTGTGTTAAGTGTCTGAGGCTGGATTTGAACTCAGGTCCTCCTGACTCCAGGGCCAGTGCTCTATTCACTGTGCCACCTAGCTGCCCCTTTTCCAGACTTCTTACACCTTATTCTTCCTCATGTATTTTTTTCAGTCCCGTGGCAATGGCTTCCTTGCTGTCCCATGAACAAGCCACTCCACCACTTGACATTTCCTCTGCCATTCTCCTCTGTCTGGAATGCTCTTCCTCTACACCTCCACTTACTGGCTTCCTTCGCTTCATTTAAGTTCCAGTTAAAATTCCATCTTTTAGAGGAAGGCTTTCCCAATTCCTCTCACTTCTAATGCCTTCCATCTTTTAATTATTTCTCATTCACTCTTTATATTTGTTTGGTTTTTTGTCTTTCCCATTAGATTGTGAGCTCCTTGAGGGTAGGGAATGTCTTTTGCCTCTTTTTGTATTTCCAGTGCTTAACATGGTATCTGGCACATTCATGTTTATTAATTGAAGAAGCATATGGAAATGTGCTCCAAATTGCTATTAATGAGAGAAGTGCAAACCAAAATAATGTTGAGGTTCATCTCATACCCAGCAAATTGAGCAAAGATTATGAAAGGCAGTAATTGTGTTGGAAGAATTATGGGAAGGCAAGCACACAAAGACTCTACTGGAGGAGTTGTGATTTGGCACAGTCTGGATGAGTATATGAAGTTACAAAAGAAAATTATTAACTTGTTCATACTCTTTGACCCAGAGATCTCACTTCTAGGCATAATTCCCCAAAAAATAAAAGACAGAAAGAAGGGACCCATCTTATACATGCACATGCATGTGTGTGTAGGTATGTATATGTATATATATACACATACATGTGTATTATGTATGTGTGTATATATGCACATATATATCCATAGCAGAAATATTCATTTCATAGTAGAAAAGAAATAGAAACAAAGTAAGACCTCATTATTTGAGGACTAACTGAACAAAATGTGCTATACAAATGGCATGGAATGTTGAAGAATTCAGAAAAATATGAGATTTGTATGAACTGATGCAGTACGAAATAAGTAGAACCAGAACAATATACATAATGACTATAATGGTTGGTTGGTTGGTTGTTGTCCTTTGTTCTCGAAGAGGACCAAAATGACATCACTACACTAAGGTCAAGTTTCAATGTGTCCAGTGACTGATTAGACCAACAAAACCTCGGCTCTATTACAGGTCAGGCACAAATAGTCCATGTGAACATTTGGAGTGGATTCTCCAAATTTGCACATTCTGCATTTCCTCTGAGCTGTTTCAATCCTGCTTTGTTCATAGAGCCCAGCACCTTCTCTGATGTGAGCACTCCATACTGAGCAGTCTTGTGCCAGTGTCTCCCATGTCACAAATCAATTCCAAAGTTCCTGAGAGAGACCTTAAGAGTGTCCTTGTATCACTTTTTCTGACCACCAAGTGAATGCTTGCCCTGTGTGAGTTCTCCATAAAACAGTCTTTTCAGCAAGTGTATGTTTTGTATTCAAACAATGTGGCCAGTCCATCTAAAGCAGAGTTTGAATGCTTGGTGGTTTAGTCCAAGTAAGGACCTCAGTGTCTGGTACCTCTTCCTGCCAGGTGATCTTCAGAATCTTCCTAAGACAATTCAAATGGGAGCAATTCAGTTTCCTGGAATGGTGCTTGTAGCCTGTCCGGGTTTCACAGGTATACAATAATGAGGTCAGCACAATGGCTCTGTAGACCTTCAGTTTGGTAGTCAGTCTAATACCTTTTCTCTCCTTTTCCTTCAGAACCTTCCAAACACTGAGCTAACTCTGGCAATGCCTGACTATAATAATGGAAATGGAAATAACACTGAAAGGAAAGCAAACTTTGAGTAATCATAATGAGCAATCTTGGTCTCTTCTTAAGGCAGGGGATTATAGGGGAAGAACGTACACATGCACACAGAGTGAACATCAAAACTTAGAGCAAAACTGGTTTCGCTTAGTTGTTTTTCCTTCTTATGTGGGTGTTCAATTCCTTTTGTGAGAGGTAAATATATCTAGAAATGACCAATGTAAAAAGGAAAGGCATAAATAAAACTTAGTTTTTAAGAGAGTTCAGAAGAGGTCATGAAAGAACAAACAAGATAACGATTATGATCAAGTAGATTTTAAAATTTCTGCTAAACTTAGTAACTGTTAGCAAAACTTAATATTCAAATACATAGGAATTCATTTATAATCTTTTTTCTAATTCTTATATATTTGAACGTTAGGTTTTGCTAATGGCTACTTATTTTAGTACAAATTTTAAAATCTAATGATTATAATCATTATTCTGAATTTTGTTTTTATCTATTTAAACCCATAAGAATTATATTTACTAAGCTAAAAAATTAGAAAGCCATCCATTTTTATTCTTTAGTTCCCTAAGCTAATCATAAACTGGGGTCAGATGGACATTTCCCTCCCATAGCATACCATTACACAATTGGCTAGTTATCTTATGGAGGTTTAATGCCTGCCTCTGAAGCATCTGGAATTGGTCAGTGTCAGAGGCAAAAGGATATTGGAATAGATGGACCATTGGGATATTCTGGCATGGTGCTTTCCATGGTCCTTGGAGTATTCTAAAGATTAAACACTTCTTTTTGATTTAATAGGCCCTGTGCTAAATAATGGGTGTGTTTGGGAGTCCAGTTGGACCAGAGATCTATGTTTTTAAAATCATTTTTTATACATACCATGTATTTTAGCTATACCTCAGGAGGCTGTAGGTTGTAAGGCTCCCAAGATAAATTGGCATTAAGTCATCTAAGGGACATAACAAACAATATTCAGTATCTCCAAAGCTGGTATACAATAATTCATCAATCCTAACTATGAACACCTAATCCTTTCTCTTCTTGTCAATTCAAAGACCAATGAAACATCTGCAATGATTTTGGTTGGTTCATTCCATCCACAAGTTGACTAGCAAAGTTATCACAAAGGGAAATTGTGCAATCCTGAATAGGATATAGTTCTTGTACTTTCAACTCATCAAATCCAACTTTTAAAAAACACATTCACTTTCTTCTTATCCTTCTTTGGGGCCAGCTTCATCTAGAGAGTTAGGTTGAAGTAAATGAATGCGTGTCTTGAAAAAATGTACATTCAAAACAACTGAATTGTGAAAGCACTTCTCAGTCTGAATGTGATGTCATCACCATATGTATTATTCCTTGGTCTTTATGGCATCCAAAAGACACCTCTCATTTTAATTGCAGTGGACAATTTGGTGCATCATATGAAAATCCACAACAAATTACCATGTCCACTGAGAGTAGAAAGGGGTGGGATGGGGTAGATATCCTTGCTAAAGTCTACAAATAATACAAAGACTTCCAATAAATTCTGTTTAAACTGAACTTGTGCCTCTTATTTGTGGCAAATAATGTTAAAATACTAATAGCATACAGGTCTCTAATAACCTTTCTGTGCCCAGAATATATGCAACCCTCTGAATGGAGATCTCAGGGTCACCTGTAGACACTGGAACAATAGTGGCCAAGAATTTCTGCTTCACATATCCAGAGTTCCATAGGGTCTCTTAGGAATGTGATCTCTCATCCCTCTGGATGCCGGGGGCATCCTGTTCATAAATTTCAGAGCCAGAGCAACTCCATGGTAACCTATGGAGTTTATTAATAATAATGCCATTACTCTCCTGGATTTATGTCCAGCATTTCTTCCAAAGAATTCCAAATGCATTTATATATATTATCTCATGGATTTTTTTAAATAAAAAGTTCCACAGCAGCTTCATGAAAAATCATAAATAATATATGTACTTATATATATATATACACAATTCAACAATACAATTTCAACAGTACATTTCCCAACCTTAATATGCATTGCATACTCATTCCTTCTTTAAAACTCTTTCCATATTCAATCAACAGCTTTTTTAAAGTGCTTACTATGTGTCAGACATTCTTCTAAATAGTAGGGACAAAAAAAAAGCTAAAACAAAACCCACCATTAATCAGAAAAAAAGATTATTTTTTTTTACAAACTATATAGTATTTACATACTATATAGTATGAATTACAGAATCGTAGAATATTCCCTAAGTCCAATCACCTCATTTTGAAGAGGAGGAACATAAAACTCAGATCTAAAATACATATACAGTATCATCCTATTTCCATTTCAGTCATCTATCCCTAAGATTTCAAGTAATGTATGTCATTTATGTCAGATAAAACTATGAAGTAGGCAAGATTTATTTTTATATCTACACATTCTACCATTGGGTATTTATCACTCTATCACTACCTTGTGATGGCCTTGATTAGCATACTCTGCTTAGTCCTGTTCTCCTAGGTAACAAGTAGTTATTCTCATCAACTCACGCTACACAGGAGCAAACATTAGAGTATTCATTAGAGAAATAGGTTCATTTTAGCCTCAGACATGTGTTAGCTGTATGACCCTGGGCAAGTCACTTACCTCTGTTCGCTTCAATTTTCTCATCTATTAGATGGGGACAATAATAACAGCTACTTCCCAGAGTTGTTGTGAGGATCATATGAGATATCTGTAAAGTGCTTAGCAAAGTACTTAACTTATTGTAAGTGGTAGATAAATGGGGCAGCTAGGTGACACAGTAGATAGAATGCTGGGCCTGGAATCAGGAAGACTTATCTTCCTGAGTTCAAATCCAGCCTCGGACACTTACTAGCTATATCACCCTGGGCAAGTCACTTAGTCTTATTTGCCTCAGTTTCCTCTTCTATAAAATGAGCTAGAGAAGGAAATGGCAAGCCACTCCATTATCTTTGCCATGAAAAATCCAAATAGGCTTGTGAAGAGTCTGACATGACAGAAAACCAACAAAAGCAAATAAATGTTGTTATAAAACTGAGGCCCCTGAATGCAGTGCTTCAATTCAAAGAAATAGAGTGAAAATTTCAAATTCTATCTTAGATGGGTGGGAGATGAGTTGTTGTTGTTTGTCTTCTCTCAAATCTTTCTGCAGAGAGGGCTGGCCCTAAATGTAGAGATTTAAAAAAAAAAAAACTTTTTCTTTTATTGTTTTAAAAGCCAAATTGTTATTCATGATTCTGATAAGATAAACCAGAAACTCTCTGCCTTATTACACTGAAGCCATCTTCTCAAAGAATCTTCTATGGATAGCTCTTTTCCACTGAACCTAATTTTATGGAGTATCCATCAGAAATTCCATTCAGACTTTGAGTAATGATGAGCCAGAGGGTGAGCAAATACACATAACCTGAATACAGTGGAAAGAAGAGACTTCTTGGCCTCTTCCCAGATTCTGCCCTAAACCAAGTCTGATGTCTGTCTCCAGGGCAGAATAGCTGAACTACATCTGGCCAAGGATCAG
This sequence comes from Petaurus breviceps papuanus, assembly GCF_028583685.1. Taxonomy (NCBI): domain Eukaryota; kingdom Metazoa; phylum Chordata; class Mammalia; order Diprotodontia; family Petauridae; genus Petaurus; species Petaurus breviceps. The sequence goes on from NW_027185887.1 coordinate 8,302,858, forward strand.
AGAATCACAGCAGTTAGATAACTTTGAGGCCATCCATTTTGCTCTTTTATTTTAAAGATGGGGAAATTGGGGTCCATGGAGGTGAAATGCTTTGCCCTAATGCACCCAAGTGTCTGGGCAGGGGTATATTTCAATCCTTTCTGTGTGGCATAGATTAGCTAAAGTGAAAACCCCCTTTAATATAACAAACATTCTGATAAAATGTCATCTCAGACCAGGATGCAACATGGCCCCATAAATAGAGATCTACCCTCAAAACCAGGAAGACCTACTCATCCAAGTCTCTCCTCTTCCATACACTTGCTGGGTGACCCTGGCCAAGCCATTTAGCCTCAGTGCTCTAGGCAACTCTCTGAAACAATAAATTATAGAGAGTACCAATCTGAAAAGAGGGAGGGAGTTTCCTTATCTGGGATATCCTATACCAATTAAGTCAAGGGTCTAGGCTGGTTCCCAGAAACAGTCAGGTGGCACAGTGGATAGAGTATGGGGCCTAGACCAGGAAGACCTGGGTTTAAAACCTGTCTCAGACACTTACTAGTTGTGTTACCTAAAGTAAGTCACTTAACTTCTGTTTTGCCTCAGTTTCCTCATCTATAATATGGGAATAATAATAGCACCTTCCTCCCAGGGTTATTGTGAGAATCAAATGAGATATTTTTAAAGTGCTTAGCACAGTGTTTGTCACATAGTAAGCACTAGATAAATGCTACCTATTACTACAAATATCCTATAGCTCTGTGACCCTGGGCAAGTCACTCAACCTCTGCCTCAATTTCCTCAACTATAAAATGAGGATAATAACAGCACCCCACGGGGTTGTTGTGAGGATTAAATGAGACAATATTTGTAAAAAGAACTCAGCACAGTGTCTGGCATATGGGAGGCACTATGTAAATGTTTGTCCACTTCCTTTCCTCTTCCATATATAAAATTAAGCTAATAACTACCCCAAACTTAGGTCTGTTATTTTATGAACTCCAGCACGATGACTAATTAATCTAGTTAGTTGTACAACCATCTTTATAGCAACAGAAAGTACAAATTCCAAGGCTGAATCTAACTTTCTGGCAGGCCCATTAAAAATTCCACCATGAAGCAATCACCTAAGAACATTGTAAAGTAACTTGGTCAAACAGATTAGGACAAGCTCTGGTGCATTTAAGTTTTATAAGCATATGTATGGAAATGCCATCCAGGTATAAACATTTCCATTCTCAATCTTTAAAATCCAGTACAGCGTAACCAAGAAAAAAACTGTTAAAAATCCTTGCTGGTGACACAGAGCTCGGTTTGTCTTTGCTTAGCTGCCACAGAGCTAGCCAGCCAAAAGAGCTGGATGTCTAGTGTCTCAATATAATTGCGTTCATTCCAGCTTCCACTGACCCATTTTCCAACAGCTTTGTCACTGTGCTCAGTGAGCCATCAGACTTGACATTTTCACGTTGCTGAGGTCCTCTTTATCCTTGGGAGTTTGTTTCTATGATGGGATGTCTATGCTTTCCCCAATATTCCACCCATGTCCTTAAATAAGGACAAGCAGAGCCAGGAGCTAAGTCGATGTGATAAATGTAGTCAGAGTATTGAGGATTTTTAAAATGGATGCAACAACTTATTCTGGTCCTTGAGTTGCTCAACTGGAAACATCTTAAAATGTTCCTAGCCCAGCTGCTGGAATAGGGGCTAAGTGCTAGGGGTGGTAAAGTACCATGAGAGCTCAGGATTACGGTTCTGAAAGAGGAATCACCCGACATCCAGATGAGCGGCTGTCAATGGGAAGCAGAGAGCTGAAAACTTGACTGGCCATGACCACTGCTCTCCTTCATTAGACATTTTGATACAAATGTGCATTTACCAGAGGAATCTTGGAAATGTTTCCTCTACTACATTCTATAAAAAATGGGCATCTAACTAAGGTTGGTGTCTACTGAGGCCAGACTTTGATTTGATTCATCACTCCCCCTCAAAGCCTAACTTGCTGAGAGAATGACTCTCTTATATTAATAACCAATTATTGAGATTAAGAATTTTTTACTTCTCTTTCTTCATTCAGAAATAAACCCCTATAGTGTTAATACACTCAGGCTTTGAAGGACATTACTGACCTTGACCAAAAGTTTGCCCACCTAATCCATCCTATCTAGTTGGAATGCTCTCCTGTCCTCTCTCCACTTAGGATATTAGAGTACCCTTACCTGAGGGTACTCTACCCAAAGGAAGGTAAATCTGGATGACTGAAACCTACCTTTATATCTTGGGGTTTACAGGCTGCATTTCTTTCTTAAAGACCATGTCTTAAACCCAATTCATTCTGGTTCTCATTGATTGGACAATAGCTCCCTACCCAAGCACCACCTAATGGTTATTTTGGGGGGACTTATCGCTCAGAGTGAATGTAAATAATAATTGTTTCTCTTTTGGCCAGAAACTCTGAGAGTCTTCCCCTCCCAGTTTGATTTTTTTTATTAAATAAAATCATTGATTCACTTATTAAACAACCCTAATCACTGAATACTTGTTGCCTCAAAGTGAGAACTTGGAAAAACCTTAGCTTAAAAAGGCCAAGGTCTCTCACTATATCCTTGGCCATGTCCAGGCATCCTGATTTATATCTGGCCACTGGACCCAGATAGCTCTGGAGGAGAAAGTGAGACAGATGACTTTGCACAGCCCTACCTCAAATTAAATCCAATTCATTTGCAAGTCATGGCATCATCTTCCTGAGGTCATGGTCCTCTTTGAGAATGAAGAATAAACCACACAATACCCACCCAACTAGAAAAACCTTATAAAGAGATTCTAATCTAGGTGAATTCCAGTCCATTGTGGTCTACTCAGGCTTGAGGGTGGGAGGTGGTAAGAGCCTTTGTCTAGATTGCCCAGGAGTAGCCTGGGGGGTAAGAGTGATATAATCAAAGCAATGTTCTCCCAGTCCTCCATTAGAATAGGTCCACCTCTCATTATAATTATTCCATTAATTGTTAATCCAAGTTGATTGTCTCTTATTGGGAAAACCTACTCTATAAGTATGAGAGACATCCATGTTTGGTCTTTGGTGTATGAGAGAGAGCCAAATGATCATCTCTTTATTCACTATCAACTAGCAATTATTAATAAAATTATCAACTACCTAGAAACTAAGTCTCTCAAACTTTTCATTCATAACGTGAGGGGTGGGGTAAGCAATGACAGTAAGCTAAGAAGCAATGAAATCAGCGAAGCCATCTGCCTCTGTCAGTGAACCAATTCTATCCTTTCAAGAGGTGAAGACTTTACTAGTAATTCAGGCATCAGGATGAGTACTACATCAATGTACTCAAGGAAAACAACCCCAAAATTACCCTTGGGTCAGATTTTCCAAAAAAAATTCAGTCACAGGATAGAGTCAAGTCCTTGAAAAATATGACTGGATGAATGGAAAGACTACGGGACATTTCCCAAGGGCAAAGGCACAGTGGTATATTCCTTAGACTTCCCTGAGCAGAGACTTTAGAATACCAAGATCACTATCACCAGGACAGAGAGCAGGCTATGACCAAGTAAAGGAAAAAACTTACCTAGTGTGTGGCTGCAGTTAATTGTTCTTACTAAATGTTCTGAGTTCTTACTCAGTTATTTGTACCTGCTAGGAGAGTCAAAAAGCTGCCAGCACCTCCTCTAAATTTCAGCATCCTGAGTCAAAATCCCAATTCCCTCCATCCTAGTTACAGTTTTCTTTGGAGGTGCCAAATTATAATAGTTTTTTAACTACTGGGTAATCAGTTGAGGCAGTTTACTCACAGTGTAAAATTATCCCCTCTGCAATCTCAAAGCCTCTCCCTGAGGTTTCAGGAAAGAGAAAAAGGTCTTCTTATTAATATTTTAGCCAATTAAATTTATGCCTCTAAGCTAAGAATTCTTAGACATTTTCATGTCCTGGACTCCTTTGAAAGGCTGGTGAAGCCTATGGACCCTTCTCAGAATAATGTATTTAAGTGCATTAATTAAAACATACAGGATTTCAAAGGGGATAAATATATTAAAATACAGCTATTAAAAATGTTTTAAGATCACAGATCCCAGTTTAAGGACCCCTACTTTAAGCATGATGCTGGTGTACCTTTTTTCCCTATACCATCATAGTTCCACTAAGATAGCTTAATTTATGGCATTCTTTTGGTTGCAAGATTACTTCACCCAAAGATAAACAGAGATTCCAATGAAGAAGAAAAGGGGGAGATTCCTAAAAACAGCCATTGTGGTGTTAACAGCATTTTTACTGAACCAGTCTCTACCTGAGAATGCTCAGAGCCACACAGTGGCTATACAGGGAACTCATCAAGTAATTCACTCATTGTCAAGGGTGAAACACAGATATATCAGAAATTGTTAAATACAAATGTAAAGCAACTTTAAAGCACAAATAAGCTGCAGATTTAACATACGCTGTCCTGGTAGGAGAAAATAGAGTAGAGGCAGTCAGCTGTCACCATCTGGAATCAGGTCTCTCAAAAGAGAAAGTTTATCAATGACTAGACACTAGAGGAACCTAGATGGTTCAATGGGTAGAATGCTAAGCCTGGAACCAGAAAGTCCTGAGCTCAAACTCATGTATTTTCTAGCTATGTGATCCTAAGCAAGTCATAACTTCTATTGGCCTCAGTTTCCTTAACTGATGATAATAATAGAACCTTGCAGGTTCACAGGACATTTAGTTTGGTTGGGGTTTTTTTAAAGGCTTATCACAGTACCTGGCACATAGTAGTCACTATATAAAAATGCTTATTCCCCCTGTCCCTCTTGCCTTTGCCTCGGATGGCTCCGCTGGTTGCTGTGAGTAGAGGCATCTGTACAGCCATCCACAGACATTGACTTTAGTGACCCGCTTCATTCATCAGTGGGTACCCAGCAGGAAACACTGGGCATATATGTCAGTAACAGTGTCGGGAAGACTAAAGCTCAGAACAAGCTTAGGTTTGCAATAATATTGACAGTAACAACCACAACAAAGCCTTCTTTAAGAAGATCCTAGATTAGGGGCCAGAGGAAGAGCAAAAAATAAGGCCACTGCTTCTGAGGGAATAGGACTATGTTGGTGAACCAGAGGTATTGGAAGCCAGAAGGCAGAACTTCAAAACTCCTATTTTGTTTGTTTTCTCTATTCAAATCAATTCAATGCAACAAGCATTTTATTAGAGTTCTAGTGTGTTGCTAGTAACTGAAGGAGATAAAAAATTTAGATGAGATATGAGATCCCTATGTAGACCCTCATGGAGTCTATAGTCTGTCAGGAAGATATGACAGATACTAAATAACAATGATCCAAAATAATAATATCAAATACACAAGATAGTATCCATTGGTGCTTAGAAGGTCAGGAAAATATACTTTTGCATTAAGAATTTAGCTAACTGGTAGAGGTTATAAGATTTGCCTCTCTTCTAGATGAATGGTTTGGTGACTAAAAAGAATATAAAAAGAACCTTGATTTAATAAAAACTACTATAAATCCATGTGGAAATAAGCAGCTTCAGATGGGATAGGAAAAGTTTGGGGCAGAAAATAAGCTGTGGCATAAATATCAGTGCTTAAATGATTTTGTAAGGGATAAAGGTAAACCCTCTTTTGTATGTGAACAGATTTGTGATCTGAAGAGGAAGAGAAAACTTTTACTCATTAAAAAAACTGATAAAATATGTGTATAAAGAAACAAAATTGTCAGAAATACAGAGTGTAGCTCCTTGAAGGCTTTGGAACAGTTGGAGTGGCAAGAAGGCATTATTACCATCAGTTTTATGCATGTTAACTGTTTTAAGACTGAAAAGGAAAAAATTCACAAAATGAAACATCATATAGCTGGTGACTAAAGGATGATTAAGTAAGGACTGTTGAATGTTGACTCCATAGGAGGAGATTTGGAGAGTTTTAGCTTCATAAGTGAAAGATGAGTCTCCGTACTAGGAGATTCTGATTTACTCCACTGAAAATAGTTGTTAACAGTGGTTGAAGAAGACTGATGACTGATCTGGAGCAGAAAAAAGAAAATATGGCAGAGGGCAGAAAACCCAGATCTCTCAAAGCTTACTAAACAAACCAGAAGCAGGAACAGTCAGGGAGTAAGAAGGTTTTTAGGGGCTGATTCTTAATCACCATATACCATTTGAGAGAGGTGCTCTCTGCTGCCCTCTCTAGTTTGAGGGGGAAATACATAAAAGTGAACAGATTTTTTTATGGCTGCTTTACTGTATGGAAGAGATTCTGAGATATAATTCAATGTCATAGAATCCTGGTAATTAGTGAAGAGCTGGCTAGACTTGTCTGCATTGCCTAAATAAAGCCAAATTAATGAGATTTGCAGTTCTTTGGCTTAAAGGCTTATTAATTAATTGGCATATTATATTGCCAGCCAATAAAATAGAGTACCAAATTCCAGCACCTTCTTCATATGGTTACCACTCATGTTCTTTGGTTGTTTAGACAAATTCACAGAACAGAAAGTAAAAATTTCACAGTTGGATCTAACTTTCTGGGGGGCCCATTAAAATTCCGCCAAAAAGAAAGCATTTAAGAATTGGTCAAATAGATTAGGACAATCTCTGGTACTTCTAAGATATATAAGGATATGGATAGAAATGCTACCAGCTACAAAAGTTAATGAAATTAGGTCCCAAAGGAAGAAATGGGATCAATATCTCAGGTATAAGGGATTTAGGGTGCCACATTTTAGAAAGGGCAATGATGAGTTGAAGTACATTCAAAGAAGAATAACATAGTCGAGGCAGTGACATCTCTGTGGCTCATCGTGGGCAGGAAGATGACAGCAGCTACCAAAGTCATTCAGGTAGTAAAACTGCGTACTTCACCAGTGAGGTTCCCAGAAAAAGAAGGCAACCCCATACTGAATGTACCATAATCTTCACAATCATCAAGGCTTCCATCTCACCCTTCTATGGGAAGCAAATCAACAGGTTTGCCAATGATTGTGGTTTACCAGACACTGCTGAAATAGTAAAAAAAAAAAAAAAAGTTACCTTAGAAATACAGAAGGAAACTCATGTCTTCAGAAGACATTGAATTTATTCAATGTGGAGGTCCAGAGTAATCACTGACAAGCCTTTAAAATTATAAAATAAAATAATACATACATATGTGTGTATATACACATACATATACATATTTAAAATAATTCTTTTCATTGTTTTCCATGTGGAGGTCCAGAGAAATCACTGAGAAGTCTATTGTTTTTTATTCTCAGGCAAAGAAATGTTGTCTTGACAATAAAGGTCTTCAAAACTGACAACTGTTAAAATGTATATGAAACCACTTTAATATAGGGTTCTACAAAATGAAAGATAGAAATTTAGATAGATTTATCTCCTAATTAGCTTCTAAGTTTCTCTCTAAGCGAACCTAAGGGTTTACGTAATTGTTTCTTAAAGTGTAAGGCTTTGGATTTTTTTAAACAAAATTAAGATAGTTTATGGGGTTTTTTTTATTTTTCAGATATCCCTAATATTTAACTGTTAAAAGCTCAGGTTTAATTCCCAGTAACATCACATTTCCCATAATTTTTCAGCATTGTTTCTATTTCTGTTTAGTAAAGGAAAATACTAACCAGGTAAAATCATTATTTTAGGGAAAGAAGATACCAAAAGTTTTGAGATTAGATAAGAATCAGTATTATCCTATTCCAAAGGATAAAATTCACACAGGTAGAGCAGATTGCTATGTTACTAAGAGGACAATGTCTTGATAAAAAAAAAAAAAGTATTCTTTTACAGTTATCAGCTTCTACTCAGAGAAGCCCATGTCAGAAATCCCCAAATGGCAAACAATAAAAAAGAAATGGAAATAAGTAGGGATACATGTTTTAAAAGGATATTCTGTCTATATCTTAAGGGAAGAAAAAGTTCCTGCCCTTTGAGTTTGTTATGTTTTGATCACATATTATCTTATAAGCACAAATCTAATTAATTTGTCTGGGTCACATATTGGTTAAGAAGCTTTAATAAAATTTCATAATTGGCCAATAATAAGGATTGTCTTCCTCTAAATTATAAAGCAAAAAATAAAATAAAAATAAATTGGAGCAGCTAGGTGGCTCAGTGAACAGAGCACCAGCCCTGGAGTCAGGAGGACCTGAGTTCAAATTCGACATCAGGCACTTAACATTTACTAGCCATGAGACCTTGGCACTTAACTCCAATTGCCCTCCAGAAAAAAATATGAAATATAAAGTTATAACAAATATCTCATTTTTGGGGATCTAGACCCATGAAATAAATTCCATTCTAATATTCCAAAAAAAAAAAAAAAGAATTGGATCTAGCTTGCAAAAAAGTCCTAGGGAGATGTTCACTGTCTTAAGATTTTTTTCAGTTATTATTCAGAAGAAGAACTAGACTAATTCTTCTTGACAACTAATCCTTCAAGGTGCGCCAGGGCCAAAGAGCATAGGTTATAGAGGGGCATATTTCAGTTTGATTTTGGAGAGAGGGGTGTGAATTCCTAATCATTCAAACTATTTTCAAGGCAAATAGCCAGTCTCAAGGGGGTATAGAATGCTGCATCAATGGAAGCCTTCAAGAGAAATCTAAAAGACTATTGTTGAGGCTGTTATACATATTTCAAGTGGTTCTAAGTGATGTACCTTTCAGTTCTGTGATTCACATAAAGATTGGGTTGGTATAGATCATAAATTATAGCATCAGCATATTGTCTTATTATGAAGAAGCAGTATCTATACTGGGTAGGGGATGCAGGAAAGCAAGAAAGCATACTTTATGAGAAGGTCTACCCTATTCAGTGAGCAGTCTATCTTTTCTCACTTAAATTCCATTCAGGTACCATTTATTGAGTGCCTCCTATATGCAAGGTAATGGACCAAGTCCTGAGGATATGAAATATAAATTGTACAGTTCCTGCCCCTTATGAGCTTACATTCTACAAGAAATATATTCTTCTTAAGTAGAACTGCAAATTCAGTCCCAAGGTACCAGATTTTAACTAGTGATGGTACTTTCCCACTGTCTTCTATAGATTAAGACTATCAAATCCTGAGGTGAAGTTGTTAGTAGCAAATTAATATTTAAAGGATTTGGAAAACTAATTCAGTGGTTTGCCATTGACAACCAGACTTAAATATCATAATAGATGATCATTACATTTGTAAATCACATGATGAAATTATATTTGTAAAGTGTGTTTAAACCTTAAAGAATTAAATAAATGTAAATCGTTAGCGTTATCTCATTCTCATTTTTAATGGGGTTCAGGCATTCTGGGAGAAGTTGCTATCCTACTCTTTTATATTTAATGTTCTATGAAATATTGCACAGGTGAATAAAGAATTGTTTTTTGTAGTTGAATAAAAATATTAGAGGACAGGTAGGTGGTACAGTAGACAGAGCAGCACACCTGGAGTCAGGAAGACATGAGTTCAAATCTGACCTCAGATACTTATTACCTAGGCAACCCTGGTCAAGTCATTTAACCCTATTTGCCTCAGTTTGTTCATTTGTAAAATGAGTTGAAGAAGGAAATGGCAAACCTCTCCAGTGTCTTTGTCAAGAAAAGCCCAAAGGAGGTCACAAAGAGACAGACACAGTTGAAATGACTCAACAACAAGGAAAATATTACAATGTAAGCATGCCCTCTACTGCTCACTGATAGCATCCTTAGTATAACTGCAGGAACAGAACTAGGAGAATAGTAAAGATATGTTCTGTCTTGTTTCCATGTGATCATGACTTCCTCTGCTAGGTCTCTGTATTTTGAAAACTTTTTCTCCCCATAATTTAGAAATTACTCCTCCCACCCCCATCATCTCTTCACCAGCTGCCTTGCCCCTGACCAGAGATCCTACTTAGAGTACTTAACCCCATCATCTCTGAAACTCCCACCCTGGGGCTTTATCCCACCTTTATTCCACCCTTCAGTCTTTATCTTCAATGTCCTCATTGGCTAAATTCCTCATATGGAGCCCACTATTTCAGATTGTCATCTCCAGCCATTCTTCCCCCTTTATTCCCAACAGTCACCTTGCCATTTCATAGGTGCCATCCTCCTATACCCCACTCTGCCTTAATAGAGTTAGAATTTATGGTCTATCCTAAAGTTCTTAAATTTTACCTTAAAAATAGTACTGCACAGTTGTTAAATGCTCTAAATGTTTTCTTCCCACTAGATGAAAATATCCAAATTCTCCTATGGAGCTGGCAAGCATCATCATTTTTATTAATATTGACTATATCACAATAAATATCTGAATATTTTAAAACATCTGGATGGTTGGAATTGTTGATGTCAGGATACCAATAAATCTCAACATATTCAGCCATAGCCTTCTCCTTGCTATCTTTTTGTTCAATATGTCTTACCTAGAGCTTACCACAGTACCTGGCAAATAGTAGCCATTTAATGAATGTTTGTTGACTGACTAGATGACCTAGAGGACAAGAAATTATTTGTAGCTATGATTTTCCACCAGTTGTACTCCATAGATTTGGCCTCCACCATCTGCATGCTCCCAGGAAACCTCTTTACTAATAACTCAACATCCTTTGAGCTTGCACAAGTTTTGGTACTCACGTGTCCTTAGTACCCTCAATACTTTCTACCTTTCTGATTAGAGGGCTGGGGGGCAGAGCAAAGAATTTCTTCCAAAGCCTGCATTTAAAGAGGGCTCACAGACCATCAATTCTTCTATTCCACCCATTTTTACTTCTGGGACTGAGCTCAAAAATGCCTCAGCTCTGAATACCTTCTTCCCTGGCCTCATTCCCCACCCTTTTTCAGTTTTCTTTTGTGTGCCCTCATCCTCCATTGTTTATATGCTCCCCGAGGGCAAGAACTGTCTTCCTTTTTCTTATTTGTATCCCTAGCACTTTGCACAGTGCTCAACACATAGTAGATGCTTAATAAGTGTTCATAAACTGAGGTAGATTTTGTACCACCTTCATCTATGGGTAGATGCAAGCTCAAAGACTTCAGTCTTTATCTTTCCTTAGTATGTATTAAGACTTTCACATTTGTCAAGTGTAAAACATATCTCATTATATTATTTTTGACAAAGTTCAGAGGGAAATTATTGTTGTTATTATGTACTTGCTGACATGCTTGTAAGAAAAACTAAACTGTGGGACTTGAAAAAAATTAGTACTGAAGAGGGACTTTCCTAGTCTGACTGTACAATATATATCACCATCATGTTTCATCAACACAAAACTACTTCTGGGGAAAAGGAGAAACAATAAACTTTGCCCCAACTGAAAATAACCACCATTGATCCAAACTTCCCCTTTTGAAAGAAATTCGGAAGTTTCTCCTTCCCATATTCTTATGGAAATGTTCACATGTTCAGAGTACATGAGGCCCAAATGTCTCTAAATGGACACCTCATCCTTGAACCACTCAGCAGTGACCTATCCTTCCTGTTTACTCATAAAAACTGGACTCTTGCTAACAATTAATTTTCCAGAATGATATTTGTGCCACTTACATATTTATATAGTTCAAAGTTCCTAAGTACTTACAGTTGATAAGTGACCATTTAAAAATAAATGTCTGTACATGTCTAAGATGTTAAAATAAATTAAGAAGAAAAAGCATGAAAAATAAATATTTCCTTAATAGAAAAACATGTCCAATAAAGGGTACTATTTTAAAAATGAAAAAATATTGAACATATCATCAAATTCATAAATTTTAAAAAAGAATGTGCACATCATGAAGAATGCATTTTTGGTCTTGGTTGATGGTTTCCATCTCTGTTTTCTGTTCCTCTGATGAAAACCACAGAGGCAGGAAGTGTCATCTAATAATTATAACAATGAGACTGACAACATGACACTTGGATTTTCTTTGGAACAGAGAGTGCTGAAACGGATTCAGTATGTGACACTGACCAGCACATAAATTATTTCTTTCTTTTTATCTCTAAGTTTAGGTCACAATACTTCAGGGGCACTATGGCCTTTTGAGCCTGCCTTGAAAATCCCACATGAAAAACTGGTTACACCTACACAACCCCAAAACACAAAGACAAATGGTGAAAAATTCAGTCATCCAAATATTTTAACTGTGCAATTCCAACAATCCAGATGTTATAAAATATCCAGATGTTTGATGTGATATAGTCAATATTAATAAAAAGATGACATTTGCAAGTTCCTTAGGAGAGTCTGAGTATTTTCATTTAGGAACCCAAAAATCTATATAAGCTTCTGGGAAACATATGTAACAAAATGGAAGGATCTGACTCTTAAACTTCCTTCCATGATTCCAATGCACTCTTCCCCTCTTCTCTACAACATAGAATCCCTAACTTCATTCAAGACTTGAAGGAACTAACCCTAAAAAATGCTAGTTTGTTGGCTGAAGCTTTTCCTAAGGGAGTGCCCTCCTTGGTCACTCACTACTTCATTATATATGTTTTGCATTTATTTTGTATATGTAAATACTATTATATATGTGCATGTTTTCTACAGCAGAAAGTAGACTCTGACAACAGAGATTATTTCACTTTTTGACTTTGTATCCCAGAGCTTAGCCCAAAGTCCAGCACATAGTAAGCAAGTTCTTCATGGAAGTTTGTTGATTGATTGATTGACTGACAAATGCTGACCAAAGGCTGATCATTCTAACAATATCATGAAATCAACAAATGGCAGCATCTCCACCACCCTGCCTTAAATTGATTCTTTAAAATAGCACTACAAACTATAACTAGGTCTATACAGTCTAATCTACTGAAATTCAATTCACTGAATTTGATTAAGTGTTTTTTATATACAAGGCTCTGTACTAGGTCCTGGAATATGAAGACAAAAAGAAAAATTGTCCCTACCCCCAAGGAACTTGAGCTCACATCCCACTGGGGAGAGCCATCAATGACTGGCCCTTATGTGGACTCTTCACTTTGCAGTCAATATCTTCTCATGACTCCTCACAGCAAGAAATCACCATTAGCCTTTCTTTCCATTGGATTGCTGTTTACTACAGAGACCACCTCAGGGCTGATTTCTGTCTGCATTCATACTACAGTCAGATGTATATCAGAATTGCTTAGTTAGGAAAATATCTTTCCAAGATTCCAGTACATTGGGGGGATTCTCAGGGATGGTCCTTTTCCCTCAAAGAAACCCCATCCCATTAACCACATGGAGCTCCGCTGTCCTCAAGACCTCCTTCCCTGGGGACCATGGTTGCAGCTTCTGAGCACACCTCTCCCCTGACTTACCATCCCCTCTTTTAAGTAGAAGAGAAAGTTCTGGACTCCTCACTGCCATCCCTGTTAGTGGAGACCTTTCCTGGTGCTAACGGGGTAGATCCTGACCAACTTTGAAAAAGCTTCAACCTCATGTCCCTGGCAGGGGGCATTTTTTTCCTTCCTTGTTTACCACTAGTTGCTCCCAGGGGCTATGTGTTCATAACCCAAAAGACTTCTCTGCCTCTTGGATTTACATGCATTATATCACTTGTCTATACAAATCTTCTTAAATAAACATCATTCCAGAAAAACAAAAAGATTCCAATACATCCTTCTTCCTAATTCTAGCTCCATCCAGAGGCAGTGGTGACCTGTCTTCACTTTACTATCTCCATATGGAGGAACCCACCTTTAAATGGTTTGCCTCAGGCGTTCAGTAATAATATACTACATTTCAATTTCAGTTAATTGTCTGCATGATCTTGTTTACCCACAATCAATAGAGTATCTTACTTTGCAATGGTGCATGTTGTTTTGTATTTCTTCGATCCCTGATCAGAAATTTGAAGCATGGAATCATGTCATCTGCCTGATGCCCATCATCCTAACCCTCTTTGACTGGACCTATTTTAGGAGGTAGAGAAAAGAATATTTGGACCATAAAATCTCCTCTGTAATACTCAAATTAAATGGGAAATCCCTAGTCAGGTTGCTGATAAGCAACATGTTCATTTTTATTAAGGGAATTGGGGAGAATTTATTTATTGAGGGAATTGGGGAGAATAATTCTTGAAATTTATAGATCATCAGTTTAGCAATACCAGATACAATACTAGAACTGATCCAATTTCATCAATGTTTCTTAGGTTTTTCTGGTACTGCACACTTTTGATGAGGCTCTAGGGTAGAATCAAGATTGAGATGTCATAGTCCCCTACCCTACCCTAACCTCAAAAGATGTCTCTTGATTTGTGCATAAATTGGATTTATGTGAGGCAGTGTTGCATGAAGTCATTGGTCCCACTCTCTTCCTTAGTCACTAGTGTCCAATGGCAAGACAAATGTCAAGACAACTGATGATGACCAAGGATGCAGTGGATGACCTTGGCATCTTCAATGTCTAACCAAGCTCTAAGTGTTCCACAGCACCCATTTCAGCTGCTTTTATGGCTATTGAAACAAATTGTTCTCACCTGCCCATTCCACCAGGGGAAGTCTGCACATGCTTGGGGTAGACACCCTCTAATTCACCAATGGGTTTGAGACCCCTCAGTTATCCTCAACCTGGTTTAGCTGTTCTGCTGAGATGGTTTAGTGGAGTGTGACCACTGCATATACTACAACATATTGGAGTCACAGGTAAGAGTTGGGTAAGTCAGGTGGATACCAAAGGTGAAAAGCAGCCCTGCAAAGGGCTTGGCGGCCCTCAAACCAGTCATCCCACAAAGGACTTAGAGTCTAGTTAGGGATATGAAACCTGGCATCCTTTCACTGCAATAAAAAAAATCTGTGATAAGCATACTAAAGAGGTTGAAATGCCAAAGAATTAATAATTAAATAAGGATATATAAGATATTATGCAGCATTCTAACTTTATGAACCACAGATCTTCCAGACTAGATAATATGATACCAGTTAACATGGTATAGGTGCATAATCCTGAATTTGTCACCAGACTTCCATTCAAACTCAGGTCTAGCAGTTTCCTATATGTATGCTTAGGAGAAGCCCTCTGGGTCCTAGTTTCCTCATCTGTAAAATGGACATAGTAATGCCTTCACAAAATAAATACATGTGAAAAAAATACTTTGTAAGCAGTAAAAGGCTATATAAAATTGATCTACTTTTTCATTATGTTAAAGAAGCAAGCCACTTAAACAAGGTTGAACCTACATCATTGATTGTAATTTCAGAAAGCCTTTTTATTTCATTCTGCTTGACATTTAATTTACAAGAGTAACAGCTTTTAGATGGAATTAAGACCCACCCTGAAGGCCTTGGACCTAAGGTGATTACCTTGGACCTGAGCTGATGACCTTGGATCTGAGCAGACTGGCCTCAGTCTCCTGTAGAATCTTCTTCTGGGTATTTTTCTTTCCCCATCTTCTCAGGCAACTTCCTCCATCTGGTCCACTCCACTCTCAGCTCTCTCATTTTGTCTACATCCCCTTAACCCCATTTGCAAAGCACCAAGGTCTCCTCCAAGAGGTCATCTACCCTAACCCTTTAATCTGGGATGGGGAGGAGTAGAGAACTAGAGAAGGGATTCGTTTTCTCCCCTTCCTTATAGAATCACAGGACCTTAGCGGTAAAGCTATTGGACCTTTCATTTTACAGATGAGGAAAATAAGGCAGGCACATAAAGGTTATGGGACTTGCCCAGGCTAACACAATTGTCTAGTGAATATCTGAGGCAGGCAGAAATGTGCTGGTAAATAGTTAACAATCAGCTCTCTAGAAAACAACATATTCACAACATACCTTAAACTTTAATTTGCATTCTTAACATTTCCTCCATCACTTTCTTAAGGCTAGAAAATCAACAAAACAATAAATCAGACCTTCATTTGTATGTAGCCCTTGCCAGTTTCAGAGGTGAAATAGCAAACGCACTGAAAATTTAACAGTCAGAGGTAATTGTAACTAGCTATGAGTTACCAATGGCGATAGTATTCCTCAAATACAAATGTAAAATAGGAATACCTTATTGACCTGTACCATCAACTTCCTTAATTGCCCAAATCCTATATTGAATCTGATTTACATGCCAGGGATGAAGAAGCAGAAGCAGGTTTGCATCGTCAGCTGCATTTGTTTTTAAGCGTTAAGGCAATGACAAATCACATTGCCCATGAGACAGTGCAGTGTGGAGGGAAAGGCTCTCCTTCTTGAATGGGAGGATGTGGACTGACCTCTCAGCTACCTTCACAATCTTGAGTAGGTACTCACCTGGTGAGCCTTCATTCTCCTCATTGGGAAAAGGAGAAGGCTGGATTAGATAATAAGTAAAGTCTTTCCCAGCTTCTAATCTATGATCCTATGGTGAAAGAGTTGAACTCTGCCAAAATAATTCTTTGGCACCAGAAACAAAGCAAAGACCAGGTAACAGGAACTTTGCTGAAGGGTGCCTGATTTGGAAGGCACTGACCATTAGTAGCATAGAAATGCTAGAGATTAGCACCTGGTTAGTAAAAAGAATTAGTTAAAGTGGCAAGCTACCAGATGATGGACTGAGGGTTACAGTCTACTCAGATTGACCTTCTTCTATCTTTATTCTAGTTTTTACATCTTTTATTATTTTTACTTATATTTTGTTTTAATAATAAACATTTAAATAATAATTTGATGTATAATTAGTATTTAATATTTATATAAATATGTTTATATAATATACAATCTATTTGAATGTAAAATATTTAATAATAAATTGTTTAAATAAAATTTTAATAAATACATTTTATTTCTATTTATTATTTTTTATGTCTTGCTTTATTCTACTTGCTACAGGAACAATTTGTGATACTTTTACTTGCCTACAACTATGAAACTTTTTAGTTCACAGGGTCAAAGATTTATAACTGGAAGGGACCTCAGAAATCATCTAGTCCCACCTTGTCTGCATGCAGATAAGGTAACAGAGGCCCAGTAATGTTGAATGACCCTAGCAAGGACAAAAGGAAAAGGGAAAAAGAGATCTGAACCTGGGTAATCTGTCTTTGAATTCATTATAGTTTCTCCTATATCACACAGCTTTATGACAGCCTGGGATAGGAAATCATCTTGAAAGGTTTGATGTAATCAAGCTTTACAAAAATGAAACCATTCTTCCACATTCACAACTGATGAATGACATGAACCCAGAATGCTTCTTTTTAAATTCAATTACTTTAATGTCTGATAATTCCCAGAAGCATTTCTTTAACAGTGTTCTCAGAGAGAAAAATCTTCTATGAGATCTAGGAAATGGTAAATTGATGAATTTTGCTTGAAGGAGCTAGGTGTTTCATTGGATAGAGCACTGGGTCTAGATCAGGAACACCTAGGTTCAAATCCAACCTCAGACTTTTACTAGGTATATGACCCTGGCCAGGTCACTTGACCTCTATCTGCCTCTGTTTTCTCAACTCTTTTCTAAAATGGAAATAATAATAGCACCTACCAACCAGGGTTGTTGTGAGAATCGAATCAGGTAATATTTGTATTTTTGTCTCTGGCCTTTTTTTCTGGCTGTCCCTTATGCCTGGAATGCTCCTTCCTCTGCTCTGACTAGTTACCTCCCTTATTTCCTTTAAGCCTCAAATAAAATCCCATCTTCTGCAGAAAGCCTTCCTCTAGCCCTTTAATTCCAGTACTTTCCTTCTTTAATTACTTCTTATTTATTCTGTACACAGCTTGCTTTGAATGTATTTTTTTTTTTTTGCATGTTGTCTCTTCCATTAGATTATAAACTCCTAGAAGACAGGGATGGTCTTTTGCCTGTTTTTGTATCCCCAGCACTTAGGACAGTGCCTGACGCATAGTAGGCACTTAATGAATGTTTATTGAATTGAACAGCTAGTTTACTTCCTCCATTTGTTCTTCCCTAAGGGTTTTCCTTCCTTGGCTGCTTATCAAAGATAAGCATAGGACAGAAACTGTAGATCTTTATTATCTAGGCCAATATACTTACTTTGGCAAGGACAGAAGTTTACACTCAACAGCTGGTACCTATCAATGCCCACGCTGGGTAGTTCTTCCCCCCCTCTCCCCCTTCCCCTTTTAGGAGGGAGCTGTCATCTTAGTGCTAAGTATAACAGCATCACGTTCTGTGACCACAGTGATCAGGAAACCACTAGGGTCCTCCACCCACGTTAGGAATCTGTCTCTGGGAGAACAACTGTGTTTAAAGAGCTTCTAACAGATAGATTGCATAGATAGATAACAGATAGCTTAGATGACCACCCCGGGCATTGGGAGCCTGCTTTACCACTTTTAAATGTAAACAACTAGACACCCTCAGTGGAAGCACACATTAATCCATCCAGCTGTGCAAAGACCCGAAACCTTAAAGATTTAGTGAAGGCAGTCTATTTGCTAGGCAACACATGCAGTGACAACCCAGTTAAGATGTCCCTTTGTAACGTACAAATAAGCAGATGTCATTTATTTCCTTTTTTTAATTCAAGTCTGAAACCAATAAGAGCTGGAGACACTTTTAGCCTTCTCTTTTCTGGGTTTGAAAGGTAACAACCGTGGAATGAATCAGTCTGGTGCTGGAAAAGGAGGAAAGTGGAGGAGGTAGGCAAGGTGTAGGCTGATTTACACCTACTCCAAAGACAGATTATCCAATGAAAGGAAACCAAATTAAACTATTAGTGAATTGTCAAAGAGAAGGGAATACTGGAGAAAATTTCAAGGAAACAGAGGGACAATAAACACTAAAGTTATGTTTACTGATAAGCCAGTGAGAGACCAGAAAGTTCAAATGGTGCAGATAGGAAACTTCAATCTCAAGGTCTCAAGTAGGTTAAGACTCAATTAGGTGATGTAAATTTCATTGTACCTGTAATGCCTCCAAGGGAAGCTCAAAATAAAGCAGGTAAATTAAAAAGACCAATGTCCAGTGGCTTTTATCATATGGAAGTTTCTCACTTAATCATAAGAAAAGATAACTGCAACTTCATAGAAAGCCTCATTTCATGACTAGCTTGTAGACCACTACAATTCAGCACATCTTTGTTCTGAGACCAGGAAAACTTAACAAATCGGCCCATTAACAAGACGATTGCCATCCTGAGTCTCTGTTCTCTTCTTTAACAAGGATCTCAAAGGCTAATACATACTTACTCTAAAGAACCTTAGGTTAGTGGAGGAAATGAAAGGCTTTAACCCACTCCCTTCCCACCATATTCATTCCTCTTCCCTTTCCAAGTCCTTTTCCTAGCCTTTTCCTAGAGTTTCTTAAAAAAACAACAACAATCCACATCTCTAGCCTCAAACCCTGAGGGGAAATGTGTATGGAAGGATGGAGTTCAATATCTCAGCTAAATTCTATCCCACTTTAAAAAATCCTTCCCTATTCCCTTTAATGTCAGTGCCTTCTGTTGATTATCTCATTTATCCTGCATATATATCTTGTTTGTATGTAGTTGTTTGCATGTTGTCTCCTCCATTAGACCATAAACTCCTCTATAACAGGGACTACTATCTTTCTTTCTTTGTATCCCTAGTACTGAGTACAGTGCCTGATACAGAACAGATACGTAATAATGGTTATTGATTGACTGACATGAACAAATCACTTACAATCATTGCTTGAAGATTTCAAGAAGTTATCCTTTAGTGAAAAGTAATATGGTATTAGTTATCAGTCTTTTCATTGTACTGGAGTGTTTCAGAATAGATTGTGGTTGATATAAAAACTGTAGGAAGCAAATAATTACATATCTTAACTCTACTGGTGCCAGGCATAGTTAAAGAATTCAAACTGAAGACAATCAGCTTTAGTACTTATAAAAGACTTAGGTGAAGAAAAAAAAACTCTTCATTTAGATATTTTTATGTCAAGACCCAGTCTGACAGGATATCAGTCAACCCTTTAGAGATAAAAATCTGTCCATTACTTGAAATGCCATCTCTTGAATTTGTTAACCTATCACCTTGTTACTACTCCTTCAAGGAAAGGGAAGATGATGGTTTAGTAGGAAATTGATTGGAATTGGGGGCTGAGGGTTGTTCAGATCACTTATTCCCTCTCAGTCAAGCCTTAGATGCTAATACAGAATGAAGGCAACACACTAACTTTGCTGGACTAGAGTTTGTACAGGTTCCTTTCACTCTCCATGTGTCTCATGATCTGTCTTTTCTGTATGTGAATAAGTCCAGAGGCTCAGGGACCAGTGGGTTTTTTGATAGTAGGAAGTACTCAATAACGATCTGTTGAATGAGGGAATGCTTCTGTAATGGAATTCTACATCACATACTAAATCTTTACATGCAATGCCAAATTAATGACTACTTGCAACCTAATATAATATTGTGGTATATTATAATAATTCTATACAGGAAATGTATGGTAAAATTGGACTATCTTCATTAGACTCCAGACCACCCTACCTTTGAGAAATAATCACTAATATAAAGACAACTGAACTGAAATCAGATACAGCTAAAATCACATTGGTATGTCTTGGGTTATAGGAATACCTAAACCTCATCCTTCCCCCTAACATATTCTGTAACATATTATTCTTTGGAGTTCCCAACTGGTTTAAAATTTCTGCATGTTGACCTAGAAGTACAGATATTGACTTCTAATCCCCAAAGTTAAAGAACAATTGATAATTTTATTAACATTTAATGTCTCAGTTTTCCTGCATATAAAATGTGAAAACAATTTTTTTTTTTTGCTTTTTGGAGGGGGCAAGGCAGGGCAATTGTAGTTAAGTGACTTGCCCAAGGTCATGCAGCTAGTATGTGTTAAGTGTCTGAGGCCGCATTTGAACTCAAGTTCTCCTGACTCCAGGGCCAGTGCTCTATTCACTGTGCCACCTAGCTGGCCCAAGACAAATGATTAAGTTTAATTAGAAGGAAAGTGCCATAAAAATATAAAATCACACTGTTAATGATCTAATAAAAGCTTTAACCAAAATCTTAGTTATTTTATGGCCTCAGTTTTCCATATAATAATAAGAATAGCTATTATAGGGGTGGCCAGGTAGCACAGCAAGTAAGAGCACTGGCCCCAGTGTCGGGATGACCTGGGGATTGAATCCAGGCTCAGATACTTAGCACCACACCCAGAAATAACTGGCCATGTAACCTTGAGCAAGTTACTTAACCCCAATTGCTTAAAAAAAAAAGAATAGCTATTATATACTATTAGAAATAATGTGGCCTCTACCAGTGATATGGTCTATAATACAACTGAGCAATGACAAAAAAAATGGGCACAAAACAAGGCTATAACATGACCCATTCCTACCTTTCCAGTCTTCTTACACCTTACACCACCCATGCGAGTACATTAATATTTCATCTAATTAGATATGTCATATTTGTTAGGAAGATTCTATAAAAATTATCTGACAAAAAGGAGAGATACTGGAGAGGGGGGCAAGTAGTATCCTTTTTGAGGGGTGGGGCAATCCACTTCAGGTAGCTACACTGCGCGTGCTTTTTAGAACAAGTGCTATCCACAGATAACAAAAGCAAAATTCAACTCATTTCCCTAGGCCATCCGTCCAAGACCAGGGCTAGAGTCACAGCTGCATGAGACAATAAGAGTGCTCATTTGCTCTAATGACTATTATTCCCCACTATAGTTATTGAATAGACTGAGCATCGACTTGATATCTGTTATTTTGGGGTTGCTATTCAGCTGGGAATTGGGGTTAGTTGGGCGAGACCTGGCAAATGCCACTGACAGTACTGTCTACTGAAGAAGACATGTCTAATGAAGAGTAAAACAAGTGCTTTTCTATGTTGGTGCCAGGTCAAGGGAAAATGGCCAACACCTTGGGATTTTTCTATTCCAATTGGTTTGTTTATAGGACTTGATTTTTAAAGTGTTCCAGAAATGATATTAGGGATTATCTAGTACATGTATCCTTTTCCCCTATGGTAGGTGAATTGATTAAGAATAAAAGAATAGCTTCAAATATGAGAATTACCTGAGGAAAAATCTAATGTGCCTTTACAATGGGCTTATTTCTTCTCTCTACCTGTTCCTTCTTCCCTAAGTGGAAATTCTATAAGAGCTATGTTCATTTGTGCCCTCTACTTGTCATTCTAATTGGAATTAAATTCAGCAAGTATGTATTAAACGACTACTATGTTTGAGGCACTGCATTAAGTGCTAAGTGTATAAAGACAAAAATAAAACATTATATTATATATAAATGTATTATTATATATAATTATGTAGCATATAATATATATGACTACATATGCAGATAGATAGACAGGTAGATAGATGATAGATAGAGAGATAGACAGACAGACAGATATGTATAGGAACTACTCAGTGTAGACTGTTACTTCTTAGTTCTGCCAACAGAAGCCTCCACTCTGGAAAAAAAAAATACATATGTAAAGTGGAGGATAGAAGCCACCATTCCAATTCTTATAGAACACAGAAGACCCAGACCACTAGGTTTATTCAATTAGTAAAAGGGGCAAACTGGATGCAAAGTAGTCCTTAATAAATGTGGGAGGAGTAAAGTACTTGGATCATTGGATTAAATAAGATGACACCACACAGAAAAGTGTTAGGATTGCTTGAAAGAATAAGACACACCCCTGGGTCTGTGACTACAGCAGTAAGTCAGGTGGTAGTCTTTTGAGAGAATTGTCTTTGGGGAAGTCTCTCTCCTCCCCATTCTACCATTAACTGGGTAATGACCTTATGAACTTCAAAAATTCAGAAGATCTGGAGTTCCCATAGGCATGGGTAGTAATGTCCACTAGAGCAAACTGCATCCCATAGCAGCAGTGGCTGATGTTGGCTTTTGCATCAGGAACTGAGAGATGTTATGAGAAAAAAACTACACACATTGAGAAAAGACAGCTTCAGGATTCTAAAATGGCACTAATCCTCACAGTCCAGCAGAGAGCTACACCTAAGGGAATTCTATGAAATCATGAAGGAGGGAAAGGATTTACAACAATCAGATGTGTTTGCCCATCTGCCACATTAGCTCTTTAAATTTGAGCCCACTCCCTCCTCCCTTATTGTTTACAAACATGCCCACATCTCCCCCATCCTCAAAATCCTTCCTTGATCCATCCATCCCTGCAAGTTATTATTCTATATCTCTTCTCTCTTTGGAGGCTAAACTCCTTGAGATGCTGTCTGCACTAGGTGCCTCCACCTCCTTTCCTCTCATTCTCTTCTTAACTCTCTATAATCTAGGTTCTGATCTCATCATTAAACTGCAACTGTGATCTCCAAAGTTACTAATGGTCTCTTAGTTGCCCAATCCAATGGTCTTTTCTCAAACCTCATCCTTCCTGACCTCTGTGCAGTCTTTGACATTGACATTCACTCCCTTCTCCTTGATATTCTCCCCTCTCTATGTTTGTGTGACACTGATCTCACCTGGTCCTCTTCCTTTTTATTTGACCACTCCTTTTCAGTCTGCTTTGCTGGATCTTCATCCAAGCCATAGCCACTAAACTTTAGTTCATTTTGGGTCCTCTTCTCTATCTGTACAATTTCACTCTTTCAACTCCCATGGATTCAATTATCATTCCAATGCAGATGATTCTTAGATTTATTTGTCCAGCCCTAACTTTTCTACCAACTTCTAGTCTCCTAACTACATCTCCAATTGCCTACTGGATATCTCAAACTTGATATCTCATAGACATCTTAAATTCAACATATCCAAAACTGAACTCATTTATCTTTCCCCTGGTTCCTGCCACAACCCTTCCCTCTTCCTAACTTCCTTCTTACTGTCATGTTTGTCATCATCCTCTCAGTTACCTAGGCCCACAACCTAGCTGTCATCCTCAATTCTTCACTCTCTCTCACCCCTAAATCCAATTAGTAGCCAAATTCTATAATTTCTACCTTTGTAGTATCTCTTACATATGCAACTTTCTCTCCTCTGACACTGTCACTGTTTTTGTGTAGGCCCTCATTACCTCACACCTAGACTATTGAAATAGCCTGCTGGTTGGGCTCCCTGCCTCCAGTCTCTCGCCACTCCAGTTCATCCTCCATTCATCTGTCAAACTGGCATTCCTAAAGCACAAGTCTGACCATGTCACCCCCTTCTCAATCAGTTCTAGTGATTCCCTTTGGCCTCCAGGATCAAACATAAAATCCTTTATCGAACCTATAAAACCTTCCTTTACTTGTCCCCTTCCTACCTTTCCAGCCTTCTTAACACCTTTTAATTACCACCACCACCACCCCATGTGATTTTTGATTTGATGATACTAGTTTCTTTTCTGGTCCTTAAACAAAACTCTCCATCTCTGGACTTTTGAGCATTTTCATTGGCTCCATGCCTAGACTGCTCTCCCTCTTCAGAGTCACCCCTAATTTCCTTGGTCTCCTTCAAGTCTCAACTAAAGTCTCACCTTCTGCGAGAAATCTTCCCCAATTCTCATTAATGTTAGTGCCTCCCCTCTGTTTGTTATCTCCAATTTGTCATATATATTCTACATATATGTGTATGCTATAAATATATGTGCATATTATATGTCTTTATTGAACATAGTCATTCTCATGTTGTCTCCCCCATTAGGCTTTAAGCTTCTTGAGAGCTTTTTGTCTTTCTTTGAATCTCCAGTGAAAACCAAGAGAGGGGAGACTGAAGTGATTATTCCCTAGCCATTTCTCAGGAGCTCAGAGCTCACTATAGTCCCTAGGTGATCTGAGGATGGGGATATAAATGCTCTGGGTGGGAGGAGGGGCTGTGTGAAGACTTTTGCCTACTCAGTTGCTGATATGAATACCTGGGTCATGGATGGTTTATATCTGTCCTCAGGGTCTGATGCCTGGAACAGAAGGGAAGATACTGAGAGCTTGAACAACCACAGAAGACCAACATTTGAAAGGAGTGGAGTAGGGGAGAATTGGGTGATAATGGATGATAGGATAAGGTAGAGTTGCTTTGAAGACAAGCCCCACTCATATTTGCCTATAATGTGAAGTATGAGATACACCCCAACTTCTCCCAATTAGTATCCCCCTGGTGTTATCCCTAATATACAGAATCTCACTTTGGAGAACACTTCCCTAGGGGTACAACTGTGAGTGCTTTCTGCATTTTTTAAATAAAACTATATTTCATTTGTGAACCTGAGCTTTGTAAGGGAAGTTGGCAGCTACTCTTGTGGTGGAGGCAAGGAGGGAAAGAATGGTGTGCCAAATATTGACATTTTCAAGTTCTACCTGGGTGGGGACAATTTGTTAGAGAAGTAAAAGATGACCAAAGTGTACCTGAGCTATACACAGAATTAGAGAGCTTCAAGGAATCTAATAGATCATCCAGTCCAACCCCCTTCTTTTTACCAATGAGGAAACTGTGGTCATAAGAATTCAAATAACTTGTACAAAATCACAGAGGTAAATTCAGGATTCAAATTCAGGTCCCATGATTCCAAGTTTGATGCTCATATCAGGAGGAAGCCTCTGCTACAAATCTATGATATCTCCCAAGCAATCCCCAAAGCTTTCTTTACTCTGCTTCAGAGAGGAAAGGGCTGCTGCTGTTTGGTTTAAGGAGAAAATCAGAAAAGGTGTTAATTCCTGCAGCAAATGCCTGTTTTTATCTGCCTAGGGAATGTGGATGTTCAGGTCCATATCAGCAATCCATTTACTTAGAATGTTAAACAGTACCTTAGTTTCACATACTATGCTAACTTCTAACCACAACTGGCATTCATCCTGTTTGCCAGTGAAGCAGATGAAGTGCTAATTATTGCACTTAATGTAGAGAGATTGACCAAGCCCTTAAAAGTCTCATGAAAATTGGATATGGGAAAGACCTATTGGGTCATTTCATGCATTCCTGCCAGTTTAGGATGGTTCTCCACAAAATAGCTGCTGGTGCTTTGGCCAGTCTGGTTATAAATGTATTAAGTAATTGTATTTCTCCTGGGAAATTATTTCCCTGTCTAATTGGTCTCACAGTCAGGATGTTTTTCCTGATCAAATAAGCCTAATTTTTCCTTTTCTTGATTTCATTTCATTATTCTTACTTGTTTTGTCTTGTTCTCTGGTAAATAAGTTCCCTGGTTTTGATATTAACACTCCTCATATATTTGTTCTGCAAATGGTTACTACATGACACCTCCCTCTTAGATAATTTTTTAACTTTCTCTCATAAATCAGTGACTCTAACCCTTTAATCATTCATGCTGAACTTTCTTTCCTGTAATGGGTCTTAGGAAATGGAATATAGTATACTGAGTTCACTAAAGTGTGAGAGCTGAGCATACCTCACCTCATTATGCAACACCTTGTAAGGATAAGATTGACAGGTATTACTCATTCCTGATTAGAGACACCTTGGGTGGCCAGACACACTTTTCCTACCTTTTATACTCATTTGCAAACAAGTAGCAGTCATCTTTGAATTCCATTTTATCCTATCATTCACAAAATGGAATGCAAACCAAACAAAGGGTCCAAAATTTAATTTTGAATTCTTCAGGAGTTTAGGGCTGAGAGAAATAAAAAATGGGAAGCAAAGAGAGGACATAAGAAAATGGTATTAGAAAAAGTGGCACTAGAAAAACTTCCTGTCTCTGGCAAAGGTTCAGGAAGTAGCTATTAACAATAAATGTGCTGGGCAAGGATTGCTCCAATCTGATCCCATTCCACACTTAGGGCCTTTATCTCCTAATGCAGACATGGTGTTATAGATAATGTGAGTACCAACCCAATGAAACAGTGTGAAAGGACTATTAGGGTGTGAATAAATGACCCGAAGTAGAAGTAGCTATGAGAAAAAATTTCCCATAAAAAATTCAGGTCTGTACTGTATAGCAATAGTCTGTCCACTATACGTAGACTCACAGACACCCACCCACCCACCCACCCCACTCCCACACAGATGATACCAACAAATTTTAGGCAGAGGCACATTAATACCCATGCTTCTCTTTCTTTAACAACACTAGACCAAAGTTACTGATGTTATTTTACACTTGTACTTTTCTTATATCACTATAAATCATGACACTTCCTTGTTTCTGAAATGTGGGAATAGTTCTCATTGGGTTGATGGACCTTGTAGTGTGTAATATGGTGGGAAGCTAAATGAAAGTAGCATTCATCTTTATTTTATACCCTTAATGATGATATAGAATAGGAAATTAATGATATGGTAATGAAATCTACAGAAGAGTCTGTAAAGTATTGCAAACATCAGGAAACTCAGTTAAATAAAATAAATCAGTTGCAAATTAATTAAAAGTATAGATAAAAGAGAGAAACTGAGAATTCACTGGGGAAAATACAACTAATGTATGTAAAGGAAAGTAGTCAAGGACACAGATATGGGTTGCATCCCATTTTAATAAATGCTATTAGAATTTCCATCTCTGCATAACAAGTATATTTTCAATTTTGGTTGACAGACACTGTTGTGTATACAACAAAATCTAGTCAATGAAAAGTATAACAAATAACTTTATAGGTTACTAATTTCCCCATCAATCTATTTAATGAGATTTTGCCCTTTAATATCGTCTTTAAGTACTGTATTTGAATGTCTGTAAAATGTTAAGATAGTTTATCAAAATTTGATTTTTTTAAATGTACTAGTTTAGAAACAGCTTAAGTACTCTATCTCTTTATGTCTCTGTCTCTATTTGTCTCTGTCTTTATCTGTCTTGTCTCTCTCAATCTCTTTCAAATTATATTTATGAAACAGAAAAAGGATATGTATGACGTTCATGGAAAGAGTAAAAAGAAGGAAGAAAAAAGGAAAGAAAAGAAGAATGGAAAAGAGGAAAGGAGGGAAGGAGGGAGGAAGAAATAAATAGAAAGAGGAAAGGAGAGGAGAAGGAAGGAAGGGAGGTGAGAAGGAAGAAATGGAGTAAGGGAGAGAAGGGGAAAAGAAGGGAGGAAAGGAGGGAGGGAGGGAGGGAGGAAGGAAGGAAGGAAGGAAGGAAGGAAGGAAGGAAGGAAGGAAGGAAGGAAGGAAGGAAGGAAGGAAGGAAGGAAGGAAGGAAGGAAGGAAAAAAGGAAAAAAGGAAGGAAAGAAGTCACTTAAACTGGCTTACCTTTTCCATTTCTCATCTGTAAAATGATCTAAAGAAGGAAGCAGCAAACCATTCCAGTATCCTTGCCAAGAAAACCCCAAATGGGGTCATGAAGAGTTGGACACAACTGAAATGACCAATAACAACAATACAATTAGATTAGCCCTTCTTTACAGATGAGTAAACCAAGGCTCAGAAAGATAAGCTGACTTGTCCTCAATCAGAGTGTTAGGAAATACTGTGCCCAGCACTCAAGTCTAGGGCTTGCAGTCTTTGCTATTTCTGCTACCCCATGTTATCTTATAATATTTCTTCAAATACAATTATAACAAAGGGAGACAAAAATACAGATACAACAATATTGACTTTCCCAGGTTTTAGAAGACTCATAACATTCCTTTTTGAACATTGTGGCATGTTCCTCATCCTTTCCTCAGTTAATGTTACTGCTTACAAATACATTGTGCCCAGAACATTTGTTTTATTTTAGCAAAGTAATCCCCAGAAACTACTAATGTAGCCCCTTCTCCCTTGGTGTCTTGTAGAGCAGGTTTCTATTTTAATGAGATTTAAATACAAAGTAGCAATTTCAATGTCCCATCAAGTTGGTTAAAATTGGATTTTATCTCCATTCAATAGTGGGAAGGTTTGAAGCAAACAGCAATGTTCAAAGTAACCTTTGATTAATTAGGGATACAATATTACATTATTAATTTACAATATGCGCTTATCTCCCCCATGGCTAAGTTAAATTCCCATTCCTAATTAATGCATTAACTCTTTCAGGTCATTAAAAAAAACTTGAGCAAATCATGTAGCATTGGGTGGGGAAAACATAAAACTGATACTGGCAGGAAAAACCTCCAGAACAATTAAAACTGTAGTATTTCTTTTTTCTCTTTCCCTTTGGAACACCAACGTGAAACAAAAACGGAATAATCTAATCTATTATGGATGCTTTTGTGCCAGAAAGACATTAAAAACGTGTAAAGATTTCAGAAAAGAAGGAGAAAATGCCAAAGAAGTCCACATCAATCAACAATAGTGGTTGATCACCTATTGCGCATCAGGAAGGCCCTGTACCAGGTGCTGTAGAAGAGGAGACCTGAAAAGGAGCAAGACACGCTCCCTGTCCTCGGAAACCTTAAATCGGTCCCCCATGACACAAACACTGGCGAGCACCGCTAGGGGCTGTAGAGCAAAGGCCATAATAATTTGAATAGAACTTTAATATTTCTCAAAGTCCTTTCACATAAGTATTAAGAAGCCTGAGATAAGAGAACTGTTGGAGGTGAGCTGAGGGGCCAAAGCCACCAAGAATGAGATATAAACCACTCTATTTTATTTAGGCTAAGGGCTTTTTCCTAGATGGGGCAGGGCAGGGCAAATCACACAATTTTACTTCCTCCTTTCCATTTGAATACAGGTGAATTAAGGCTAATAGAAATATCAAAGTACAGTCTTGAAGAGGAAAGAGTTGCTTAAAGGAGAAGTAAAGAACAGACAAAATGTTAAGTGTAGAGAGGCAGTCCAGCTTGACATTAGTAGTTAGGTGAGGATAATTAAGAGCAGATAATTAAGATAATGTATAGAGTCACTGTGTATATAAAAGCTTCAAGGTCTTTTTCTTTATCTATCTATCTATCTATCTATCTATCTATCTATCTATCTATCTATCTATCTATCATCTATCTATCCTATCAATCTAATCTATTTCCTTCCTCTTTTGTCCTTCCTTCCTTCCTTCCCTCCTCTTTCCTTCCTCCTTCCTTCTTTCCTTTTTCCTTCCTTCTTTTCCTTGAAAAGGAGTCCCCATCAGCCCCACTTTCTCTCCCATAGACTGCATCCCTAAGTCACTGCCCCAGCTGTCAGCCATGTAGTATATCTCCCTCATTTCCTATATGAAATATACGACCTCTATGAATCTAAGCAAGGAATAAAGCAGCTAAAAAGAAAATCTACCAATAATATTAGCAACATAATAATTCCCATTTACATATCACTTTTCTCACAAGAATTCTGGTAAGCAAATAATACAAACATTATTATCCCCATTTTGTTGATGAGAAAACTGAGACTCAAAAAGGATAACTTGCCTGAAATCAGTAACCCAGAACTCAGATCCAGATTTTCTAAGTTCAAGTCCATGATCACTTATGCACAATATTTGCAACCATAAAAGCAGCATACAAAGACCAACTTTATTTTTGTTGTCATTTTTACTATTATTTTCACTACACCTAGCTCTTCCTTGCTTTCACTCAAGGGTCAACTTTATCTCCACCTTCCTGACCAGAGCCCCTCTCTAATAAAAGTGGGCCCTTCTTCCCTTAAACAAACAGATAAATGAATGAATGAATAAAGGAATAGGATAATTGAGTTGACTATTTTTGCAACTTTAACTTTCAGTATTCTATTCTGATGTCTCATCATAGCCAGAATCTTCTAAGATTATGCCAGGGGGGGATACAACCTCTGGTAAATCCTACCTAGACAGAAAACTTTGGGTTGTAGACCTAGGAATTAAACATGTGTTTGTGATATAAAGACTAATCTAGTCACTTCAGAGAGACTTAGTCCCAGAATATTGGTCATATGGTGCTTGATTTTTCTCATAGTAAAGTTCACAAAGACTATCTACCAAGGTGAAGAAACTGCAGTCTGTAAAATGATGGAACCCATCCTGAGGACTTCCCTAGAA
Organism: Petaurus breviceps papuanus; assembly: GCF_028583685.1. Taxonomy (NCBI): domain Eukaryota; kingdom Metazoa; phylum Chordata; class Mammalia; order Diprotodontia; family Petauridae; genus Petaurus; species Petaurus breviceps. Next base: position 8,333,454 of record NW_027185887.1, read on the forward strand.
CTTTGAAGTAAGGAGAAATATCTTCCTTGGAAGGAACAGAGACAATTATTGAAAAATATAGTAGCTATAATTTAGATATGAAACAAAATTAATTTTCACATGATTCTCAATGAGGGCTAATATGTCAAGAAAAAATAATTATATTTTAGAAGACTGAATCTTAAGCAGGACAAAGAAAGTTAAAGCATTTTATACCAGGAGAGGCATTTAAAATGAGGCTAGGTAAATTCTTCACCATTCTTTGGGAACTATCTTTACCTGCTTTGTGGGCTGGACAGGAAGCCATATTAGACTTTTTCCATTTCTCATTCTGGTGATTCTGTGTTCCTTTGCCCTAGTTCAACTGCATGACATTATGCTGTTTCTTTTTCATTTTTTAGATCACCACTCACCACTTAATAGAGTCGGTTACTTAATTAGCCTGGCCAGAGCCTCCCACCCTACCCACGCTATGTGGAACAGTTGATGATGGCAACTTAATTTAAATTTTTGCTTTCGTGCTTTTCTCCTATCACTTGGAAGGAAGAGGCTTCTGGGTATATGAAAATTTAACGCTCAGGAGATCATTAAGAAGACAGGGTGATTATCATTGCTTTAATATGTTTAGCAGCAGACTAGGAAGTGAACAGATCTGTGAAGTTGATGTTCTAACAACCCCTCCTTTCTCCCTCCCCCCAACTTCCAGGTTTGCTTGTCATCTGAGCTAGCCTTGCCATGGAAGCAGCAACGGGGGCTGCACAGTATATGGTGATAGGCCTCTTCTAATGGTGGGGCTGCCAGCTGCTGTACTAATTTCTTACACAGCTCCATCAGAAAAGCCATCTGGGCCTGATGCTTTCCCTGATGCTAATCTCTTAATAGCTTGTTTTCCCTCCTCTCTGGTGATGGGTTAGTCCAATCTTTCTTGGGTTTCCTGCGATAAATGGGAAATTCTTCTAATCTGTGACAAAAAATTCTTCTGCCGCCTCGCTGCCTTTTATTCGCCACAGTGAAGCTTTGTGTGTTGTTACTTGGGGAAACAGAGGGAGGAAAGGTGTTATCTGTCTCCTGCCAGAAAGAAAGCTTCTGCCTTGCTCCGATCCTCAAGTGACACCAGCTGATGGTGTTGCTATTTATTTTCCTTTTAATTGGAATGCAAGGATCTTATCTCTTTATTACCCCCTTATTGTGACAATAACTGCTTTCGCTGGTTCAGCCTCCACAAATGCTTGTTTTATGTACTACAACCTCAACGTGTGCCCCCATTGTAAGCCCCCCCCCCATAAAAAAATCAATTGTCTAACAAATGAATGCCACTAAAAGTTAAGGGCTTGTGCCCCTTCCCAGGCTGTGGTCTCCACCGTGTACATTCCTTAGTCTACCTACTTTTCCAGGAAGTGGCCAGGCTGGCTGACTATTTTTGTTCGTTACCACCTGAGGTGCCCTGCTGACCTAACTGTTGAAGATAAATCCGGAGAGGAACTAGTGTAACCACCACTGTAACCTTAAGCTGGCCTCTGGGTGGCTTTACATTGTTTGGAGTGGGGGGAGGGCAGGGGCAGGAAGCATGTGCCTCCTCTTCCTCTTCTGGGGCTTGCCTGATGCAGGGTTTTGCTGACTCTGTCTGCTTCTCAGATCAGGAAACCTTCCTCAGTTGACCAATCCAAAAGATTTAGGTAGAAATCTTCATCTTTTGGTTACCCAGTGTCAAGACTTTCTCTCCAAAATGGTATATAAAATAAGCCTAATAATGTCCTCTAAACAAGGGGAGGGGGGTGTCTTGACCTGGGATCAACAGATTCCTAAGAGGTCCAGAAATAGATTTCAGGGGATCATGAACTTTAATGAGAAAAAAAATTACATCTTTATTTTCACTAACCTCTTACTGAAATTGAGTATTTCCTTCACTTGTTTAAAAAATATTATTCCAAGAAGGGGTCCATAAGCCTCACAAGACTGACAAAGGGGTTCATATCACACAAAAAGTTATGTATCTTAGCCTTAAACCAATGCATCAGGATAGGATGCCCACCAGCTAGCTATTGGCAGGAGTGAAAGAAGCCAGTTTATTCTGGGGTAAGGAAGGTGATTCTATTTCCTGGCTTTTTATCCTTTCAAAAGCAAAAGGCCCTTCAGAATTAAACAATTCTATCCCTATCTACTAAAGAAATTTAGAGTAAAGGTGCAGGATTAAATGGTGTGGTACCAGGAAGCCAGATCTGGATTTTGCCATAAGTAAAGTAATAATAAGCCTTCTAGGTTTAAAGTCTGGAAATATGAAAGTTAATCTTTACAGGGTTTACAGTGACCATGAGTGATACTGTAGGGACTGTTCCTCAATCAATAAACTCTATATCCAGTATTTGTTGTAATCAGTGTATATGTAACCAGTATTTGGTGTATGCCCATACCTCCTAAAATGTAGGCATCCTGCTGGATGACTTTCACAAGAGAACTCTCTTCCTGTTGACTGCATAGCCAGAACTGTATGCATCTTTAAATATGCCAGACTGAGACAGTCTCTCTTTCCTACAGCATCCAGAGAGAAAAAAAAAAAGTCTCATTCACTCATAGGAGGTACTTCATGGAGACTTTGTAGTAAGCAGAAGAAGGGTTTAACATGGTCCCAAGATATAGGTTTGGAGTTTGGGTCTTCTTTTTTTCCAATTTGTCCTGTTCTGGGTGAAGAGATTGTAGTTCTGGATCTAGGAGGTTAAGATATGGGGACCTTGGAGCCTGGAATTCCAAGTTGGATATTGTAACCAGTCCAACAGGGAAGACCTTGAGTAGCCAGGATCCCAGAAGGAAAACCTGGGGGTGGTTTTGGACTTGGAACTTGGTGGGCCTAATGTTATGTAGAAACTGAGCTAAACTATGAGCCTAAACTCCAGAAACTAGTGATGTGGGGAGTGGAGAGATAATGTCCCTGAGGTGTTAGGAGGACAGGTTTGTGTTTGTTCTGGCTACACCTTTGAAATAAATGTTATCTCCCCCAAAGTTCCACTTTCTGACTCTGTGGATCTCTCTGACACTCCATAGAAGTCTCCTCAAGCTGAAATTTCACTCCACTCTTGGACTTCTATCTAACACTAGAAGTACATTCCACCCCTGTGGCTCCTTCCCTAATTGTCTGTTTCCTCTTGGAACATCCATTTTAGGAAAGCATCCAGGCCAGCCTTGTCTTCACTCCTCTCCAGGCTTTACTCTCAACTTTGGACTTTATTTACCATGTCTCTACCCACAGTTTAAAGCTTGTGAATTGTTTTTCCCCATTAGAATGTAAGCTCCTTGAGGGCAGGGACTTCTTTCATTTCTGCCTATACTTGTAATTCTACTTAGCACTGTGTCTGGCACATAGCAAATGCTTTATAAATTCTTATTTCCATGGCTTTGTAAAATTTGATCTGTTAAGTAGTTAATAGAAATGGAATGCTTGAATCCCTTAAAGTGAGAAGGAATTTATGGAGGCTTGAGTCTATGGCAAAAGACTAAAGACACCCTTGAGCCGTGAGTATCTCTACCAAGGCATGACCTCTCGGGCCACACGCTGCTCCTCGGCCCGCCGGCGCCACCACCATGCCCCCCAAAATCGAGGAAATAAAAAACTTCTTGCTCACAGCCAGGAGAAAAGACGCCAAATCTGTCAAGATCAAGAAAAACAAGAACAATGTGAAGCTTCAGGTTCACTGCAGCAGGTACCTGTAACACAATGGTTATCACAGACAAAGAGAAGGCAGAGAAACTTAAACAGTCCCTGCCTCCTGGTTTGGCTGTGAAGGAGCTTAAGTGAAGGACTCATTCATTGTTACACCTAAATTAAAATGTAGGAGAAAAAAAGGAAAAAAAGACTAAAGGCACCCCTCTCCAACGCCCTAAGCACTCTAGAGAGCCTCTAAGGAGGGTTAAAATGTAACACACCTGGCCATTAGGAAGTGGGGGCCAGAAAATCATTGTTCCACCTGTATTATGAATTATAAGAAGATGCACAAGACAGAGAGCCTTCAAAGTTCAAAATCTACCTGGAACACATGGCAAGCACAAATGGCAAGGACTTTAGGATGAAGCACAGAATAATGCAGGATTTGGGGGAAATAATGATAATAACAATAATTATAATAATATAGCACTATAGCTATAACATTAAAGATCATTCACTATGTGCCAGACAGTAGGCTAAGTGCTTTACAATTATTACTTCATTTGATCCTCTTAACAACCCTGAGATGGAGGTGCTATTATTATCCTCATTTTACAAATGAGGTGGGGCAGTTAGGTGTATAGTGGATAGAGTGTCTGGCCTGGAGTCAGGAAGACTCATCTTCCTAAATCCCAATCTGGCCTCAGACGCTTACTAGCTGTATGACCCTGGGCAAGTCATTTAACTCTGACTCATTTTCCTCATCTGCAAGATGAGCTGGAGAAGGAAATGACAAATGACTCCAGTATCTTTGCCAAGAGAACCCCAAATGGGGTCATGAAGAGTCAGGCATGATTTTTTTTTTGCTTTTTTGAGGGTGGTAGGTAGGGCAATTGGGGTTAAGTGACTCACTCACCCAAGGTCACACATCTAGTTTTTTATGTGTGTGTGTTAAGTGTCTGAGACCAGATTTGAACTCAGGTCCTCCTGACTCCAGGGCTGGTGCTATATCACTGAACCACCTAGCTGCCCCAGAGTCAGACATGATTAAAAATGACTCAACAACAACAGATGAGACACCTGAAGAAACTAGAGGGTAAGTGATTATTTGCCCAGGTTCATAGCTAATAAATGTATGAGGCCAGTTTAAAACTCAGGTCTTCCTCACCCCAGGCTTGTTGTTCTACCCAGTGACGGTCAAAGGAGTGGAATTTATGTGAAGAGTCTTCAAGGAAGGTCATATATGCCTTTTTTTTTTAAACCAGACCTGTAATTTTGAGGGTTCCCAATGAGAGATGCCTTTTCCCAATTGACATCAAACTTGTTCAGCAATTTATCATCTTAAAGCAGGGATTCTTAATCTGGGGCATTGAGAGGTTATGCCATAAGATATGCCATTGTTGTTAGAGTCGTTTGTCATTTCCTTCTCCAACTCATTTTACAGATGAGAAACTAAGGCAAACGGGGCTAAGTGACTTTCCCAAGGTCACACAGCTAGTAAGTGTGGAAAGCCAGATTTGAACTTATGAGTTCAGACCTGTCACTCTGTCCAAGGCATCACCTAGTGTTGTACCTAGCCCCATTCTTTCCCATCCCCCAATCATCTCTCCCTCACAGAATTGATCACACTGCAAGGTTCAGCTCCGCCCTTCCCCAACCCCAGCTCTCCCTCACAGAGGTGTCGGGGCTTCCAGGTCAGGGAGACTTGGTGCTGTGTGTACTGACCAATCACTGATTGTGGCCTCTGCAAGTTTCTGCTTATATAATACCTAACCCTTGGCCTCGTGGTGTCTCTTTAAAAGCTGAGGCTTTACCTGAGATCTGAGCTATACCATTTGGGTGGGACAGTGGCACGGTGGGATGGTACCCCATCAGCCCACCATGTGGCCTGATCAGCCGACATGGTGAAATAAAGGGTTCAATTCTAAATTGTTAGTTGGGCCTTGCTCATGTTTTCTGGGTACAATACTAGCTGCCCAAGGATATGGCCTAGTTTATGCTATAGGTAGAATTGGAAAGGACCCTAAATGCTCCCTGAGTCCAACTCCCTCATTTTGTGGATGAGGAAGTTGAGGATGAGAGAGGTTAAGTGACTTGTCTAGGGTAATACAACTTGGATCTCATGTAGGATTTTACTTCAGTGCTTCCTGACTTCAAGCTTAGTTCCAAGGTGACACAAGCTCCAATGTGTCACTTAGCTGCCCAGGGTTATAGATGTCAAAGGTGATACTTAGCCTGGATTTTCTTAATTGTGATTGCAGAAGTGTCTCCATTTCACCAAGCTGCCTTCCTGGACTCAATAAATCCATTTGAAATAGTTTTATTATCTTGGAAAACGTGAACCTTGTCATTGCTTCAGCTGTCAAGTTGCCAAAAAAGTGATTTTGGAAAACAATGCCAAGCAGTCATTCCTTCATTTAAAAAATATTTATTGAGCTCCCACTAGTATATAGCACGCATCTAAGGCATCGTCATAATTATAATAATTACAAGACACAGCCATCATCAACAAATAGTATGTATTAATCATCATAGCACAAGGCATGTTTCTATATTTTGGCATTCTTAAATACAGTTTGCAAAATAAGTGAGACTACACAAAACCCCAAAATAGTGGGTGGCTTTTTTATCATCCTTTTCTTTGGGATAAGTTACAAGGCCATTTCACCAAATCTTTGAGCTGCTAAAATGGGACTAGGTAGAGTTGGAAAGCATAGCCTAGAAAAGAAATAAAAGTCGATGCTAATGGAATTCCAACACTACATTTGGAAAAGATTTGAGATGACAACTCTTCAATGTTTTTTAAACAAATATATTAATATTAGTAATATTATAGGAGGTTAGCATTGGAGGGCCATTTCCTGAGTTTTACTTTCTTCATCAAATGGCTGATGTTATCATAATAATAATGGTACCTAAAAAAAAAAAAACTTGAGGAAAAGGACTAATTGGAGTTTGAAATGCCACAAGCTGAACTCACTGCTTCCAAGATAATAACACTTTCATATGAAGAACTTGAGTTCATGGGTATCAAGTAGCTCAAGAGGAAATTTCCTCAGTTTCCTAAGAACTAAATTAATATACTGCTACATTGGGAAGGAGAGTTAATGGAAGATTTTAAATGCACCAGGCCCTTCAAAAAGCTGATGAAAAGCACATTGTTGGAACTGAATGAATCTTAAATAATAATGAGCTGCAGGGGAATGGTTATACATTCCACTTGTTCAGGGAATGCCAATACAGCAGTCAAAGAAAATCAAAAGGAAGATGTCTATAACATAGAAAGACACAAGTGAAAAAAGAAGGTGGGCAAACCATTTTTAACATAGGTCAAGTGAAGAAACTTACATGACATATTTTCACAGCAGATTGCTGTGGGAGTGAGGGAAGAAGGGGTAGTTTCTACATGTGGTCCAAAACATTCAGCTCTTCCTTATTTTCCTCTTGATCCTTTCCCTACAATTCTGTTCAGTTAAAAGGTAGCGACAAGGTCCTGAAAGTAGTAAAAGTAGTCACGCCAACACCTACATGCTAGAATCTTCTCCAGGGGCACAGTTAATAGAGCACCAGCCCTGGAGTCAGGAGGACCTGAGTTCAAATCTGACCTCAGACTCTTAACACTATCTGTGTGACTTTGGGCAAGTCACAACCCCAATTGCCCCTCCAAAAAAAGAAAAAAAAAAGAATCTTCTACAGGGCATTTAGGATAACTAATGGCTACTGATCAGACAAAACAAGCCTCAGGAAATGACCCTCCAATGCTACACTCCTAATATCCACTATGAGATACTATGAGTGAAAGTGTTTGGGAAAATGTAAGTACGTTTTCAGATTTGGTCAATATATTGATTTGTTTTGCTTGACTGTATCTATCAAGAAGGAAGAGCTTCTGTTTAGGGACTAAATGAGTTACTGAGTAGTCATAAAGATGTAATTTTTTTTTTTTGAAGAAAGAAAAGAGCATCCATGATTTTTTTTAAACAAACAGATGAAAAAAGTTCAGAAGAGGACACAGAAAAGGCATCTGTGTTACTGACTTGTTAAATTTACTTCCCCCCCCCAAACAAATTCTACATAAAAATTTACAGTTTCATACATTCAGTCTTTTTATTCTTCTTTGTATATAAAAATGGATTGTTTTATGATTGTATTTGTGGATGATCATTGTAGTCATAAGAAAATTTTAAAATACAAGTGCCATCCAAATGTAAGAATGTATCAGTATTACTACTCTGCTCGTACCAACAACTAATGGTTAATTAATTAAACAATAATTAATTTTGACACCACAAAAAGAGCATAGGACTCTCTTGTCTTCTGGGATGAAATCAGAAAAGTTATTTATAAATAAATGTATTGTGGATTTAAACACCTCTTTTTGTTAAAGAAGTTCAAAGAACTATAGAAAACATTTCAGTGCTCCTAAGCAACATTAACAACGAATCTGGTAGGGGTTATTATCCCCACTTTACAAAATAGAGAAACTGAAGCAGCAAGGTTCCTGAATCACCCAATGAATGAGTCACTGTCAGTCAGAGTCACAATTGAACCCCAGATTCCCAAGTCTTGTTCTTACTAGGATTCCAGGGGATTTCACTGAGTAATGAAAAAAAGAGGAACTCCAACTGTATACTGGTAACATTTTTTAAAATGAAGTGTTAGAACTTAAATAACCTTAATTAAATTAATCTCACCCTTCTCTTCTTTTAAAAATTTTAATTCAATATTTGATTTATTTTTATTACATCAATGCCACTTCCCAATAGTCCCACCCACTCCTATAGAACACTCCCTCCTAATAAAGAAATGTAGTTAAGAAAAATCAGCCAAAACATAGGTCAGGTGTGACAACTATCCCCTGTTCTGCACCTAGAGGACACCACCTCTCTTCACTGCCAGTCCTCCAAAGTTAAGATTCATCACAGTATTGATCAGGGTTCTGACTTCTGACATCTTTCAGTGTTGTTTTCCTTCATATCATAGTGAGCATTGTGTAAATTGTTGTGATTTCTCTCCCCCCACTCACCCCACCCCATTTTACTGAAGGAGAAATTGAAGCTGAATGAGTTCAAGTGACTTGCTTTTTTTTTTTTTTTGGAGGGGGGAAGGCAAGAGAATTGAGACAATTGGGGTTAAGTGACTTGCCCAAGGTCACATGGCTAGTAAGTGTTAAGTGTCTGAGGCCTGATTTGAACTCAGTTTCTCCTGACTCCAGGGCCGGTGCTCTATGCACTGTGCCACCTAGCCACCTCCAAGTGAGCTTTAAGTCATACAGCATTAGAGGTCACAATGGAATCTAAGGGTCCTGACTTGTCATCCCAGTCTCTTTCTATTGTCTGTCCCCTTAATTCTAATGGAATTATAGTCAAGGGAAAGGACCAGCAGCCTCAGAGAAGCCATGGCCTTGGCTAGAGCAGCTCTTAGATAATCACCTGGCAACTAAATGGAACTTCATGCATATTTGCTGAATTGAATTGTTAGTAATGTTTGTGACCTTGAAAAGTGTTGGGGATATTGGTCCTATGGGGTTGGCAGAGAGAAAAGATAAGTTTAACAGAGGTGTGGAGGAAGCAAGAAGGGCATTAGGGCAACACCCTGGAGAAGCATTTCAGTTTAAGCTCGGGGCAGCTTTGTTAGACCAAAGAAAATAACAAAATAGGAGTAGTTAGGTTGATAGTTGGCATAGTGGATAAAGCATGGTACTTGGAATTAGATTAGACTTCAGTTCAAATACTGCCTCACACACTAGCTATGTGACTCTGGACAGGTTACTTAACCTCTCCTTACCTCAGTTTCCTCAGCTGCAAAATGAGGATAATAATAGCACCTACCTCCCAGGTTGTTTTGAGGGGCAAATGAATTAACATACGTAAAGTGCTTTCTAAACTGCAAAGCACTATAAAAACGCTAGTAAGTGTTAGAAGCACTTAAAAGAGAAATGGCACGACTTTATTTAGAGCTTATCATGCAACAGCATATTTTTACATTTTGCATTTTTGGTACTCAAAAGAAACCAACCAGATCGTAATTAATAATCTGTGAGCATCTGCTTCACAGTATATTCCATCAAAACACAACAGTCCCTTGAAGCAAAGCATTTACAAATCCAAGTTACAAAATGATCAAACTTCCTGGCCAGACTTTGATGGGCTTGCTACATTTGGAGATACAATTGCCAACAGAACTTGGGGTGTAAGCAACAGCCTTCCTATTCTAATACAAAATGGCAAAAGGGAAGCTAATTTGGGGAGCTAATTCAAGAGGCAAAGATCAGACCTTTGTTTTCAAGTTGGAAAAAGCACCACTGTTTCTAATTTTCGATGAAATTACACTCACACACGCACACAACTTCATACACTCACTAGACTCACGGTACCCACTTAGAGTAGCAGATAAAATCTTGGACTGCCATCCTGTGGTCAAAGAGGAGAAAATAACGAGTGAGAGAAAAATTTCCACTGGAAAAGAAAGGACATTTAATCCTCTGGAAAATCTATGAAAAAAAAAAAGTTTACATGGACAATCAGCTAACAAGTCTCTAGATATGAGAACAGATTTCAGGGTTTCTTATACTCAAACCTTGAAGGATTGGGAGAAACAAAAGGGCAAAGAACATAATTTCAGGAAGAAAAAGCTAGCTTTCTGTGTTCTGCTTTTGCTAGAATTGTCTTTCTATCTACTCTTGAAGATGTTTGAGAATTGGTATGGAGTAGTAGGGAAAAGACCACTGAATTAACAGCAGACCTGAGCACTAGACCTCTTTTGATTTCCAATTTGGCCTTTCCCAAATCTACATACCATCTTTGGACCTCTTTCCCTGTCCTTTTCTGAAAAACAAGGGGGTTGGCCTTCATGACCTCTACTGACCCTTCCACATCTATAATTTGGTAATTCTCTGAGACTTCTGTTCTATGAATTCTTGTCTTGATGTCCCTGAATAATACAGAAACTATGTGCCAGGTACTTAGCACAGTGTCTGGCACATAGTAACCACTTAATTAATTGCTTGTTGATTTGACTTTACTTGATCTCCCACCAGATGATTGAAATTCCTTTTTCTAGAATAGGGGACATGCCAAGTTGACTCAACTTGAGGACATTCCATGTTATCAGGGTGATAAGGTAGAGTATTCTGTGCTGAATTTACATTAAAAAAAAAAAAAACTTGGGAATGTGATTCAATAAATACCTTAAATCTGGAATACCAGTCAGCACTTATCTGAACTATCCAAGCCTTTAAAGTCTCAAAAATTTTGGCTGCAACCAGATTCTCTCATGAGATTTCTGGTACTTCCTGCTACTGGCTGGCCAGTGATCTCTAAGAACAGCTTTTCTCATGGTATTTTGGCAGTTGTACTTTCCTTGCCCTGCCAGAATCAGGAAATGGAGGCATATGAAACAAACAAACAAAAAAAACTTTTATAAGCACATATATAAATGTATATACACATATAGTATGGTATACATGGATATATATCACACATGTATATACATACATGTATGTACATACACAGTATGACAGATACATTGTGTGTATGTATACATACATATGTGTGTATACCTGGAGACATATGTTAAGTTCAAATTTTGAAAAAAAAGTTTTGGATTGATTCTGGTTTCATTCAAACCATGACATCTGGATTCAAGCATATTCTGTTAACTTGGGAAATCTATAAATAGGGAACTATGGAATGAATTTTTTTTAAACCTAAGCTTTTCTATGAACTACTTGGATTAGAAAGGTACTTGAGAGACAGCAGGAAAAAACTAAGTTTAAAAAAAACACTGCAGCTGTTTGGGATGAGTGGCTTTAATATGGGTAAAAGCAACAGGTTCTAATATGGGTAAAGACAGACTAATATTTGTCTGCTATGCCTTTAGTGTCTGACAATTGTCTATCTTGTGCTCTGATACTTGAGGCTTTAGAAGGTGATTGTGAGTCACCAACCTAATCAAGCTTGAAAAGTTTGAACTACTCTTTCTCCTCCTCAGCCTCATCAACTTGCTGTAATGGGAAATCTATAGATGAAGGAAGATAGCCCAAAACAGAGAACTTAACAAATACATGGGGCACACTGCATGAAACAAGCCAAATATTCACCACTCCTCTTTTATACAGAGAAGGAAATGGATATTTTCTGACCAGAGATTCATTTGAGACTAAGATTAGACTTCTGAAGACATAGGTATATGTAGAGGTTATTGGCAGTGAGGAAACTTTTCCATTTGGCTGCCTGACTTAGAAAGAAAAAGGTTTGTGGACCACTGGAGCAGTTTTTATTGAACTTGAAAAAAAAAAAGGAGTGACATCTACTTTAAATATGTAGTAAATTCCATTTTGGGGGATGAATGGAACATTGTCTAGCACATTACCACAGGGTAACAAAAAGGAACAGGCCAAAAAAGGGGGCACAAAGTGAGCCAAGGAGGGAAAAAAGATGTCACGTAGGTAATGTGTAAAATATGCAGCTAGGAAAAAAAGTAGGACACTCACCAAAATGTCTGGTGTGCAATTGAAAGCTGCCTAGGGACAGTTCTGACTTGTAGTCTGCCACTAGAGGCAGAGATCCAGCCATGATTTACTTTTACAGTGTGCCTGGGGGCTGGTGGGAAGACCGCACCTGTGTCTCAGAATTAAATTGAAAAAGGAGCATACCAGACAAGCACCTATCAGCCTTACCATTCTAAGGTCATTCTCCCCCCCCCCCCCCCCCCCCCCCCCCC
>NW_027185887.1:8345893-8433918 GCF_028583685.1 Petaurus breviceps papuanus
GGGGGGGGGGGGGGGGGGGGGGGGGGGAGAATGACCTTAGAATGGTAAGGCTGATAGGTGCTTGTCTGGTATGCTCCTTTTTCAATTTAATTCTGAGACACAGATGCAGTCTCCCCACCTGCCCACAGACTGCAACTCCCCACTTATTACCTCCCATTTGCACTGCTTATATCTTATATGTTCTGAGTTATTTGTATATTGTCTCTCCTCCTCCATTAGAAAGGGGCCTTCTTGAGGGCAGGTTCTATATTTTCACTTTCCTTTCTATCCCTAGCATGTGGCACAGGGCCTGGCACATAATAAATCCTGTTATCTGCTTGCTTTCAGAAAAGATCTCCTATTTTTGTACATTTGTTTACATAATCTAACCGTGGACTATTTATGTACTCCAGGACAAAAAGGAAGCACTTCCAAGCTTCTCCCTTTTGGAAAATAGATAGTATCATCATATATGAAGACATGGACTGGTCACCTCTCACTTTAACCAAAACCAATATGAGAAAAATCCAGATTTACACACAAAAAGAGGTTATTAATTAGGAATGATCAATAATTGTATTCAAAAATCCTTTAAGGAGATCTTTTAGTAGCAAGCTCTAATAGTACCTTTAAAATATGATGACAGGGGGAGAATTTGATTTATATAAAACTTTTCAGATAAATCAAGATATAGCTACAAGTATTCCTGCTTCTTATAATTAAAACCAATATGTCAGTTCTAAAAGTTATCTACTATAGATAAACATCTTCCTTTCCCATCCACAATTACTAGTGCATCATCATTATCTGGTCAAATTTCTCTCCCTAAGTTTTCCTTAGTAGGGATTTGTAATAAGTAAGCCATTTTCACCTGGATGAATACTTTTTGCCACACCACTTCCTAAAATATTGCATCAGTCCTATCACAGCACCTCCCTTTCTTTGACTATCAAACTATTATTACTTCCTTGCGTCAACTGTACAAGTCTCTCTTTTCTTGAACTATTTGCATGTCATTTCTCCTTTTCAGACCCCTAGTTCCTGTAATGTAATATGAAGGGCTTCTCTCAGTGAAAAAAAATCTAATATTTTGTATTAACTACCTTAACTTCACCTTTTAGTGTCCTTTGTTTTAACCCTCTTGGGTGCCCAAAGAATATTTCTGTTTGGTCTTGTTCTCTTCCTCCTCCACTGTTTTCTATCATACCAGACACTTTCATCATCTTTCTCCTCCTTCCCAATCTGCAGAGCCCCTGGCACTATCCACTGTGTTCCATCTTTATCTTTTCCTCACTTTCCTTTGATATGTCAAACCATCATTTTGGCCATCCTGTCTACATGGATGACTGAATATCCAAAAACATAATTTCCAATTCTTCAACTTAAGAGACTTCTTGCTTGCTTTAGCAGATGAGCAATATTAAATTTCACTCACCTCTTGTCTCTCTTCTGGGGGCATTCTTCCAAGTGATGACCACTTTTCAACAATGAAAAAGAACATTTACTTTTCAAATGTTTGCAATTTGGGGGTGGAGTCCACTTTAGTTCATTTTTATACCCCATTCATCTACCCTAACTCCTTAAAATATGTTCACTTACTCAAACTTCTTCCTGGTCTCAATTTTGTGATTTTAGTGTGAAAGATTCTATAAATGTAGAAAAATGAATTGTATTCAAAGACGTACTTCCAAAACAGACCAATTGTGCCACGGTGTGGCAAAAAATAAGAATGCAAAACTACACAGTAAAAATTTGCCATAGCAGTGCTTGTTCAATTCAAGACACATTTTTAAGTACCTGTGTTAGGCACTGAGCCTACAAAAACAAAAATCAAATAGGCCTTGCCTTCAGGGAGCTAACATTCTATATGGGGAAACTGTTTCAGAAATGAAAATGATAATTCTAGGTTTTAAAATAATCAAATAACCCAATTGTTCTCTGAGAGAATTTTGTGGTGTTTTATAAAAATTTATTATTCTATATTCTATTGTATTTTCTTGCAAATTCTATTTCCATTATTCCTATCACAACTACCCACCACCACCTACATATACACATGCACTTACCCCACCATTTTGTGCTGTGAACATAGAATAAAGACTCAATCAATTCTTGCTGAATTAAAGTATTGTGGAGCCAAATAGTATGACATCATTAGTCATCAAAGAATTATTTGGTATACTTATTCTCTCACTCTGACCCCCATTCCAACACTTCAGCAATTTGGAGTGTATGATGTTACTTCCCTTGTCGGTTTTTGACCAAGAGTTGGTAATAAGAATAGTGAGAAATAACAATAGTCTATACATATAGGGCTTTATAGTTGCCAGGCCCATCTGATTCATAGGTAAAACCATGAGTGAGACAGTGTAAGTACTATTACTCCCATTGTACAGATGAAGAAACTGATGTTGAGTGAAGTGATTTGTCCAAGGTCATACAGGCACCTATTGCAAGAGCCAGCTAGAACAGAGGTGTTGGTTTTGTTGTGTGTGTGTGTGTGTGTGTGTGTGTGTGTGTGTGTGTTTACTGCCCACTCCAGGATATCTATTCAGAATGTGATATACTCTGTGTGTATGTGTATATGTGTGTGTATGCTTGAGTGTATAATGAAGGGGGATGGAGACACATAGGGAAAACACGTTATATTGGTAGGATGCTGAACAAAGAGTGGAGAGGATTAGGAAAAACAAGAGAATGAGAAGAACACAACTCTCTTCCATGTGTCCCTGGAAATTTACAAGTTTTAGACCTCAAAAGGGCAGGAAACACTAAACAAATAACTACCTTCAAATTTCTGAAAACTTGTGCTTCAATTTCCAAATGTGGGTGCCCTCACAGCTGTATACTATGTACTCACAGCTGTATGCTACATACACCTAACAAATTCTCCCCTGTTTTTCCTGTTAGATTTACAGGGTGTTCCAAAAGTTTTAGTGAAGTTTTAAGCTATTAAAACTTGAAATTTCACTAAGACTTTTGGGATACCCAATATATAGTATACGGTATATAAGACTATACATCCATGAATGTGCATGTGAACAAAAGTCTTTGAAAGAACTGGTTTCCTAATGGCATTGTCAGTCTGCTGAGGCTTTGGGTTACTGATCCAGTGATCCTTTGCTTTTGGGCTATCATCTAAAACCCAATGAATCAAAGATATCTTAGATTCAAAGATTGGGGAAAAGCCAATATTGGTACTTAGCAGTAATTAGAATTATCCTCCTCCTCACCAACAAGGAACATTCCCTTATGGCTCTTTGTTAATGAAGGGAATTTCCCACTCTCATTAAATTTAGGGTAAACTTTTTTGGTAAAGCTTCCCACATTTGTCTTTTTAAGGAAATTGAGATTTGTCTTTCAAGAAATAAGGTCAACAATCATGTATGTGTCATGAAATTGATGACCTCATTAGAACCTTTCAGGAAAAATGCTGAGCATACTGGGTTAATACCTTTAAACCCTGCCCAAACAGGGTCTCCTCTACCTTCTCCTTTGGGTTTACAGTACATGTAATTCCAGGAATAGGCCCATGAATAGATGCTCCTATAAAGAAGAAGGTTGCCATCTAGTGGATCTTTTTATTTATTACACACTCAGGAAGCTATACAAGTTTTCTATTTGTACCAACTCAATTAGAATAAGTATATATAAAAAGCATAACAAGGAAAAGAAAAGAATAAAGATAACACTCATAAGATCTTTCTCTACAAAAGTCAAAGCTTCTAAAGCATGTCCCTGTTGTCTTTCTCTTTGCTGACTTGGATTCCGATTCTAATAATGTGCTACACTAAAAAAATTTTTTTAATAGAAATTCAGTCATTTTTGCTTTCTTTTGAAGCACAGCTAAATCTTGTACTTTAAGATAAATAATTTTAGGGCTTCATTTGTCCTAAATTTCATTTCTTTTTTAAAGCCACTGCTACCATCCTGGTGCTTTCAAACCCCAATTATACAAATTTGATATGAGAAGCATATGCCTTCACTCCTGTGATGCAGTTAAGTTGGTGGGTGTGGCTAAATTATGAAGCCTTATTCTAAGAGAAGGCTGAGGAAAACATCTGTTTCTTAATGCAAACCATCTGCTATTACCAGACACTAAGTCAGGCATTTTAACACGATATATTCCTTACAATTACACTTACTAAACAGAATACTATTACAGAATTCCTACTAATGTTCTCATCGCACACCAACTCAGGGCTCTTCCCTTGCACCTCATATGGGATTGATCAGTGCAATTATTTTGTAAAGGTCTTTGTCAGTGGATTCAAAATAACCAGAAATAGTAATTATTATTATTTAGCGTTCAAGTGTTAATTTTCCAGCTGAGATGCTGCCTCAGCTTTACACAGTTACAGGTGCGGAGAAAGTCAAAAATAAAGTCATTTGTGTGAGGCATTTTTTGGGGGGGGAGGGAACAGTAGTGGTGTTCTTCTTTGGCAGGAAGTATTCTTATTGCTTCCGTATAGGGCAAGCATGGCCCTGACAGGCTCCACAGTGACCAAGTCCTGTGAATCCCTGTCTGTGGATACCCCATGCTGTCCCCACAAACTTAGGCTATTTCTGGCTCTATCTTCCTTAACTCAGTAAAACAATTGTACCTTAGCTCTTCCAAACTTCTGAGAGAATATTTCTTTTTTGTGAAGTAGTGGTGTTTTGTCAATGTGGTGGTCAATGAATCTCCTCTCAACTCAACACAGGGCAAATACTTTATTAACCCAAGATGAGCTGCTACTTAGGCTGAAGTAGACACACTCAACTACCTTGTTAAACTCAAGAGCTTATTGATGGGGCTGTCACATCCCAGTTGAAAAATCAGAATTATTAGAGTTGGAAATTGCCTTGGCAGCCATCTTGTTCAATTTCCCATTCCAATCTTCTTTACAACATCCCTAACAGGAAAGAAGGAAGGGAGAAATACAAATATCTCATTTGAACTTCACAACGATCCTAGCAGATAGGAGTTACTATCATCTCCATTTTACAGAGGAATAAACTGAGGCAGGCAGCCATTATAACTTGCTCAGGGACACATAGCTAGTAGTAAGTGTCCAAGACCAGATTTGAACTCAGGTGTTTCTGACTCTTAGATGGCCATGTAACCTCTGAATAAATATTTCCAGTGATGGGGATCTCAGTACCTTGTAGGGCTATTACATAATAACTAAGCTATTGTATAATACTACATATTATATTATATCAAATATTATATATTTTAGCAGGCTAATGTGTTCATTTTTCCTTGTACTGGATAGCATAGAACAATTGCTTTTTTTTTTCCTTTTTGGAGGGGGGAAGGTAGGGCAATTGGGGTTAAGTGACTTGCCCAAGGTCACAGGGCTAGTTTTTTTGTGTTAAGTGTCTGAGGCCAGATTTGAACTCAAGTCCTCATGATTCCAGAGCTGGTGCTCTATTCACTGTACCACCTAGCCACCCCAAAGAGGAATTACTTTTAATAAGCCTGTGCTAGTGATATCAACCCAAAGCCAAGTGTTGCCAACCCCAAAAGGACTTGTAAGAATAATATTTTAAGTCTTTTTGGCATCTCAAGTCACCTGTTAAGCCACACCTGAGCTGGTCTTCCTAGATAAAGTAAGGAGCAATACTGGATTGGTGATCATGGGTTTACTGAAATTCTCACTGATTAGTATTGGTGCAGGAAGTTTTAGGTATGCAACAGGATAAAGCCATTGCCTTTTGTATGAGGTGGTCAAGTCTCTGAGTCTTTGCATGTTTATAAGTAGGAAAAGATACTGAGTAGATAGAAGATACGCCAGTCAATATCACAAAAGATGAAAAATTAGCACAGTAGGGAGTGGCTAGGTGGGATAGTGAACAGAGCACTGGTGCTGGAGTCAGGAGGACCTGAGTTCAAATCCAGCCTCAGACACTTTACACACTTACTATACATGTGACTTTGGGCAAGTCACTTAACCCCAATTGCCTTGCCTTTCCCCCTCCAAAAAGCAAAATAAATAAGTAGATAGATAGAGAGATAGATAAATAGATACATAAATAAATAAATAAATTAGAGAAGAAAAATTAGCATAGTGTCTGACATAAAATAAACACTTAATAAATGTTGACTGATGTGTATTTTTTTTTGTTTGTTTGTTTTCTGGAGGGTGGAGGGCAGGGCAATTGGGGTTAAGTGACTTGCCCAAGGTCACATATCTATTAAGTGTGTAAAGTGTCTGAGGCCAGATTTGAACTCAGGTCCTCCTGACTCCAGGGCCGGTACTCTATTCACTGTACCACCTAGCCTCCCAGACTGATGTGTATTCTTATCAATCAACAAGTATTTACTAAACTAGCACCTACTAGGCCCTTGGGATACAAGTACAAAAAAGAGAAACAATTCC
Organism: Petaurus breviceps papuanus; assembly: GCF_028583685.1. Taxonomy (NCBI): domain Eukaryota; kingdom Metazoa; phylum Chordata; class Mammalia; order Diprotodontia; family Petauridae; genus Petaurus; species Petaurus breviceps. Next base: position 8,352,238 of record NW_027185887.1, read on the forward strand.
TACTCACTAGGAGCTTGTATTCTAATAGGGAGAGAACAAATAAAGCTGTAAAGACGTGAACAAACATAAAGTGAATAAATACAAATATATACAAAGTAGTTAAATACAAGATAGTTTGGAAGGGAAGGCACTAGTAGATGAGGGAATCAGGAATGACTTTGTGCAGAAGATGGTGCTTGAGCTGCATCTTGAAGGAAGAGAGTAAAGATCTAGCACATTCCAGGCATGTGGGATGACCAGTACAAAGACACAGGAAAGGGTCTTGGGCATCATGTGTGAGGAAGAGAGAAAAGGCCTTTTTGGCTGGACCAAAGAGTATGGGAGGAAGAACAGAGTGCAGTGAGGCTGGAAAGATAGTCTGAGTTCAAGATGTGTAGGGCTTTAAAAGCTAGGATTGTAGAATTGAAGCTAGAAGGTACCTCAAAGGGCATCTAATCCAATAAGCTCATTTTACAACTGAGGAAACAAAGCCAGAGAAATTAGGCGACTTTCTCCAGAATCAAAGTGAAATTTGAATCTGGGTACTCTAAAGTCAGTACTCTTTCTCTTGTAACCACAATACTTCTAACATTCTGAGGTTCAGAGAGGCCTAAGTGTCTTGTCTAAGGGTATATATGGCATACATATGTATCAGAGCTGGGATTTGAACCCAAGTTATCTGACTCCAGGCAACTAGGTGGTGCAGTGCATAGAGTAGTCAACTTGAAATCAGGAAGACTCATGAGTTCATATCTAGCCTCAGACATGTTCTGGTTGTGTGACCCTGGGCAAGAAATTTCACCCTATTTGCCTCAATTTCCTCATCTGTAAAATGAGCCAGAGAAGGAAAAGACAAACCACCCCAGTATCTTGGTCAAGAAAACCACAAATGGGATCACAAAGAGTTAGACATGATTGAAATGTCTGAACAACCACAAATCTGACTCCAAATTTAGTGTTTCTTTCACTAACATCACACAAGCCATTTTACCCTTAGGCTCTAGGTGCTCTGCTGAGATTGTCAACAAACGTCCAGTTGTCTTCCTAGTGAAAACCCCAAGTTTTAGGGACTAAAGTGGGAACTAGAATCAAGTTCATGGCGGGGATGACCTGGGGATCGAATCCGGGCTCAAACACTTAGCACCCACCCAGAAACACCTTGTAAAGAACGTGTAACCTTGAGCAAGTTAACCCCAATTGCTTTAAAAAAAAAATAATAATCAAGTTCATGGGTCAAAGCAACAAAATACATGAATTTTTTTCCAATTTTCTCATAAATCCATTGATCAAAAAAACTTCTCTACTACATGGAAGACAGAAATATGGACACTTGTCACTTGTTGAACAAAAACAAAATATAAAAATAAGGTGTTTTTTTTCCTCCCAAATTTGTTGTCTTGTTTTGGGTTTTTTGTTTGTTTGTTTTTTTTGTTCTTAAAGCAGTCTGGGAACACTAATACTAATAGGTTTGGAGTCAATGGACCTGGATTTGAATCCCTGTTCTGCTTCTCCCTATGAAACTGAATAAGTCTCTTAACTTCTCTGGGCCTTAGTTTCTTCATCTGTTAAATGAGGTGGTTTGACTAGATAGAGTTGGAGGTATCTTTCAGCTTTAATATTTATGATCCTGTGCTAAGAACCCTTAGCATTTAACAATATAGCCTCTGGGGAGCACCCAAGAAACTACCTAGTACCATGCCACTCAAAAAATGGATTTGTTTTCTTTCAAAGGCCAATAAATTCCACATTGCAATTAAATAAATTCCATATTGCAATTACTCTACACCTGGTCAAGATTGATCACGTGAGTGAAAAAGATTAAGCATAGTAACTCTCTACAAGATCCAATGCAATTTCCTCTAGAAATCAAAAAATGTAATTGTCAGAGCCATAACCAGAAATATTTGCAACTGAGACAAATTCAAATTACGGCAATGGAGCAGAAGATACTCAGACCACAAGTGCAGTTGTACTTAGAGGCTAGAGCTTCAGGAATGTCACTTGGGGAACCATGAGAAAAATGGGTTGGAGAGGAGAGAGTGGTGGGAGGGAGAATAATTAGAAGGTTATTATAGTACTACCAGTGAGAAGTGATGTGAGTCTGAAGTAGGATGGTGGCCATGTGAATAGGGGAAAAGAGACAGATGCGAATGATGTTGTTGAGATAGATTTGATCACTGATTGCAGTGCTGGGAGAGTGGAGAGGGGTGAAAGGTAGTTCCCTCAACAGAAAAGGCAAAGCTAGGAAAAGGGAAGAGTTTGGGGGGGAAGATTATTCAGAGACATTTTATGGGGACCAGGGAAATCAGAAGCGGATTTCTTCCCTCTCACCAACTGCCAGACAACATGTCCCACTTAGTGCTTTAAAAGGTAGGGAGCAAAGGGAAGGAAAGGAGTGCAAGGACAAGCCTGAAAAGGTCTTTGGAATACCAGGAGTGGAACTAAATATGCCTAAAGAGAAACTAAATGCAGTCCATTTTATATACTCATCTATACACATGCTTAATTAACAGTGATCTTCAATTGATTCTTCTTCATCTACCAAGAGAAAAATTATCAGAGGTAATTATTTTCTTGAATATTTTTCCGTTAAAAAAAGAACCTTAAAAAACTCTCTGATTGAAATATTAAAGGAAATTCTTCTAAGACTTCAAAGTAGCTGTTCCTACTCAAGCATATATCATTAGACTTAATGCTGACAGAAGGATTTATGTTTCTTTGTTTTCACAGTTACTCTATATACATGTTACTATAGCTATATGACTCCTGTTAGTGTGATTTCATCAGTGAAAGCATTCCCTACATTACTGAAAGATTATAACCCACTTATCTATCTAACTAATGCCTGCTCATCAGGTGCAATTCTTTTCAATATCCTCCTTTACATTTGCCATGGAGCCTACCCAATGTGGTCCTGTTTCAGATTCTCTAGCCATCACACAGATGCCAGTGGAGCACATGGGCTTTCCAATAGTTGTCTCTTGCTCTTACCTTGTGACTGAACTATCTTTTTAAAAAATATTCTTTTTAGTTATTTAGTTGTTATATTACCATCATTTTTTAATATTTCCCTCTCCTCTCCCATACTCAGTGGACCATCCCTTGTAACCAAGGTCTTAAAAGAGGAAAAAAAAAGAAAGAAAGAAAAGCAGTTTAGCAAAACCACTCAACACATCAGCCAAGTGCAACAATATAGAAAATATCCCAAATCCCTGGTCCTCTCCTAGTCCCCTTCTGTAAAGACAGAAACATACCATTTCTCAACTCTGCTCCAGAGTAAAGCTTGATTAATTGTTGAGTTCGGTTTCACTGTATTGTTTTCCCCCATTATATAGTTGTCATAACTGTATCTGTTGTTTTCTTGGTTCTACTTACTTCACTCTATAACAATCTATTCTTTCCACGCTGCTATGAATTCCTTTTATTTGTTATTTCTTATGACCATGTAATATTGCATTACATTTCTATACTACAATTTATTTAGGCATGCCCCAATTGATGGGCATTTATTTTCCTTCCTGTCTTTTGCTTCTAAAAAAAAAGTCCATCTTTTTCCTCCTTCATATACTTCTTTAGTGACATTTATTATACTACTTCTGCTGTGTAATTCTGTTTTTGTAACATATTGTAGCCTTCTCACACTCAACAAGCAGTCTTCTCTTGCTCTGTGAGTAATTTTCAGCCTCAGTGCTTTGAATAAGGCAGTGTTCTATGATTCTTAGATATATGATATTCCTGGGAAAATATTCGTATTAAAATATGTTTAATATTTCTATTGAATATTTAACATTTCTGTTAAAGTTTTTATTAAAATCTTTTGTTTTAGAGAAAAGTTTGGGGTCATGAAAGAACTTGCAGTTTCCTGAAGGCAAGCCAACTTATCTCTGTTCTGTTCATTTCTGGTCCTAGTTAGCCCAACTACTTTTCTCATCATTGTTTTCTTTACTGCCATTTCCACATTTTCTAGAAGACTTTCTATGACTATGAGTTCCACAGAGGCAGGGATCTTGCCTTAGTTATTTTTACACATCTCCCTTACATAGCACAGGAGCTTGCACATAAGAGGTACTTAATAGATATTTGTTGTATGAATGCATTAGAAGGACCCAGATAGTCCCATAAAACTTCTGCAACTGCTGATTTAATAGTATGAATGTGGTGGCTCTCCATTGTCCTTGATGGTAAAAAGAATTTCCTATAAAAATCTTTAGTCTTTTCAATTTTTTATGTTTGTGGTCTCTCTTCTAGTTTCATCCTTAAATGTCCTCAGGATGACTTATTTAGTTGCGTCTCTCACCAAGTTTTCTGTAAACTTGTTTTTTCTTTCAGTGATTCTTGCTTTTTATGAGAAAATACTGTTCAAAATCTTTCAGGATTCTTCTCTGTAAAATTTTACAAATGAGTTTATGTTCTAAACTGATGTTGCCTTTGGCTGCCATATCTTTCTCTTTGGCAAGAAGATCAAGTATTTGCTGACTAAGATTTTTTTTGTCTTTATGTAAAATATATGGAATTAATATTATGCATATGTACATACACAGTGTTTTAAATAGATAATGAAAAACAATGCTGATGTAAGTCCCATACCAATGCCTCATTGTAGTGCAGACATGACCTTGATTATGCCAGCACTGTACAAATTCTGACAGGTCCTACTAAATTGGAAAGGCATCAGGTGGGAGTCCAGTGATAAATTGTATCTCTGCCATTGAAGGGTCAGCCTAGTTAAGTTCAGAGAAACCCTTCACCACGGTGATGAATGTTTCAGCTGCAAAAACTCTTAAAGAGCAAAGGGATTGCCCACACTAACAAAATCATGTCTCCTTGGAGTATTAAAATAAAGAAAAATAAAGAACTTTAATTTATTCCATGTTCAATGAAAGGTATAACCAAGCAAGGGGGGAAAAGGTCAATAAAGACATGTAAAAAGAGAGTTGAGTTAAATGAAAGCTACTGAACAAGAAAAAAGGAAAAATAGCACTGAATATTTGGTTTGGAAAAGGAAAGTTATTTGTATAGGAGAGTACTTAGTAGTTTGGGAAAAGGAAAAGAAAGTTGAGCAACTTTAGTAATAAATAGACCACATTAAGTATATAAAGTAACACATTTCCTTGTCTCATATTTATTTAGTACTGCATGGGGAAAGGAGGGCTAATTAGGTGATAGTATAAATCTCCATAGTAAATGATCCCGAAGCTACATGAGTAAAAACACTGAAATAGATGTGATCACTAGGCATTTTTGAAACAACAAGCAGTCACCTGGTCTAAACTATGCTAAAATAAAATAAAAAAGGAATCCATTTTAGAACAACCCCAACATCATCCTATACTTGAAGACATCCATTGAAGAGGAACTCACTACTTCCTGTGGTAGTCTTTTGGACAGCTCTCATTGTTAGTAACTTTTTCCTTACACCTAGCCCAAACCTGCCTCTGCAATTTCCACCCATTCACCATAGTTTTGTCCTCTTAGGCCAAGCTTAATGAATACAATCCCTTTTTTCTACCAGAAGACTTTTAGATACTTGATAGTACCTATCATATATCCCATAAGTTTCTTAGGAAAGGAAAAAGAAACTCAGAAAGTCCTTGCTCTAGGGATGGGAGCATTGGAGAGAAGTTGTGGAACCAAGTTCTATTTCATAGAAGATCTGGAAGAAGAGAGACCATGGTAGGAAGCAATAAACCATGCTCATGGAAAGAGAAAAAGATTGACTATTCCCTAACACCAGAGGGGGAAAAAGATAACTTTTTGGATAACTAGGAATTGGCTGGAAAAGAGGAGTTACAAGATTCCAGTGTCCCCAAAAGCTCTTTACTCAATTCCCTGAAGTCCCCATCCTTCCCCTCCCTCTAAACACCCCTGCCCAAGTGCTGTTTGGGTCATTGTTCCCAGGTCATTGGAACTACCAATAATAACATGGAGCTAAGAAAGTGCCTATTTCCACTGGTGAACAGGTGGCAAACAGAAGGAAAGTTCCTAGTCTTACTATAGTGGAGTAATATGTGCTCTTAGAATCCCAATTTGGCATTCTGAATGTATTTTCCCAAAGAAATATTGTTCTCCATAGCGATGGTTTTTGATGGTGTAATTAGTACAGGCACAGCCAAGGCAATCTGTTCTTTGCCAGCATCTAGAATAGGGAAATTTCTTTCCCTTTTTCCCTAATTACTCCCGCCTCTGCCAGAGGGCAAACCAGTTGAGAAAGAAGACTTTTTTTAATCTTTCCTTGGGATTCCTCCCTAGCCAGAGTTCCATGACTGTTTCTTTGCTCTCTCTCTGGCTGCGTTCTCACTGGGATGGATTCCTCCTACCACACTGCCTCACCTAGTGGTCTAGACCACCTGGGATGGCTAGGATCAGTGTGGTATTCAATCATAAAGATCAGTAGCTTTGTCCACCCCACCAAACCCCTTGGTAAACTCTTTTAGGGCAGAATCTTTGTCTCACAATCTCTTCCTTGGTCTCCCTATCACCTTAGCACAGTGACTTATACAAAGAAAATATTCAATAAATATTTGTCAATGATTATTGTAATCATTTATATCTTGTCGGACAAATTATCTACACCTTGCCCCCACATGACTAAAGCATTCCACTTCTATCAGGTTTGCAGAAGACCTTGAACACCATCTTAAGTATCATCTTGGAACTGATTTTGCTACTTGAACTTGGTAGTGCCCATACATATCACTAGCAAATTCTTCTAATTCACGATTCAAGATCACTTTCTGCCTAGCAGGAAAAATCCCTTTCCTCTGCTACCTCTCCATGTGTATTCATTCCAATTGAACATATCTGCAGTCCTCCTGTGTCCTTAATCTCCTCTGAACTCTGCCATTCCTCCGGGTAGCTGACCTAAATTGTTAACCACTCTTTTAAAAGTTTAACCTTTATTCTAGATCTCTTCTTTTCATATTCTTTTCATCTTTTGAAGTTCATTGAAACCTAAATTTACCTGGATGACACCAAATCTTTTGGCACCCTTTCCAAGCTGGGCTGCTCCTTCTCTTCCATCTCCAATACAAAGGGACAGGACAGATGGCAAATTCCTTGTTATTCCTGCCATATTCAGATTCTCCTTCTGTAAAAATCCCAGCAACCATCTGTCTTCAAAGTTCATTCTGTCATCATTGTTGCTGTCATCTATAGATGTAATCCTGAGATTAGGTTCAACAGACAGAATCTTGAGAATGAAATGACCCTAAAGAACACCATCTGACTCAAAAGATCACCACCATCTCTTTGACTCACTCTATTCACATTAAAATTTTATTCTGGGAAATCTTCAAATATAGCTTGCATTCACCTTGCATATAGGTTTCCAGAGATATGAGAATGGGGTCCCCAACTCTTGCATAAACATTTGTATGTAACAAATTTTGTTACTAGATAAAAGACAATCTTTATTTCACTCCTCAAAAATGAAGATGATTCAAAGAACTCACAGGAACCTGTGAATAAATGTACAAAGCACATAAAAGTGCTTACAACAGTTCATAAACAACATAATTATCCTCCTGCTCTATGGGTCCCACCTTCTAATGGGTTATTACAATACCTTCTTATCCCAGATTCATACTACCACCTCATGGTTTGGGTTTTTTTCACCAAAGGAAACACACCTTGAGTGTAAAAGACAGGCAATCTCTCTACCATCACATCTGTACTGCCCAAATAATTCATACTAGTAGTAAAGAACATAAGTCTTTTGTTCTTTCATGCTGTGGGCTTTGGTCCTTTGTTAAACCTTGGCTGGTGGGGAGAAAGGAATGTTTTAAGACAAAGACCAAAGAAACTCCTACAGAGTGGTCCAAGTGACTCTTTCCCCTAGTCCATTCAGTCCCCTACCTCTGCCCCTGGCTATTCTCCTATCCTTGGAAACAATGGAACAAAATCCATTAGCTGAGATATGATTGTGCAAAAAAAAAAAAAAATCCCAGTTTTTCTTACTTCTAGCCACAAGTCTTTATTCAAATCCATGAAGCCTACTACTAACCTACCTAGTATAAAAAAAAGCTCCCTAGAACCATTCCCTCCCTAGTGTTTCTCCCAGATTAATTCCACTGAGTCCTTTGAGAGGGACTACCTAAGTCCTCCAGAAAATCCTCTCCTCTTCTTTCCCCTCTTCATGCATCTGATGGGTAAATTCTCAGCTCAAAATATCCACTTTTATTTTAGCTCAGAATGCATCTCCAACTTGCCCATCAAGGTGTACTCAATTAAAAAAACATAAATAAATTCATAATCACAGCTACAAATGTTTCTTGCGTAGTAGAATAGCCCTAAGCCAGACACATTGGGTCACATAGATAAACCTCTTCTTTTCCCAATGGATGTTGCTCAGGAATCCTCATATCTCTGTATAGAATACTGGTTCCCTGAACACTTAAATTTGGGGTTATTCATTAGGTAGCCCCTAAGGCTAACGTTGCCCAAAAAACTTTCCTAGAAAATCTCTGTTGTTTATCTAGGAGTAAAAAGCTCACAAATGACATCATCTGTGAAATTTCCTCTTGGGTCACATAGGCAAGTATGTGTAGCTTCTCTAGGATACTCCACTACTGTTCCAAATGCTGCAATATCTTGAGCCAGGAATGTCTAGTCATGTCTTTATCTTTGATTTGTGCTCAGAAAGGGAAAAGAAAAGCCAAAGGTGATGAGTTAACTCTCCTTTTGGGTCACAATGAGCATAAGCAGTTCTCATATGTCAATGTACCAAAATGATCATTAATATTTGCACTCTTGGGGTGGCCAGGTAGCACAGTGAGTAAGAGCACCAGTCCCAGAGTCAGGATGACCTGGGATCGAATCTGGGCTCAGACACTTAGCACCCACCCAGAAACACCTGGCCGTGTAACTTTGAGCAAGTTACTTAACCCCAATTGCTTAATAAAAAAAATATTTACACTCTTCAAGAGAGAAGGCAAAATTTTTTTTAAAAAGTCTAGAGTCTTTGATGAAGAATTATTTTATAGGCCATTTCAAGGGATTACTTTTCTAATAAGAGTTCATTCTCCCAAGAGACCAAGAATCAATTCATCTTAGGGACAATACTAGTCACTGAAAACTCTTTCTTAGGAGACACCAAATGGTACCACCAAATCTACCAATTAATCTTGAGGCTGCCTCAGTTACTAAAAACTTAATAGAAGTTATATTTTGTCTTCTTAACAAGGTGCCGATGAACATGACCATGCAGAAAGATACAAACAAAAGTATTCCTTCCTGGCAAACTTATCAAATCCCACACAACAACTCACCAAATTGACTAGGGAAGACTCCCAATCAACCCACTACATTATAACTCAGGTACAATTTGAGTTGGGCAGTTAGGTAGTGCAGTGGATAGAGTTCCAGGCCTAGAGTCAAGAAGACTCATCTTTGAGTTCAATTCTGGCCTCAGACATGTCCTAGCTGTGTGACCATGGGCAAATCAATAAACCCTATTTGCCTCAGTTTCCTCATCTGTTAAATGAACTAGAAAAATGGATGGCAAACGACTCCAGTATCCTGGCCAAGAAAACCTCAAAGGGATTACAAAGAGTAGAACATGACTGAAAAACACCTGAACAACAACATGTTATGAATTAACTGTGTTTTTGAGGAATGACTTGGGAACCTAAGTATCATGCATAAACTGTTTCTATGGGGAAATAAGTTCTGAGTACCAAACAACTAACTTACAGATGAACCTTTGAAATATGTACAATCATGCTACAAAACTCACTAAAACTGAGTGATTTTGAAGCAAAGTATTTAATAAATCTTCTCAAAAGGCTAAGCATTTATGTGTGTGTGTGTCGGGGCGGGGGGGGGAAGCATATAACACTTATAGTAACTCCCATAATTTACAACATTGTTATTATATTTACAAACATGACTAAACAACATATAGTACTGGGCATTTTTAAGCATATGGCTTGTCATTATCAAGAATAATAGCATTTTGAACAAAATGGAAATATTTAGAATAATTTAAACCTTCATGCACAAATAATAATAGCTACTATTAAGTCTAAATGTACTACTAATCCTATGATGAACCCCTCCCTTCCAAGCGTCAGAAATCTCAGGAATCATCTGCAAATCAGATATGACTGGTTTAATTCTATTTTTTTTTATTTAATGAAATGATCACCCTGTGAATTCCACTTGAAACTCTAGTGCATTCTTTGCTTTCATCTCAAAACTTAATGCAGAGCAACATTGCAAAAAATCACTGGAGAGACGCTTCTTTCTATTTAACACCCCCTTAACTTAATGGTCTCTCCTTATGTCTGTTCTGTGCTACATATCAATGATTCAGATCCATCCTCTATTTTGAATTACAATAAGATGGTCACCTTGGGTGCAGGCTTTTTATAAAGCCTCTCTCCAGTGGCTCTTGTGGAAACTTGGCAATTGTAGGATGAGAGACAACATTGATTGAGATTTACACATGAATTCCAAGTGGAATTCTCACACAGGGAGACTATTTCCTTTTAGCATAAAAAAAGAACAACCAATAACTTGCCATTTAGATACAGAGATGAACAAACTGAAGAAGGGAAAATGGAAGGAAACAAACATTTATTTAGTACCTACTGTGTTCTAGGCACTGTATAAAGTGCTTTTTAAGCATTATTTCATTCAATCCTCATGACAACCCTAGAAAGTAGGTGCTATTATTATTCCCACTTTACAGTTGAAAGGACTGAGGTAGATAGAGGTTATGTGATTTACCCAGGGTCCCACAACTAGCAAATGTCTGAAGTCAGATTTGAATTCAGGTCTTCTCAACTTTATGCCTAGTGCTCTCTCTGTCCATTGCACGACCTAGCTGCCTCCATGAATGAGTCAGTCTCATTAGTTAATTATAAGGTTGAATTCATAGAAAATCTGAATTCTCAAACTTCTTTAGATAGCTTTCTCTTAAAAAGAAGTCATTTCAAAAGGGTAAATTAGATATCAATGGTAAAGCCATCCTGTCCTATAACGTAATGTGTAATGGATTTTCAGGATTCACTTCAAGGTAATAACAATAACTCACACTTACGTAATGCTTTAAGGTTAACAAGGGTCTTTCCTTTTATAACACTATTAAATAGATAGTATAAGGATTATTCATGCCATTTTACAGGTGAGGAAACTCAGGCTAAATGACTGGCTCATGGTCACATGTCCATAAATGTCAGAACTTGTCTATAAACCCAGATCTGACTGCAATTCTAGGGCATCTGCTACTGTATCACACACATTATAAGATTTAAAAAGTCCCTTGAAGTCAGGGGCTGTATCTTATTTATTCTTGTACCTTTCTCTCCCTCTCTGTTTCCTACAACCCAGGCACAGAACATTCATAGTAGATGCTTAACAAATGGTTGTTAAATTAATTCTCAGGAGCTGGGTCTCAGTGCCAGAGTGCCATATGTTAGAATTAATAGTTGGGTAAATTGAAAAGGTGCCTGAGAATTTTTAAGGAGAAAACTTTAAGCATAATAGAAACACAAATCATGTTTCTTTCTCTTAGATTTTCTCTGGCAAATAAATAAATAAATAAAAGCAGCTTACATAACCCCAAAGCATATAGGGAAAATCCAAGTATTGAAACTTCTTACTGCTATCTCCATACTCTTCTGCTAATTAGCAATATAATTGGTAAAGATTATAATATAAACTTGAGTCTTTCAAAGTCTGGCTCTTTAAGGAGTCACTAAACATATATTCCCACAGGTCTTTGCAGCAGGAGAACCATCTAGGGCTTTTATAGCTTTTCCCTTTAGTAGTAATGAAATGACAGTAAAAGTAGAAGGTAGGAAGAATTATTGTCTGCCTATATCTGCTCATGATTCTCCCATTGCTTCAAAGTGCTAGGAAATATTCCTGAAAAACAGCCACTGTTAGTATAAAATACTTCCTAGACCATCTCTATGGAATATGTACATGGCTTCCTCAGCATACCCTTTATTCTAGTCAATTTGTGGGATCGTTTGAATGCCACGTTTCTGATTGATAGTTAGAAACCAATGTGTTCTAGCCTCCCTGATTCAAATCCGTCATGTTCAGTGTGCCAGATGCTCTCACAGGGAACAAAATCACAGATGTTGTCTTCATTCCTTATGGCTCTTCTTTTCTTCTCTGTAGCATATGAACCTTTTCTAACTAATATATCGTTTTTGTAGCACTTTTTTTTCCAAGAGCACACAATGTCTTCTTTTTTAAGGTAGGCTGTTCCTTTTGGCCGAAATATATTCTCTTTCTTAATTTCTAGCTTTTCAGAGAGCCATCTTGCTAAAGATAAAGGATGTTAAAGCCCACAGGAGTACTAAACAGAACCAGTAAATGCTTGATTGAATAGGCCTAGTATTGACTTTTTCTTTATAAAATGAAGTTTTGCTTTGGGGACACTAGATATTTGGCATGATTTAATGGGTCCAACAAATTTGGTTGTCCTGTTAAAATTGAGTTTTCAAGCAAATCTCAAAATTTAATTTTATCTTATATGGAGTCTCCTTTTTTTTTTTTTTTTACAACTAAACTGTATCATGTTTATAGCTATATTTAAAACATTTTAGGCCCCATTGACTAACCTTAAAATTATTAAAATTCAGTTCCTTTGGTAATATATTTCCTTATTGGTCAAATTAAGAGGACAAATATCTAAGTTAAATTTATAAACTATCGAAAAATTATATCATTCTCTTTTTTTTTTTTGGTCTTTATTAATTTGTTTACATTTAGTTTGTAAGATTTATTACCACAATTCCTTGAGTTTCAAATTTCTCTCCCTCCCCCTCCCCCCTCCCATGGAGGCATACAATAAAGTATAGTATCTGCAAATACTTTCACATTAGGCATTAGTCAGGTTATAAAGAAGGATTGTATCAGATGGAATGAAGAACGGGAAAGAGGAAACAAAACCAAACAAGAAAAAGAAAAAGGGCAGGTAGTTTGCTTCAATCTGGGTTCAAACTCAGTTCTTTCTCTGGATGTAAACATCTCTCTCCATCATGAGTCTTTTGGGGTTGACATGACTCTGGATTGCTGAGAAGAGTTCAGTTTATCAAAGTTGGTCGTCACATACGTTGTGTCTGTAATTGTATGCAAGTTCCTCCTGGCTCTACTCTTCTCACTCAGCATCAGATCGTATAAGCCTCTCCAGGTAAATATGAAGTCCATCTGCTCCTCATTTCTAATTGCACAATAGTATTCCATAACATGCATATGCCACAACTTGCTCAGCCATTCCCCAATTGATAGGCACCCCCTTAATTTCCAATTCTTTGCTACCACAAAAAGAGCTGCTATAAATATTTTTGTACATATGGGTCTATTTCCCACTTCTATGATCTCTTTGGGATACAACCCTAGAAGTGGTATTGCTGGATCAAAGGGTATGAAATTATTTATAGCTCTTTGGGCATAATTCCAGATTGCTTTCCAGAATGGATGGATCAGTTCACAACTCCACCAGCAATGCATTAGTTTTCCAATTTGTCCACATCCTGTCCAGCATTTGTCATTTTCCTGTTTTGTCATCTTAGCCAATATGACTGGGGAGATGTGGTACCTCAGAGTTGTTTTAATTTGCATTTCTCTAATCAGTAGTGATTCAGAGCATTTTTTCATATGCTTACAAATATCTTTAATTTCTTCCTCTGTAAACTGCCTGTTCATATCCTTTGACCATTTATCAATTGGAGAATGACTTATATTCCTATAGATTTGACTCAATTCTCTGTATATTTTAGAAATGAGTCCTTTATCAGATACATAGGTTATAAAAATTCTTTCCCAATTTTCCACCTCCCTCCTGATTCTGGTTATATTGGTTTTGTTTGTACAGAAGCTTTTCAATTTAGTATAATCAGAATTATCCATATTGCATTTTATAATGCCCTCTAATTCTTGTTTGGTCATAAAGACTTCTCCTCTCCACAAATCTGACAGGTAAACTATTCCTTGCTTTCCCAGATTGCTTACAGTATCAGCCTTTATACCTAAATCATGCAACCATTTAGACTTGATTTTGGTATATGGTGTTAGATAATGGTCTATGCCCAGTTTCTGCCATACTATATTCTAGTTTTCCCAGCAGTTTTTGTCAAATAGTGAGTTCTTATCCCAAAAACTGGGGTTTTTGGATTTATCAAACAGTACATTACTATAGTCATTGACTGCTGAGTCTTGTGTACCCAATCTATTCCATTGATCCACTACTCTATTCCTCAGCCAGTACCAGGTAGTTTTGAGGACTGCTGCTTTATAGCACAGATTAAAATCTGGTATAGCTAGTCCACCTTCCCTAGAATTTCTTTTCATTAATTCCTTCGATATTCTGGACCTTTTGTTCTTCCAAATGAATTTTGTTACTATTTTTTTCTAGCTCTATTAGGTAATTTTTTGATAAATTGATTGGTATGGCACTAAATATATAATTTAATTTAGGTAAAATTGTCATTTTTATTGTATTAGCTCAACCCAGCCACGAGCAATTGATATCTTTCCAATTAGTTAGATCTGACTTTATTTGTGTGAAAAGTGTTTTCTAGTTGTGTTCATATAGGTCTTGGGTTTGTTTTGGCAGGTAGATGCCAAAATATTTTATAATGTCTATGGTAACTTTAAATGGTATTTCTCTTTCTATTTCTTGCTGTTGAGTTTCATTAGAAATATACAGGAATGCCGAGGATTTATATGGGTTTATTTTATATCCTGTAACTTTGCCAAATTTATTTATTGTCTCAAGCAGTTTTTTACTTGATTCTCTAGGATTCTCTAAGTGTATCATCATATCATCTGCAAAGAGTGATAGCTTGGTCTCTTCTTTGCCTAATTTGATTCCTTTGATTTCTTTTTCTTTTCTAATTGCTACTGCTAACATTTCTAGTATCAGATTGAATAAGGGGGTGATAGTGGAAACCCTTGTTTCACCCCTGATCTTATTGGAAATGCTTCTAGCTTCTCCCCATTACATATGATACTTGCTGACGGCTTTAAATAGATGCTACCTATTATTTTAAGGAAGGATCCATTTATTCCTATTCTTTCTAGTGTTTTTAATAGAAATGGATGTTGTACTTTGTCAAAAGACTTTTCTGCATCTATTGAGATAATCATATGGTTTTTGCTAGTTTTATTGTAGATATGATAAATTATACTGATGGTTTTCCTAATATTAAACCATCCTTGCATTCCTGAAATAAATCCTACCTGATCAAAGTGTATTATTCTTGTGATAAGTTTCTGTAGTCTTTTTGCTAATATTTCATTTAAAATTTTTGCATCTATATTCATGAGGGAGAATGGTCTATAATTTTCTTTCTCTGCTTTATCTCTTCCTGATTTAGGTATCAGTACCAAATTTGTGTCGTAAAAAGAATTTGACAGGACTCCTTCTTCACTAATTTTCCTGAATAGTTTGTAGAGTATTGTAATCAATTATTCTTTAAATGTTTGATAGAATTCACTAGTAAATCCATCTGGCCCTGGAGATTTTTTCCTAGGGAGTTCACTCATGACTTGTTCAATTTCTTTTTCTGAGATGGTGTTATTTAAGTAATTTGCTTCCTCTTCAGTTAATTTGGGCAACCTATATTTTTGTAAATATTCATCCATTTTACTAAGACTGTCAAATTTATGTGCATACAACTGGGCAAAATAATTCCTAATTATTGTTTTAATTTCCTCTTCATTGGTGGTAGATTCATCCTCTTCATTTTTGATACTCATAATTTGGTTTTCTTCTTTCTTTTTTTAAATCATATTGACTAAGGGTCTATCAATTTTATTGTTTTTTTTTTTCATAAAACCCACTCTTAGTTTTATTTATTAACTCAATAGTTTTCTTAATTTAAATTTTATTAATCTCTCCTTTGGTTTTCATTATTTCTAATTTAGTATTTAATTGGGATTTTCAATTTGTTGTTTTTTTCTAGCTTTTTCAATTGCATGCCCTCTTTTTTCTTTAATTTATTCATTTGTGCACTCAGGGATATAAAACTTCCCCTAAGAACTGCCTTTGCTGCTTCTCACAAATTTTGGTAAGTTGTTTCATTGTTGTCATTCTCTTTAATGAAGTTACTGATTGTTTCTATGATTTCTTGTTTGGCCCACTCATTTTTAGGATTAAATTGTTTAATTTCCAATTAGTTTTTAGTCTGTCTTTCCATGGCCCTTTATTGCATATGATTTTTATTGCATCATGATCTGAGAACTATGCATTTATTATTTCTGCCTTTCTGCACTGAATTGTGAGGTTTTTATGTCCTAGTACATGGTCAATTTTTGTGTATGTGCCATGTACTGCTGAGAAGAAGGTACCATTCAGTTTTCTCTGGAGATCTATCATACATACCCTCTCTAAAATTCTATTCACCTCCTTAACTCCTTTCTTGTTTATTTTGAGGTTGGATTTATCAAGTTCAGAGAGGGAAAGATTAAGGTCTCCCACTAGTTTAGTTTTGCTATCTATTTCTTCCTCTAATTCCCTTACTTTCTCCTCTAGGAATTTGGATGCTATACCACTTGGCGCATATATGTTAAGTAATGATATTGCTTCATTCTTGATGGTGCCTTTTAGCTGGATATAGTTTCCTTATCTCTTTTAATTAGATCAATTTTTGCTTTTGCTTTATCTCAGATAAGGATTGCTACCCCGGCTTTTTTTTATTTTATCTGAGGAATGATATATTTTACTCCAGCCTTTTACCTTTACCCTGTGTGTATCCTTCTGTTTCAGATGTGTTTCTTGTAAACAGCATATTGTAGGATTATGATTTTTAATCTATTCTGCTATCCACCTCCATTTTATGGGAGCATTCATTCCTTTCACATTTACAATTATGATTATCTGTTTCTTTCCCTCCATCCTATTCCCTCCCCTGTTAGTGCTTATATTTTTTCTCCCCTTCTCCCTTCCCCTCCTTAATAGTTTTCCTTTTGACCACTGCCTCCCTCAGTATTCCCTTATCAGCCCCCCTCTCTTTTCCTCCTCTTCCCCCTTACTTCTTCCCTCCCTACTAACCACCTCTCCCCTTTCATTGCCCTTTCCCCCTCCGATTGCCTGTAGGATATTTTTATACTCAATGAAGTATGTTATTTCTTCTTCACACCAAAAGTGACAGGAAAAATCTCATGCAAAGCTCTTCTCCCTCCCCTCTTCCCTCTAATGTGATACGTATTGTGTCTCTTCTCCACAGAGTCCTATGCTTAACTGGTTGTTATCCCCTCCTTGCACCAGAACCAATGAGGGAAAAGCTCATATAATACCCATCTCCCTCCCTTCTTTTCTTCTGCTATATTGTTTTTATGCCTCTTTGTGTGGCATAATTTACCCTTTTTCATTTCATTCATTCCTCTTCTTCCATTGCAGTACCTTTGTAGCCGCATAAGATTTTTTTTAATTATCATTTTGTGTAATTTATACTCATACCCTCTACTTGTCTATAAACAGTTTGCTCTTATTAAATAACAGGGTGTGTGTGTGTGTGTGTGTGTGTGTGTGTGTGTTTTCCTTGTTTACCTTTCTATGTCACTCTTGCATCTTGCAATTCAAGGTTGAATTTTCCATTGAGCTCCGGCTTTTTCATCAGGAAGGTCTGGAAATCTGTTATATCATTGAATGACCATCTCTTTGCCTGGAAGAATATGCTCAGTCTCGCTGGGTAGGTGATCCTTGGTTGTAGCCCAAACTCTTTTGCCTTGCAGAAAATTGTATTCCACTGCCTCCAATCTTTCAGTGTAGAGGCTGCCAAATCCTGTTTGATCCTCACTGTGGTTCCTCAATATTTGAATTGTTTCTTTCTGGCCACTTGAAGTATTTTCTCTTTACCTGGTAGTTCTTGAGTTTGGCCACAACATTTAGAGGACTTTTCAGTTTGGGATCTCTTTCAGGAGGTGTCCAGTGGATTCTCTTGATTTCTATTTTACCTTCAGGTTCTAGTATCTCAGGGCAATTTTCCTTAATGAGCTCTTGGAGAATGTTGTCCAGGCTCATTTTTTCATCATGATTTTCTGGTAGGCATGATTCTCAGACTATCTCTCCTGGATCTGTTTTCCAGGTCAGTTATTTTTCCATTGAGATATTTTACCTCTCTTTCTAATTTTTCATTCTTGTTGTTTTGTTTGACTAATTCTTGGTTCCTCATAGAGTTATTTGTTGCAATTTGGTTGATTCTAGTTTTTAGCAAATCATTTTCCTTGGTTAATTTTTGGAGCTCCTTTTCCATATCATGCACTTTTCTTTTTAAGGAGCTGTTTTCTTCATTATAATGTTTTTCTAATTTTGCAATTTTGATTTTAAAAGTATTATTCATTTTGTCTTCTATCTCTCTCTCATTTGGTTTTCAAAGTTCCTTTTGAGCTCATCTAGGAGAGCTTTCTGTGCTTGGGACCTGTTCCCTATTGATGTTTCAGCTGTGGGTGTGGAGTCCACATTATCTCCCTCTGAGTTTGGTTCCTTTTTCTAAGGATAGTAGGACTTCAGAGTCTTTGTAGTCTTTCTACCCATTTTGAGGCAGAGCCCTAGCCAAGCCCTTCCTCTAGAGTTCCCTAGACTTTACTGTTGAGGGTTTTGCCCTGGGGCAATAGTTACTATGTTTTCAGGGTCAGGGGGTGGGGGTTGGAGCAGGCAGGGTTCACTCTGCCATCCTGGTCCTTGGAGGTCCTGGTAGGGGCTTTTTTTTTTTTTTATTTCTGGACTATGGAGTGGTAGTCCCAGGAGTATTTGCTGTCCCAGACAGGGACCCTGCATTTGATTCTTACCTTGCTCTTTCTAGTCCCAGCCCTTTGGTGATAGGCCTGGTAATGGTCCTTGTGGTTGATGGGACAACTAGCCCCCCCCCATGTTGATCAGGCCTGCCTTTGCACACCGCACTTTCCTGGCCTGCCTCTTATCATTCTTAAATCCATAAGTCCCACGTTTCTATCACTCTGTTGCTATCACTGCAGAAAATATAGGGGATCAAACAGGATTTAGGGCCACTTTGCATTTTGCTTGTTTGTCTGTTTCATGGGTTGCCACATCTAAGGGATTCATCATCAAGTGGGAAATCTAGTGAGGATGAATTCTCAGTACTTAGACTGATATTCAGGAAATAGACACAGTCTATTGTCAAGACCATACTCCAAAGCTATTCAGCACAGTAGGATCTTAAACTCTCCTGCAATATTCTTTAGGAATCTAAGGTATTCAATACCATGGTGAGGTATTGAATGCAACCTAATGCAACCTAAAATACAATACAACCAAAGAATTATGAAAGAGAAGTAAAATAAAGGATATTATTAAGAAGATGTATGAAAAAGAAAGCAGACTAGTCATGAGAGCAAGGAGACAACCTTCATACACCTTTGCTATCCTTCCTATGTCAAGAGAAAGGGAGGAGGACCCCCAGCACACTAAGTAAATCCCCTATGGTAGACATGGACAAGATGCACACTGGAAAGGCAAATGCAGATGGGTTGTGACCAGCTTTGTTGGAGGTAACCTTCATGTTAAGGAGGTGACAAATCCACGTAAGTTCTGAGTTGGATATTGATTCACATCATCTTTGGATGGATTTATCTGTCCATCTTTCATGCATGCATCTGCATCATCCCTTACAGCACTACTTTCCTTAGTCTCTACTGAAGGGAGAACTAGTCAATAGTTCCACAATAGAGTGATGTGATCTTAGTGGAAAGAGCACTGACTCTGAAATCAAAAGATTAACAGACCATAGAGTTGGAATTAGAAAGGAACTGAAAGGCCACTGAGTCTAACACTCTTGTTTTAGAGATAAGAACTGAGGTGAGAGAGGTTAAGTGACTTGCCCAGGGTCATTCTTTGAGTGAGTGTGAGAGGTATGAAAAAAAAAAAATCTGAGCCAGGTTTGTGTTTGCATTCTTGAAGCCAGGAGTCCCAGCAGAATTCTGATGACCCTATGAAGCAAAGTGAGCCTGTACCAGGAAAGCTTCATAAGATCCTCATGTCAGCTGCTAGGAAAAGGACTGTAGTACTTGTCTTATTTAGCAGTCTTCATCTTCTCCATCAGTGGCATGTGTTATTTTTTTCAAATGTTTTGGTAAAATCTAAGTAGATTCTATCTAATAGTACTTCCTTCATTTACTAGTTCAGTAGCTGTGAAACAAAACAGAAATAAGGTCACATTGACCTAAAACATTCTTGTCAAAGTTGTTTTTGATTGATTTTGCCTCAGTGGAGATGTCCCAGGACCCTAAACCCAAGAGACTTAGGAACAGCAGTGATCTCCATGTCCCTGGCCCTGCTTTCTTCCTAGACCCCATGACTATCAGTAAGGGAAGCGATCACTGTAGAAGAAGGGCCCATGACATTAGAGGCTCCCACTTTATATTGCTATGGGGAGGCATGAGTCATATAAGGTATGCTTGCCAAAAATGCCCTCTGCAAACATAAACCCCAGTTATTGAGGCAATTAGTGGCATAAAGGGGCTAATATTTTAAGTATATTTTGAGTGCAGGCAACTAGGAAGCACAGTGGATAGAGTGCTAAGCCTAGAATCAGGAAGTCCTGAGTTCAAATTTGATCTCAGCCACTTAACTAGCTGTGTGACCCTGGGTAAGTCACTTAAACCTGTTTGCTTCAGTTTTCTCATCTATAAAATGAGGCAGAGAAGGAAATGGCAACCCACTCTAGTATCTTTGCCAAGAAAATCCTAAATTGGGTCATAAAGAGTAAGATAGGACTGAAATGACTGAAGAACAGAATATTTTGAGTGAAATGCAAATTCAAATTCTATTTAGACTGACACTGATACTTTAAAAAAAAATAAATCTAGCCCTTCGTTCTGCTTAAGTTCCACTGTTCTTACCCTTTGGGGCTTTATGTTTATAATATTGTTGCTAAAGTTGTTGTTTTCCATATTTATAACTAAAAATTAGGTGACTTCATCCTCATCCACTTTTCCAATTTTGTTTAATTTTATGACTGTATTAGAGATATCCATTTTCTGCAGTAGCTATAACATTTGTCTACTCTTCTCTTCTTTCTCTTTTTGATCTGACCAGGAGATGGTCAGTAGTATTTCTTCTACGCTTCAGTCTTATTTCCAGGCTCTTCTTTGGGGGTAGGACAAGTTTTAAGATGGTATTATTGATTGTATGTGATAATTGGCATAGAGACCTAAGTCTTGCATTGGGTTTTGATTTTAGGTATGTAAAGTACTTAAGGAAATATATAACAAAACTCAAGCTGCTTCTGCTAGACAACAAATATACATGCATCTTTTCTATTAGAATGGATAGAGAGAGATAATTGAATTAAAGTCCAAGTAACTTTCTAGTGACATACTTATTTTTATTTGATGATGTTTCAGCCATCCAACTTATTCACGGCAGCTTAGCAGATCATTTCAGAAGTCCATAGACAAGAACACACTTTTACTAGTAAGCACTGGTGATATGAAGCTTTCCCAAATTAATAACTGTCAATTTCTTCCTCTATTATCCTCCCCACTGTTCATACTCTGCCACTCTATCAAAAAAAAATTAGTGGACTAAGTGGATGACTATTGTATTTCCTTTGTAAATATTTCATGCTTATACACATAGTTTCCCACCAATAGAATGGGAACCTCCCGAGGGCAGAAGTTGTTTTTGTCTTTGTATGTCCAGCACCTAAGTCAGTGCCTGACTCATAGCATGCACTTAATAAATGCTCATTGATTAGTTTATTGATTACTAGTTTTATTGACTATAGGTTAATATCCTAGGGAGTATAGTGAATAGAGTGCTGGACATATAGTCTGAAAGATCTGAATTCAGATTTGTCCTCAGATACTTATTGTGGGACCCTGGGCAAGTAATTTGATCTCTCCTAGCCTCAGTTTCCTCATCTATAAAGTAGGGATAATAATAGCACCTAACCCACAGGGTTGTTGCAAGAATAAAATCAGATATTTATAAAGCACTGTGTGAATCTTAAAAAGTATATAAATGCTAGTTGTATTTATAAATAATAATGCTGTTATTGTTACCCTCTATGACACTAGACTAAGCCATTAGTTAATTCCTCAGATTCAATTACCTAAGGTAAACACAAGAGGGCAGTGTGGTAGAGTGGATTGAGCTCTGTTGATCATAGGCATATTATTCACCTTTTCAGTTTCTCATCTGTAAAATGAGTGGGTTGGTTTAACTGATCTTCAAGATCCCTTCCAATTTAAAACCTATTATTCAAAATTACTTCAACACATTGATAGAAAGGAAATGTAGAATTTATCTGGACCTTCTGCCTGATTTCTTCTATACTTAGAATATATTGGGCTCTATGGGATGTTTAGGGAGGACTAGCACCTCTGGTGTGAGGGCTGCTGGGCCCTTTTCAGGGCTGATCATTCACCTTTGGTGTCCACCTGTCACCCAACTCCTACCTGTAGTTCCAAGAAGCTATGGCATGCACAGTGGCCACACTGGTAAAACCTACTTAGCAGATGGGCTAAACCATATTGAGGGTAGATGAGGGGCCTGAAACCCATTGGTGAAAGGGGAATGTTTACCCTAAGCATGTGAAGACTTCCTCAGGTGGAATAAGTGGAAGAGAATTACTTGTTCCAATGTCCATGAAGGTGGCTGGAGCAGACACTGTGTAACACTTAGAGCTTACTCAGACACCGAAGACATTCACTGAATCCTGGGCCATTACTAGTCATCCTGATTTTTGTATTGCCACTGAACTTAGATGACTCTGTGTAATAGTAATGAAATTTGAAGATCCTTTGTATTGCCAAGGTGACAGGTACTTAGCACTTAGTTTCAAATTAAGCCTCTGTAAAGAAACAGGAGGTGTGAACTCCTGTTGCTGCCATAACAGGAAGGGGCTGAAGAGGGAGGAGGTAAAACCTATATAAGGAAGAGCACAAGCTGTATAGAGAATTTCCTGGGGAAATCCTCGAGGCAGAGCAACTGCTACTGGGGGTTGTGGGAGAGGGAGAGAGAGAGGGAGAGAGAGAGACAGACAGACAGACAGACAGACAGACAGACAGACAGACAGAGAAAGAGAGAGAGACAGAGAGAGAGAGACAGAAAGACAGAGACAGAGAGAGAGACAGAGAGAGAGAGACAGAAAGACAGAGACAGAGAGAGAGACAGAGAGACAGACAGAGAGACAGAGACAGAAAGACAGAGGGGGGGAGGCTGGGCTGCTACTGCTGGACTGAAGACTGAACTGAGAATTAAGAAGAACTGAGAAGAAACATGAGAACTGAGAACTGACACAGAACTCGGACTTGTACTGGCAAAACTCGAACTTGTGGTGGCAAGACTTCCAAGGGCCAGCTAGAGTTGCCAAAGACTGAGGAAGCATGACTGTGGTGCTGGTATTTTGTACAAATGTTGTGCCTTTGTTAATGCATATGAATGTTATTGTGGCTTCATTAAGTCTTGTCTTCCCAGGAACAGAGACTGTGAAGGATTTGAGATGGATTGGACACTGAATTTCATTGTGGAGCAAGAATTGCATGCACAAGGAACTGGGAGCTGTCTGCCTTTGAATCCAGTGACAGTTTGGTGGATTCAGGTAGGAACTACCTGCCTTGAGTCAAGATAAAAAGACCTCTCCATGGATACTGATGAAATTGTCTGAGTAGTGACTAATGAAATAGGGTACTGACTAGAGACTGATGCAATTGTGATTTACTTGTGACCTAGTGGTGGATGGCTTTTGTACTTTCCACTACTCATTAGGAGGGTACTGAATAGTGACTGATGAAATTATAATTTAATTGCACCCCATGCATGGAGGGCTTTGACTTTTGTCCCTTAAGGAGACAAGCCTCCTTAAGGATGATTGAATGATTGAGTTACTAAATGATGGTACTTTGTTGAAAACTATGTGGCCATTTTAGTGATAAGTTGTTAAGTTGTGACATGGTGAATGCTGTATTGTGATTTTCTGTGATAAGTTGTAACATTCTGAATGCCAAACCTTGATTTTCTGTAAATGTTTTGCTCTAATTTATTGCTAAATAAATAGAGAGTTTGCTATACTATGTAATCAGAACCTTGGAAGCTGTTCACAGCAGCAGTCTTCTGGAAAGCTGCTGATGCTTGACTTTACACTCTGGAAAAGACAGTGAGGCTGATGACTTTGTATAACTCTGCCTCACTTAAATCCAATTTACACACATAGCAAGATGTCATCTTGTGATATCTTCTCCTAAAACAAAGGACAAACAACAATATCCCAGTTTTCACATTTGGACTCCAGTTTTTTTAAAGGTGCTACATGTCTTAGCCAATGAATTGATATGCTTCATTCAAAGACACAATGATCTCTCATACCTCAGTTGCTTTGTAATCATTACTTTCACAGTGGAAGAACAGACATAAACATTCAAGGTGATTTTTCCCTCTTCTGTATCATACAGTGTGGTATTCATCCGAATTATCCACAATGGAAAAAACAAATAGATGAAGAATATCTAATGTCTAGACTATGACATGCAGTTAGTTGAACAATCTAAAGAGTATATCCATTAGTACATAGATCTGTGATAGACTAGATAGATAGATAGATAGATAGATAGATAGATAGATAGATAGATAGATGATAGATGAGTTGACTCAAAATTGAATAGGAGAGGAATTAATTAGATTGCTTTTGGAAAATTACAGAGTGTTTTTATCAACCCCAAGCTTCCCAGGGCAGGGGGGATGAGGAGAGGTTCATATTTTCAAAACCAATATTCTTTCAATGATATTGTATGACTGAGAGTAATGGATTACCTTCTACAAAGCATTTATATTGAGGGTCACTCAAAATTCAATGGGAGTATAGAGAGTGGGTGTGAACAGGTTGCAATACATTTCAAACAAGGAATTACTCAATGAAAGTGATGTGAAGGATGTCATCAGGGAAAAATGACTAAAAAAAATATGAGCCAGTCACTTAATAAGAGGGAAGGAGGGAGGGAGAGAGAGAGACAGAGAGAGAGACACAGAGAGAGACAGAGAATGTATGGAGAGCCATCAAGTCTCATTGATATCCCTAGAATGTTAGGAGAAAAAGATTAAAGTCACTAGCATTTTATTTTTTTAATATATAATTAATTTATTTTTTAGTCTTCAACATTCACTTCCATAAGATTTTGAGTTTTAGATATTTATTAACTGATAATAGCCCAAGATGTGTGTTCCTGGAGCAAATTAAGCATTCAGTATGGTTTCAATACCTTTCCAGGAAAAGCTAGCCTGATTTGCATGAGGATGGGTGTTTTCTTCCACCATTCCCTTCCATGTTTCTGCGATTTTCTCCTAATTTTTTTTTGAGCAACATAACACTTGACATGACCAAGTGTTTTTCCCCAACTTCAAAAAGATTCAGAAGAAAAGTACTAACTATGTGCACCTGAGGAGAGAAGAGAGGAACACTGCCTGTACTTTGAGGTAGACAATAACTGAATGGAATTCAGTCACCCCAAAGCAGTTAAAAGTAAGGGTTGGGGACCTTCCTGTAAGAGAGCTGAGTCAGTAGGTATTAACAGAAGCCTGAGGAGCCTTTTCACATACTAACTGTATGGAGCTGGATTAGATGACCCCTTTCACCTCTAATATTCTATGATTCTTTGTGCCTTGGGGTGTATGAGCAAGATTTTTTAAAAGGGGAAAAAAGAGATGGAAATTGTTAACTAGAGCGCCAGGCGCACAATGGTTGCAGTCAGCTATCACGGTAGGAGCTGTTGACATTTCCTTAAGGAAGAAGATACTGTTGACAGCAGGAAGAGGTGGTAGACATGAAGTGAAAGCCAAGGAATTCCTGGGCAGAAATCGAAGCTTCAGGACTGTGACCTGGTGGCAGAGGCAACTAGTTGGCACAGTGGGAAGAGTATCAAGCCTAGAGGCAGGAAGACTCTTCTTCTTGGGTTCAAATCCAGCCTCAGACACTTACTAGTTGTGTGACCTTGGGCAAGTCCCTTCACCCTGCTTCCCTCAGTTTCCTCATCTGTTAAATGAGCCAGAGAAGGAAATGACAAAACACTCCAGTATCTTTGCCAAGAAAATCCCAACCAGAGTCATAAAATGACTGGACAACAAACACAAGCAGTGGCACAGGGATGGAGGAAGTCCTGTACCAAGCTAAGGAGTTCCTGACTTGAGCCAGGGCTACAGTCGCCAAAACTAAGGAGCAGCAATAGCAAAGTGCCATCTGGTCCATCACTGATTCTGTCTGTGATCATTACGGTGTGTTATATCACTGTAGTCCCTGCATGTCTGAAAGAGAGCAGGCTGATGCTCCAGAAACCCCAAGTTCTTTCCTTACAGGATCCTCAGCTCCTGGGTAGTACTGTAAGTCTTCAGATTGCACGAGTTTTTGAGGAAAAGCTTGCTTGCTTAACTCTCTAACAACCATCAGTTCTTTTCCCACATTAGAGGCCTCAAGCTTAGGAGGATATGTCTGGAATGACTAAAGATCCTGGGGAAAGGTAGTGTGGCATCTGCAGGGAGGGGTTCTTACAGGTATCTATTTTCTTCCTCTTAACATGAACAGGCCCATTATGGAATAAACTTCCATTCCTGTGATATCAATCCCCTATGTTTTCATTTCCTGCACTCTAGGAAAGAAAAAGTCCACAGTTTCTTGGAACCTGAAGTCAGTAATAGACTAGTTGATTAGGAATTCTGTCATCTTTCTTAGAACACAACACAATTTACTCAAGATCAATGCCTGACCATTTGTGAACAGAAAATGACTATATGTTTTCTGTATTCCAGAAATCTGTTATTGTTCCATTGTCCAGCTGTATCCTACTCTTCATGATCATGTGGACCATACTGTCCAGGGGGTTTTCTTGGCAAAGATACTGGAGTGGTTTGTCGTTTACTTCTGCAATGGATTAAAGCAAACAGAAGTTAAATGACTTACCCAGGGTCACACAGCTAGTAAGTGTCTGAGGCTGGATTTGAACTTGGGTCTTCCTGACTCCAGGCCCAGTGCTATAACCACTAGACCACCTATTTGCCTCCTATACTAAAAATATTTGTAAGAAGCTACTCATTTTTATAGCTTTCCCCATTGAAATTTGAGTTCTTTATGAGTCACTATAAAATAAAGCTTTTTATTGATTTGCCCCTAAAATTGTAAGCAGTGGATTTTTTTTTTCTCACAAAGGGGTGGGGGTAGGGAGCTACCAAAGAAGAAAATTTTCTTGACTCTCTATGTGCTTGAGGATGAGTGCTTTCTGTATTCTTTGTTATCTGTAATAAATGCATTCTATGATCCATGCCTTGGCAGCCTCAAAAATTCCAAAGGGAACTAAGAGTACTTGGTAAAGAACTAGAAATTGATAGAGGGACTCCTCACTAGTGACTCTTCTACAAAGATTTAATCACCAGTCCAGTTTAAAAAAATGGTTTCTTTTCTTCAAAATTTTATATAGCTCCATGTTAAGGGATCATTCTCAAAATGAGAAGAGTTAAAGGTGAAGACAAAATGCCACATGAATCATCCAGATATTTGCCTGTAGAATGAAAGGATAGCTTTTGCTAAGATTAAATGCTGTTGTTCAGTGGTCTCATCACAAGCTTGTTGTGCCATGATTTTGTAGGTTTTTTACTTGAATTCTTATTCATGAATGAACAATAGGCCATAAGGAAGTACTGTAGCACAATTGCATTTCACTTTTGTTTTGTGCCTAATCATTGTATGTGACTATTGGAACTTGGTTGAAAGTGAAAATAATGGGGAGTATTTATATCAACTGTTCAGTGATGTGTATTACCCCATATGGTAAGTATCTATGACCTGGGGCTCCAGCTACTTATGTAAGATTCTCCTCATTAATGGAGCATGATTACTCCTCAGACCTGTGTGAAGTATGGAGTTGGTGAGAGCTTGAAGAGGTGAGATTTTTTATTTCTTTTGACTTCTGGACATCAGGTATTGAGGTTTAGGGGTGTTAGGACCCTGAAATAGCTACACACAGGTCCTGCCCAAATGAATTCAACCCAAGCCTTCTTTCAGCCAAAAACCAAGATTTATTAAAACACCATCCAAGGTGGTCTTGATTCTAAAAATCCGCCGAATTGGTCAGACTCTAAGGAATCTGAGCATTTGTGACGCTTACAATGACAAGCGGACTAGATTGAATCTGAGCCCTTTAATAGAGGCAGGATGGATCTTATATACAGAAAAACTGTGGGAGGGATCTAGGAGTGGCCAAATAGTCTGTGATGACTGGGAGGGTAACAGAGAAGGACCAAAATGCCAGGGCCCTGGACCACCACTTGGCCAAGGGAGGAATGGGTTCCAAATAGGATCAAGAGAGGGAAGTAGCCAGGGCAATCTGGAGGTAACAGAAAATGAAGGTCTGGGAACAGAGAATTGGGAGATTGGTTTGGGCCACAATGAAAGGCCAGTTGAGAGGACTACTGGAATGGGTAGATGCCTCAGGCTAATGCCAGATCAGGTGGGAAGATTCAAGGGTTCCCAGAGCCTGTACTTCATCAACAGAACTGTGCATTTGATGATGTTATCTACTTAGAGGTGTCAAACATGAGGCCAATGGGGGCATGCAGTGGACAACACTCCTGAGTGCCACCAGAACCAGATTAAAATGCAATTGAGAAATATCTAACAAAATAAATAAAAATACAATAAACATAGATTATATTAATTTGCATAGTTCTAAATCAATATGTGACCCATAGGAACTCTTTTTTTTTTTTGGAGGGGGGAAGGCAAGGCAATTGGGCTTAAGTGACTTGCCCAAGGTCACACAGCTAGTAAATGTGTGAAGTGTCTGAGGTCATATTTGAACTCAGGTCTTCCTGACTCCAGGGTCGGTGCTCTATTTACTGCACCACATAGCTGCCCCCATAGGGACTCTTATATGAGTTAAGTGACCCTGTTTTATTTGAGTTTGATGCCCCTGATCTACATAAGTTCAACACAGGAACCTGTCTTCTGTATGGTATCTATTATTGTCATTGTTGTTCAGTTGTGTCCAACTCTTTGGAATTTTCTTGGCAAAGGTACTGGAGTAATTTGCCATTTCTTTCTCCAGATCATTTTACAAATGAGCTGAGGCAAACAGGGTTAAGTGACTTGCCCAGGGTCACACAGTTAGTAAGTATTTGAGGAATTCAAGGAGATGAGTTTTCCTGTCTCCAGGCCTGGCATGCTATCCAGTGCTGCCCCTGTATTATTTCCTAGGATTCATAAAATACTGTAATAATAACAATGTGCTTTTAAATGTAGATATCACTTTGTGCAAAGTATTACCCAGCTTAGATTTTAAAAGAAACTATAATCTTTAAAACTACACATTTAACTGGAAAGGAAAATACCACAACTTCTGATATGAATACTTCTCCAGAGTTTTGGATATGACATTTTGAAATGTGGAAGCAGGAATTCACATATAAAAATTTTTCAACAAACACTCATGTGTGTGGCAGGACTATATCCAGTAATGATGTGCCCAAACATGTCATCTAACTACCTAATATATTATGGTATCATTTATAGGCTAGTTTTTTTTTTAAGTATGTACGAGCTAATGCTTATTTTAATAGATTAATGCCATGAATGGACTCTCTTCTAATTTCCAATTCCAGATTTGCCAGTAAGTGTTATCTTATCTTTCTAGCAAGTGCATCTGTGGTGATGTCCTCACTGAGTTCTCAGATGTTCTTTATATTATGGAACCTGAGTTGTATGATAGTTTTAACATATTTAACATAATAGAGAGGTGCCACTCTTAATGAACAGTTCCTTCAGTAACCTCTTTTTTTTTTTAATATTACTTCCCTCAGGAAGAAAAAAAATCCAATTTTTGATTCCATAAATATGGATTCATAATTTGTTCTCAGTTGTAGGAATTATTTACTGACAGATAGTATTTTCTTACTTTAATTCTTTAAAATAAGCAGATACACTAAATGGGTTTCATTTTGCATTTGAAATGTAATATAGTATTTGACTTCCTTTCAGGAATGATATGTATTTCTTTCAGTGATGATAAACTGTACTATTCATCAGAAACATGGTGGTGGTGTTTTTGAATACAGAATTTTTTTTCCTTAGAGAAATGGACTACAGATACTAACTTAAAGACAAACTACTCATCCATTTTTAGAAGTACCTCATTATCTCAAAACAAAAAAGTGTGAAGCAATATTAAATGTTCTGACACTACCGTTTGATATGATTGGTTTTATTTTTTGTTAATTCCATGTTTATTATAAACAAAAAGTTCTTTTTTTTTTTTGGAGGGCAATTGGGGTTAAGTGACTTGCCGAAGGTCACACCGCTAGTTTTTGTGTTAAGTGTCTGAGGCCGGATTTGAACTCAGGTCCTCCTGACTCCAGAGCCAGTGCTCTACTTACTGTGCTACCTAGCCACCCCTTAAACAAAAATTCTTACAAAGTACACACTTTCAAAGTAGTTTACCAACTATTAACAGAATTAGGGATGTGTGCTTTCTTTTAGACAACATGAAACTAAAACAGACTACTGTAAATGACCAGAGTTTTTTTTTGCCTCTCCATTTATTTACATAAGTATAGTCATTGTGCAAATTGTTCTCTTGGTCATGCTTTCATCACTTTCCATCACTTCATAGCTTTTATTTCTCTGAAAATTTTTTATTCATCATTCCTTATGGCAGAATAACATTTACATTCTTACACCATAATTAATCCAACTGTTCTCCAATCATAGGGCATGCGTTTTGTTTCTAGTTTCTTATTATCATAAATAATGATGTTGTGAAGATTTTTGTATGTGAAGGTCTTTTTCTTGCTGTCAATAACCTCCTTGGGATATAGTTTTAGTAGGAGAATCTATGGTTTAGATGTAGGGTGTCAACAATTCAGTAACTTTTTATTTTGTGGTTCTAAATTGTATTCCAGACCAGCTGAACCAACTCACACTTCCACCAGAAGTAAAACAGTGTGCCAGCCTTGCCGTCAGTCTGCCATCTATGAGTACTACCATCTTTCTGGGTTGTCTGAATTTCAATTTCTCTGACTATTGATGATTTTGAACTTTTTCAGGTGATTATTGATGTTTTTCCTCTTCCTTTTAATTAATTTTTGTCTTTTGTCTATTGAGGAATACCTTGGTCATATATTTGTGGCAATTTCCTATAGATTTTGGACATTACACTTTTTTTTTCTTTTTCTTTTTGGAGGGGGGAAGGCTGGGCAATTGGGGTTAAGTGACTTGCCCAAGGTCACACAGCTTGTAAGTGTTAAGTGTCTGAGGCTGAATTTGAGCTCAGGTCTTCCTAACTCCAAGGCTGGTGTTCTATTCACTGTGCCACCTAGCCAGCCAACATTACACTTTTTAATTTAATGCAAAGATTTTAATTTAATGCAAAGATCATTTTTCACTTCTATATCTTTCCTTCTGATTCTAGTTGCACTGATTAAAAGAACAAACAAACCCTGAGGCTTCATTGCTATGGGGAACTCTAGAAAAGGAAACTACCTCTATCAATATAGACTGACATCTGTACTGCAACTTATAGTTTTAAAGATCTTCCTGATGAACTGAGAGTTTAAGTAACTTGCCCAGAGTAACATAGCTAGTCTTCTTGATTCTGAGGCTGGCTTTCTGGCCACTAAATCATAATGCATTTAGAATTAATTTTACTTGTGCATATATATTTTTTTATTTTATGTAATCCAAATGGTCGATTTCTTTCTTTTTGGTCTCTTCTATCCCATGCCTAGACAGGAATTTTTCCATAACTATAACTGTGAAAGCTTAAACTTATAACATGTAATATTCTCCCTTAAATATTAAATGTGATTTTTATATTCAAAGCATTTATCCATTTCAAATTTATCATGGTATGTTTGATTTTAGTATATTTTATTTAAATCACATACATATAAATGAATAAAACATCTATAAAACAAGAGAATGAATTCTAATTTAGGCCCCTAACCCCCAAATATGTAACAGATATTTCATGTCAATCAAAGGGGAAATAACATGTTTAACATAAGGTTGCTCCTTTCTGGAATAGAGAGAATCAAATTCTGTTTTGTTACTACTCTTCTGAGCCAGATTTCTTAATTAGTCTTTGATAGGTGAGCTTTTACCTTACCTTTTTCAGACCAGGTCACAACAATAGTAATTTCCAAACTATGCTTACTTAGGCCTTCCTCCTTTTTCACCTCCTATCTTTCTCCTTTTCCTCCCCATCTTCCTCCTCCCATAATATTCCCTAATGGAAGTCAGAATTTCCAGCTCAGATGTCTGTATATAAACACCCCAAATAAGGGCAACAAGCAAAATGAAATAGAAGGCTCAACACAAAGAAGTAAATTTTACCTGACAGGTACCACTGATAGTTTGTGGGATGAGATTCATGACAAAAAAGATAAAAATGGAAGGCAGAGATATAGTAAAGTTGCATATTAAGAAGATATTTGAGGAAATCCTAGAATCAGATGGTAGACAGCTTTTACTATGATTTTGACTGTCACACAAAGAGGGAGACAGGACCTTAAAGGGATGGTAGAATTTAGTGAAGACCTTTAAATATGGGAAGACCTCAGCATAATTTTTGTAGGCAGCAGAGAAGGAGCTTATTTAGAATTACTGAAGAGAGGGTGAGATGAAAGGAAATGAATGACTGCTAAATATCAGTGAGCCAAGGCACTGTGCTAAGTGCTGGTGATAAAAATATAATCCAATGGCCTTTCCTCAGAATTTAACCTTCTTAACCTCTCTGTATATTTGACACTACTGAGCAACCTCTCATCTTAGATACCCTCTTTTCCCTGGATTTTTGTGCTTTTTTTCTTTATTCTCCTCCCACCTGTCTGCTCTTTCTCAGTTTTCTTTGCTGAAACATAATCCATTCTCCTCTCCTTTCCTCTCCTCTCCTCTCCTCTCCTCTTCTCTCCTCTCTCCTTCTCTCCCCTCCCCTCTTCTCCTTTTCTTTCTTTCCAATCTGTTTCTCAGATCCCACACTGGAACTCAGGGCAAGGAAGATCTACCTCTACCACCCTAGTCTTTCCCCTACTGGCCCCTCCCCCAAACCCTGCCCATCCCAGAATTCATCCAGGCAGAGGGAAGACCTGTCTCTACCATGTGACTCTTTCCCCCTTACTCACCTTGCTAGAGAGAGAAGTCAACAACTCAATTCCTTTTGATGATATGGGGGATCACTGGGTCTTGCCAACTTCTTGTCTGTCAGGCCTTACCATCAATGATTCCTCTATGCCTTTGAGTCCCTTAGTACTGTCATCTGACCTATTCATATAATCTAGAGGCCACTGGACTTTGCTGTTCCCTTAGGGCTTCTGACTTTTTTGACAGCTAAACTTTTATGTGACATCTCTCACAATTAGAGTGCAAGCTCCTTGAAAACAGATACCATCTCAATTTTTCTATTTATATCCCTAGTACTTAGTGCAATGCTTAGCATATAGCAAAAATAAAATCCCTGACTTCAAAGTACTGACATTCCAATGGGGGAGGCAATATGCAAATGAAGAAATGTACAAACAAGATATATACAGGATGGATTGGAGCTAATCTCAGAAGGAAAACACTACAATTAAGGAGACTTGAGAAAAGTTTTTTGTAGTAAGTGGTATTTTAGCTGAGACATGAAAGAAGCCAGGAGACAGAAAAAAGAAGGGAGAATATTGCAAAGGAGGATGGCCAGTGAAAATACATAGAGATAGGAGATGGTATGCTATGTGCTAGGAACATCAAGGAGGACAGTGTCATTGGATTGCAAACTATGTGTGTGGAGGGGAGAAATAAGGTGTAAGAAGACTGAAAAGGTAGGAAGGGGTCAGGTAATAAAGGGCTTTAAAAGTCAAACAGAGTTTTTTATATTTAATCCTAGAGGCAATAGGGAGAACTATTTAAAGTTGAAAGAACTTGATAATTTTTCTTCCTTCCTTCCTTCCTTCCTTCCTTCCTTCCTTCCTTCCTTCCTTCCTTCCTTCCTTCCTTCCCTCCTTCCTTCTTTCTCTTTCTTTCTCTCTCTTTCTTTCTTTCTTTCTTTCTTTCTTTCTTTCTTTCTTTCTTTCTTTCTTTCTTTCTTTCTTTCTTTCTTTCTTTCTTTCTTTCTTTCTTTCTTTCTTTCCTTCTTCCATGGAGTAAATAATCATATCTCTACAGATGATTTCTCTGATCTACATAACCAGTCCTGGTCTCTCTCCTGAGCAACAATCCTGCATGACCAATTGCCTATTATATATTTCCAAATGGATACCCTGTCAATATCTGAAACTCAATATGTCCAAAACAGAACTCATCCCCCGCCCCCGCCTCACCAAACTTTCTAACTTTCCTATTTTTGTTAAGGGTATCACCTTCTATCCACTTCATTTTAATATTGTGAACTGGGTCTGACATGTTCCAATTGGTGGGTGTGGGTGAAAACTCATCTGACTACTAATACCTAGCTGTGCCCAGACCATGCTTCATATCCAGTGGTGTTCTGGTAAAATTTTTTTTTTAACAATAGGCTTTTCAGAGCAAATTAACACATTTTTAGGTCAATCTACATTTTCTCCATGGCCCTCTCCCCTCTAAACAATCAACAAAACAATAAATCATGTGCTGATTTTTAAGGTTTGCTGATATCCGACAGGGTAAATGTTCACACTGAAAATTTAACAATTCTCCCAGCACATCCCATCCAATCATCCACCAAGATTTCTGGGCCTATTCAGCATGTTCATTTGTATTTACTTATATATGTGGATATTTTCCCCCAGAAGAAAGTAAGTTACTTGAGGGAGTGTTTCATTTTTTCCCCTATTTTCCCAGAACCCAGGACAAAGCCTGGTATATGGTAGGTGCTTAATAAATGTTTTGATTGATTGAATGTTCCGATCCAGCCACTAGTTTATAGTGAATATATTGACTTCCTTGGCTCCTGTTTCTTCATGCCAGAAGAACCCAAATCTTACCTCTGCCTCTTACTATAATTTCAAACAAGTCACAAATTCCCTGATGCTCAGTATCCTCATTTATTAAATGGTGGACATTTGCCTGTATTTTAACCTTATTGCTTCACCTTTTCCATTTTTTTTTTGTCCTCCTGTTCAAGGATACATTTATAAGTAAATTAAGTTTTGATGAAACTTGGCAGGCTCCAAGAAGGCATTAAAGTATCATCAAGATTCAATTTGTGGCTTATTTTCTGTAAATCTGAGCAGATTTTAATTTGGGATAGAGACTAGGTTATAAGGATAATTAATTGCCATTTGTGAGTCTGATGTTTCACAAAGCTTCTAGTAATACTGGCTTTTCTTACTTTATTGGGGATGTGAAAACCATGAGCCTGATTTTCCCCACCAGTTCCTAAGTAGTGGTTCACACAATCATAAAGGTTGAATCAACAAGCTTTTATGGTAGTGAAGACAGCAAGAATGTTTCTTCCCTACACACAGACACTTGGAACAAGGTGTTCATTCCGAAGAACAAAGTACCAAAAACCTCCTGGCATTTAGGGCCTGACAGCTGACAATCACTAATTTTCCTGAGGATTTTTGGAGGAAAGACAGTTTCTTTTGTTTCCAAAACCAAACCAAGGTATGTTGCTGTCTTATAGAATACTAAAATATCTATATTCTTTACTTATGACTTAATGTGGGTGGTTCTCACTGACTGGAAGAGGAGAGAAGAATCAGAGTTAGGGGAAGGGGTTCTTAATCTTTTTCTGTGTCATAGATCCTTTTGGTAGTCTGCGGAATTCTTTGGACTACTTCTCAGAATGTTTTAAAATAAAATGCATAGTGTTACAAAGGAAGGCAATTATAATGAAATTCATTTATATACATATATGTATATAGTGTGCTTATGTACATATAAAAGTGTACTTATATACATATAAAAAGCACGTGTATAACCTACATAATATACAGGAATATATGTATACACATATGAATGTGTGTAAGGGTAGGGGTGTGTATGTGTGTGTGTGAAGTTCATCAATTCCAGTTTAAGAACCCCTGGCTGGCGGAGGATGACACCAGAGTGTATAAAAATAGGATGCAGGGGTGAATGGTTAAAAGAAATAGGTTTTTAAAGTTTATCAATTTTATGGAGCAAAAGCCTTTAGTTGTAAAAATTTTATTTACTAGGTAAAACTATTTTGTGAGTCTGTCTGGTCCACAATTGAGAAAGTGTCTAATTCTAAGGCATCATTAATACTTGCTTGAAGACACTCCCATGCCCTCCATCTCTGTTCCACCTCACAACCCTTAACTATATACTTACTGCCCATTACTTTAATTGTTATTTTGTGCCGGATTTGTCTCCCACAACTTGACTGCAGGCTTCTTAGGGGCTGGGACCAGGAGCTGTTTTTGGTGGGTCAGGTCTGGCAGATGTGGCATCTTTAGAGAAAGAGGTGGCACTGGAACATCAGGGCCAGAAGAACCCTAGAAGGTTCCACAGTCCCAGGCAGCCCAGGGGTGGCTGTTGTGGGTGGCAGTTGGCAGTCTAGGGTGTCTCCTCCATTCTACAATGAGAAGAGCCCCTTGCAAGAGGGCCCTCTGGAGGTACTGAAAATTCACTTTTGTTTGGGTATTCCAAGAATGGGGAATTGCTAAACTGGGGTGCCTAAATGCTAGGTGGTAGGGATTTTCTTTTCTAGGTTCTCCGTTAAAGAATGAGGTGAGGGTAGGGGTAGTGAAAGGAGAACATTTTAAAACTGCCTTACATCTGTGGTGTCAATCTCAAATAAAAACAGATCTTTTCCGGGTGGCTTATTGATTTACAAAACCACAAATTAACATTATCTATGCGGTATTTTTATTTATTTTGTTAAGCATTTCTTAATTACATTTTAATCTGGTTCGCTCTCAACTCTCAAGAGTTTTGCTGGAAAACGTGGCTAGCGAGTTTGACACTTCTGCCTTACGTGATCGAGAGAGAAGATGCAAAGGGGAAAGAGTAAGGAAGGAGACTTTGGTTGATGAAAATGTTTTAGGTGGCCTTTTGCTAGGCAAAACTGTAAAATGGTAAAAATTTGTCTTGCAGCACTCCCTATTTTTTTTTTAAAGCAATACCCCCTCCCTCTTGTAGAGAGGGCTGGGCTCTTTCCCTACCCAGTCCCAAGAGATAAAGGAATTCGCACTAAGGTGTTACCTCTTACTGCTGGCTGTTAATCATTTGATTTAGATTGAATTCGGAAAGTGCTTTCTAATAACTAAAGTATTCTTCCTAGGATTAGCATTTGAAAATAAGCACGGAGGGATTTAACTGAAAGTAAGAAATGAAGAACAGTGGACTATCAAGCACTATAGTACTTTAGGATTAGAATCTGGGGGCTGATTATGCCTAAAACATTAGGTTTGCAAAAAATTCTACCTAGGCATTTGCCTAATTTGTTCAGACCAGATGGTGGCCTTTTCTTTTTCAGACCGATTAAGCTTGTAGAAATGCAGGTTCCTAGAAAGCAGAGACTGTTCCCTTTGTGTTTGTATCCTTAGCCCCCCCAGTACAGGGCCCTGGTACCTAGTAGTTCTTTTAATTTTTTTCTCCAAATGAAATTGGGCATTTGGTTCTCTTTAGGAACCTCCCCGGTGCTTCTGAACTTAGTAAAGGACCATTACTTTGTGATAAAGATGGATCCACGAATAGAATGGCTCACCAGTATTATCTAAAACAGAAGGGACAAGGGTGTAAACAATTCCTGAAACGATGGTATAACTTTTTTGAGTGGGGAAGGAGAGGTTTAAGTGTCTAGGAAATATCTCCATTAGAATCAGGGTTGAGTAGAGTTCCCTAGAAAGGTCTTAAGTTGGGGACAACAGGTAAAATGGGACTCACAACGCACTTCCTCCCAACCCAAATCTGAAATTTTAAAGTCCCTTTATTGTTTAAACTCCCAGGAAGCTTGCAATAAGAGACCAAAGAATAGCAAGGGACCGAGGGATGCTTTTACAATTTCTTTCCGCAGGAGGGCTCTTCATGAATTTCCCAGGGCATTCAATACGCAAGCGCAAAGGACTCTCGCCTTCCTCCATAAGGAGGATCCGTTCCCCATGCCCTCACCCCAAAGAGACTACAAGTCCCAGCATCCAACCGCGAGAGGAGACTCAACAAGGACCAGTAATTGGTCAGCCGTGCTTCCACAGACGCTACTGGGGACAGTTGCATGCTGGGATTCGTAGTACTCATGCGGGCGGACATTCAGCGGGTAACCACGAGGGCTTCCTTACACCGCTTCCGCTGTTTCGTGCCCGGTTAGGGTTATTCCTCGAACGTTTCCTTTACCAGTTGCTCACTCGACCGCCGTCTCCCCAGGCTCCGGTACTCCGGGGCCCTCCCTCCCGCGTGCGTGTGCGCGTACGTATGTTTACACGCAGGTCGCCCGCCCACAGACACACACGCGGTCTGAGAGAAGCACGTGAGAAGCCGCCCCGTTGGCCACGCCCTCTCCCCTCGTGAGGTCATTACGTTCTCCAGGAAGTCGTCATAGACCGGGGGAACTGGCGCGAGGTGACTCGCTGAGCACAGGGCGGGAAGAGCTGAAATAACCACCTCCGCCCCTGCCCCACATCCGGGACGCTGGGATTTCCGCGTTACTGTAGCTTTAAATGGAAGCCGGGCCCTGAATACGCAAACGCGTACGACCCTGCCTTCCCTCTTCGTGTTCCATCCTCCCTCCCCATTCTGACCCCCTCCTAAAGGAACAGTTACTACTTTTTTCTCACACCTTTTTTCTAACCTCTCCTTCCACTCCACCTCCCTTCCTTTGAAGTCGCTGTTCCCCTCTCCCCCTTTGGGGGAGGGCTAACCTTCCTCCGTTTGCTTCCCGGTCTCGAGCCGGCGGCGAGCGCGTTGCCATAGCGACCCGACCCGCGCGCCGTGCTGCCCCCCAGCCCCCGGGAACTCGAGGCGGCGGCGCTGGAGCAAGGGAGCGGGCCCGGTGGACGCGCGGCCGGGAGGGGGATGGAGGCGCGGGCGGACCCCAGCGGCGGCGGCGGCGTCGGGGACTCTGCATCTCCCACCACCGCCAAGGGGCCAGCCTCGGCCCGCTCTTCTGAGGGCCCCGCGGCGCTGGCGGCGGCCGTGACCGAGATCCGCTGCCCGGGCCCCAGGCCGCTGAGGCTGCTGGAGTGGAAGGTGGCGGCCGGCACGGCGGTGCAGATTGGCACGGTGCTGGCTGTGTGTCTCCCCATCGTGCCTCCCGCCGGCGGGGAGGCGGGTGCGCTGCCGGCTTGCAGTGCGCGCCGGAGAGCCGGGGAAGGAGAGGGGAAAGGGGGCGGTGGCGGCGAGGGGAGCCCCCACCTGTGCGGAAACCAGCGCGGGGAGCCTTCGCCCTGCCCGGAGGCCGGCGGCTGCGGCCGGACCCAGCGGTTGGCGGAGCGTAGGGTGAAGTCAGAGCGGGCCGGAGTGGTGCTGGAGCTGTGTGCGCAACGGGGACAGGTGGTCCCCCCGGGGTAAGCGACTAAGGGGGGCTCGGGTGTTTGCCGGGCGCGTCCAGGGGATACTCGCGTTCCCTTGGTTTCTCCCTCTCCCCCGACCTTTCCACCACCCCCTGATAGGTGCCAGCCCAGAGACGCTCCCCTCCCTATACGACGGCCTCAGGCATCTTTGGGGACTGACTTGTTTTAGTTTCCCTACCCAGTGAGACTGGCCTGGGCCAACCTGGAGGGGAGGAGGAAGACGTAGGGAGCTAGCCAAAACCTGGTGTTTTCGTTCTTTTTCCTGGAGGGCGGAGGCGGAGAAACTATTCAAAACCGAGAACTTCCGCCGTCTCTAACTTTACAGTCCCGGGAGCCTCCTGCACGCCCCTTGTCCTTCTGCTCCTCTTCTCCCACCCCTGGCATCTGGGTGGGTTCTGAGCTTCTTACCGACCCCAGAATGTATGCGAGGAGGAGGCAGGTGCGCCTTCTGAGAGCTCTCCAGCATCCTAGCTTTCCATTCCTCCCTCTTTCCCCGCCCCACCCGCCGCTCTGCAGGTGGGCTTAAAGGGGAAAATTACATGATTAAAATAAGGCCCGTCCTCTCCGGAATAGCTAAAGGATTCTTTTTGTTGTCAGGTCCCCGAGGCACATCGCTGACTGAGATGCCTTAATATATCAAATGATGACATTTCTTTGGGGAATGAAAAACTCATTCACCTTGAAGCATGACTTTTTTGGGCTGTTCCCACCCTACTCTCTGCAACTTTGGACGCCTCTCCTTTAATTTAAATAGCTGCTTACTAGCGATTTTAAGAGTGTTTTTGTTTTTAAATTAAATCTGATTTTCTTTTCCGCTTAAATCTTTTTTCTTCTGTAGCCAGAAAGCTGTGGTTATTTTCGTACTACAAAAAAATTTTTTTTGAGGGGGAGGAGATTGGAGTCAATCTCTAAGAAAATCAAGCATATTTATCCCACTTCTTTTTTTAAAATTTTATTTGACCTTAAGATTAAAACAGTGGTGATATTGAAACATATACATACATGTATAGGTCTGTTTAAATAGGCATTGTTTATGTGTGTACACACACATACACATGTATATGTATACACGCATACATATACACATGTATATGTAGGTAGGCATGCATCTGAACCATAACTGGGTATTCTTTTGATGCACTAACATTCATATTGAGCTGATACTTGGTGTTGTCTGTCTCTCTGAGCTCTAATCTTGTGAAACTAAATTATAAAAATGTGATACAATTGTGCATTATAGCTGAAAAGAATGTATGAGACTGAGACTAGAGTATAAAATTACCTCAAGCTTTTGAGTCTAGCCAGACTTATATCCTGTCCCAGTACTTGTTTGTTTCAAACTTTTACGACCATATACTTGACCAAAATGAGTCATTGGGTCATCATACGATAATTAAAGGTGAAAAAAAAATAATAATTTCGCTTGAGTGGTAGAATCTACTGCTAAAATGTCTACTTTAAAAAAAAAACATATTGCAGATTAATCAAGTTCTTGAACTTGTGGTATTCTTTAGTATACAGTGGCTCTAAGGAAAATTGGTCTGTTATTAATTTCTTTCCCCATGTGTTTAAAGTAATGCTATTTATTTGGTGGTGGGGGTGTGGTGGTCAGGTTTTTTTGCATAGTATACTTATTTGCAATTGGTCAAAATATCATAAATTAACCTTCTTATAAGACCTTTGAGGAAGCATGGTGTGGTGGGTAGAAAGCTATCTTGAGTGTCATTCAGAACTGTGTTCAAATTCCACCTGTGTAGTTGTCTTCTCCACCCCACAAGCCAATTAACCTCAATCTGCCAGGCAACTGTCTAAGACTACAAGTTACAAAATACTAGCTGATTTGTTTTGGTGGAGAGATTTCTTTCACTTTCACTTCCCTACACCAATGAAATTGCAACCCACAAAGATAACTTAGGTTTAACCTAAAGTTAAAAACAAATCAGTCTTATTGCTTACATAGCATTTGTTATTGTTCCTTGTATATGTGTAATAGTATAACATCATAGATCTAGAGCTGGAAGGTAGCTCAAGTCTAGCCCCTTCTTTTTATGGATGAGAAAATTTTTGACCCAAGGTGGTTAAGTAGCTTGCCCCAAGATCATACAGCTAAGGACATGTAAGAGAAGAGATTTAAACATCAGATTCAGTGCTTTTTACATTGTACCATACTGTCTGTTGATACTACATTTTTTTTCCAACATTGGAATTAAATTCGACAGAAATGTCAATTTTTTGGTATATTTTTGCCTTTTCAATTCAAGAAACCAATGTTAGATAAGGCATTTCCATCCCTTGTGAAGTTCAAATTAGTGGATGATGGAATATGAACAAATAAATACAATATGTAGTGAGCATTGGCAATTTGCAATTGCAAAGCAATGTGAAAGTCCAAGATTTTTTGCATTTTAGTTGGGCTAAATAGGTAAAGAAGTGAAAGGGAAGTCTTTTCAGGCAAAGGTACAGGATACATTTGGAGGACAGAGAATAGTCTAGTTTGACTTAATCATAAAGTATTTGGAGAGAAGTACTATGAAATAAGATTGGGCAAATTGGTTCCACTTGTGGAGTCAAGATAAGTCATCAGACATCCTACTACGGTATGTGCCAGGAGTTGAGCTCACAGTCTAATGGAGGAGACAACATGCACACAGCTATTTACAAACAAGATATAAACAGCAATAATTGGAGGTAATCCCAGAGGGAAATCACTAACATTAAGGAGGACTGGGAACGACTTCTTGCAGATGGTGGAATTTCAGGTGAGACTTGAAGAAAGCCAGGGGATCCTGGAGAAGAGAGAATTCCAGTATTTTCCAATATTTTCTGTTTATGATTCTAAAGGCAACAGGGAACCAGCGGGGTTTATTGAATTAGGGGAGTGACATGGTCAGACTTATGCTTAATGAAGACCACTTTGGCAGCTTAGTGGAGGATGGCCTGAAGGTCTTTGGATGCCAGAGGAGTTTGACATTTGCTCAGTAGGTAATAGGGAAAGGGATCTCCTGAAGAACTGATCACAAAATACTGACATGGCCACATATGGAAGATTAGTCTGTCAGCTGTTTGAATGATATTTTGGAAAAGAGAGAGAGTGGTAAGATGTATTTAGAGGCTGTTGCAATAGTCCTGGCAAGTGTTATTAGGGTGGTGGATATGGGATTAGTAGGAGGAAGATGGATATGAGGGAGCTTGTAGAGGTATAATTAACTAGACTTCACAGTGAGTTGGATAATGTGAGGTAGAGAGGAAAGACAATCAGTTTTGAAAAGTTAATTGTTAGAACGTTGATGACCTGTGACTGGTAGTAGTATTAATTAAAGTAGGGAAATAAGAAGGAAAAGCAAGTTTAGGAGAAAAGATAAGAATCATTTTGGTCATTTTAAGTTGGAAGTAGTTATCCTAGTGGAGATTTACCATAGACTAAATATTCAGGTCTAGAGCTCAGACGAGAGGGCAGGATTGGAGAAAATAGATGTGGGAATCCTCTGCATTAGAGGAATCCTTTAAAACCCTTAGTGAGTGAATGAGATTGTTTAGGGAGAAAGTGCACAAGAAAGATTATTATGGATAATAGTAGTAAGCAACACCCTTTCTCAGCCTCTCTACTAGTGCAGTGCTTTGCATATAGATAGATACATGGTGGATAAGACTGGATGAGGAGCCAATGAAGGAAGCTATAGTTGAGTTGGGAGGAAAACTAGGAAAGTATAGTATATATTCTCCAAAGTCAAGAAAGTCCTGTTCAGCACTGGGATATGGCAGAATGGTGGAAAATAAAAAAGAATATAAGAAAAGCTGTTGAATTGGAAGTTTCTATATAGTGGTAAGAGTTAAAGGTGGGATAGGTTGTAAGGAAATGGAAGCATTGGTTATATGGATGACTTTTTCAATTGAGGAGAGAGATGGAATGAGATCTGGAATGGTCAAAGAAAGAATTGTTTTTTAGGATTTGACACACTAATTTGATATAAACTAATGATAATATCTTTTTTGGGCAACTTTTTTTTCTCCTGATCTTTATTACACGCCATGTATTTTTATGTGTTTTGAGTCCTCTTTCTGCCACTGACTCTCCATGTGTCATGACCTTGAGAAATACCTTTGGGTGGGTCTTATCTTTACCTATAAAATGAAGGAGGTTTATCTCCAAGTATGCCTCTATTAGCTTTAAAATTCCATTATCTATAAAATGTGCATATGTGTATATCATTATATACACAGTTCTCTGAAGAAATATTAATCAACAAGCATTATTAAGTACCTTACCATATTTGGCCTAGGGGAATAAAAACTAAATGACCACACTTAAGGGGGTAAAGTGACAATACTTAAGGAAGCTTATATTTTCTTGGGGGAGATAATGTATAAGCATATACAGAATATATTGAAGGTAATTTGGGGGGAGGAGGAAAGGGAGGTACTAGTCACTGGGTGATCAGAAAAAGCTTCACGTAAAAGGTGGCACTTAATCATAGTTTTGAAGGGAACAATGGGTGGTAAGAGACAGAGGTGAGGACAGAGTGCATTCCAGGCATAGGCTTTCCTGCTTTGTTCATTAGGCTCAATAGTGTTTGTGAGAACTCATCTTCAGTGAGGCTTAGCTAGGGAAAGATCATTTAGCAGTCATTAGTTAGGGCCCTGTTTGCATTTCTTCTGGCAACTCTAATTATATTTGTTTGAACTAAGGTTTAATGCTTCATTATAATCATTAGTGTGTACCAAGGAATGATGTATTTTAATTTCTACAAGCATGCCTGACTTTTTCAGTAGGAGCAAAGGATGTTTATTTTCACTTGTGATTAAGAAATGGATGTTAAAACTAAGGTTTTTTTTTTTCCTTCACAGTTTTCTTTGCATGATATTTCTGTTTCATACATATGAATTTTTGAGGTGTTGTGGTATAGTGTTCAGAGTACTTTATGCAAATCTGAAGCAGAAGAGACCTGGGTATTAATTACTTTTCTAATACATATTCACTGTGTGACCTTGTAGAAGTCACTTATGCTTCAGTGAAGTCTTACATATTATGCTAAATGTGACATAGCATTTGCTTGATAAGTTGAGTTTGTTATGAACTTCAGTTTTTGAATGTGGTCTTGGTTTCTTCTTTAAAAAAATTTTTTTTTTAATTTTTTATTATTTTAAATGAGGGGATTGAACCAGATCTTCAAGTTCTAAGTAGCCTTTGGGACTCCTATCTCATTTAGCAATGCTCTTGAGTTTGTGAGCTGTTCAGGTTTATTTTCTCCTACACTAGATCATTAAATGACTTGAGACTGCTCTCTGTGCTTTTGAATTTCTGGGTTTCTTTCTTTCTTTTTTAAAATTTTAACTTTTTCTTTTGCTTATCTTGCTTCCATCTATCACTTTCAGTTTTGTGCTTTCCTGTAACAGATCTGATGCTTCTGTTCCTCCTCTTCCCCATTCTAATGTGCTTTTCCATCCTCTTCTAGCAGATATTAACAATAAAATTAAATTAGACAACTTT
Organism: Petaurus breviceps papuanus; assembly: GCF_028583685.1. Lineage (NCBI taxonomy): Eukaryota > Metazoa > Chordata > Mammalia > Diprotodontia > Petauridae > Petaurus > Petaurus breviceps. The sequence goes on from NW_027185887.1 coordinate 8,397,093, forward strand.
TAAAAACTGTTTAAAATCAAGGTAAATATTAGGCTCTGAGGGAGATCTTCACATTTTGACTGCTGGGATATGATTTTCACTTATTTTTAATTCAAAACCCTGTACTAAGTAATTTGCCAGAATATTAACCTTGAAGTTAAATTGTATTAGTGGTATATACCTGAATTATTAAACTGAAACTTGAGATCTGGAAAAATAACTATGCATCATCTGGTTCAACTTCCACATCTTATAGATGAGGAACCTGAGGCATAGAAACATTGAGTGATTTATGCAAGGTGATACAACAGATAATGTCTGTGGCCAACATTAAAGCTAAAAAGTTGTTTAAACTAAAATTAAGTTTAAAATAAAGTTAAAAGAAAGGAAGAACTCATGTAAGCACCTATAATCTGACATTGTATTGTTTCAGTATTGTTTACTAAATAAAGCATGATGTAAAAGAAAAATGAAACAGATTGTTAGCTTAAAAATAACAAGCCTGTGAGGCAATATATATATGTGTGTATATATACATATATATGTATATATACATATATATGTGTATATATATTCAATTCCTGACTATTTGATCAGCATTCTTTTGGTACCTCTTCCCAAAGAACTTCCATTCCATTCCTCTATCAGTGGTGTGCTTTTTGAATATTTTAGAGATTAGTCTGTAAAATATCAGCATATTCCCAAACTTAATGATAATTTACATAATGATTTAAGATTTATAAGTCAATTTACATTAAAACTTTTTTACCCTAATAACAATTGAATTAAGTTATCATTGCAAATATTACTATCTCCATTTTATTGATGAAATACAGCCAGTAAGTAGGGGAGTTGGCTTGAATTTGAACCCAAGTCTTATGGCTCCAGGGGTGTTCATTTTTCCACTAAACCATGTAGGTTTAGTTACAGGGGGCATAAGTCTGGTATTTGTGTAGCTTTGAGGCTATGCATGTCCCAGAAACTTCCAGTGTTTCAGGAGTTGTGAAATTGCCTTGTAGGCCAAGTTCAGAAATGCTATGCACTTAAGTAAAATTTAAAGTAATTTTGATTTGAGAATTTTTAACACCTCTTGAATCTATTCTTTTCTAGAACTGAAATTCATATTGTTATTTTTGTCTTTTTTTTTCTTATGACATTGCTATCATTGGCACAATCTCCTATTTGTGTTGTACATTGCAAGGTATGACCACAAACAAATAAAAAACTAGCAGGGCAAGGCAAGTTTGAGAAGAAGTCATTACAAATCATCTCCAAGTGTCTGTAATAGTGAGTTTGGAGACTGTTACTACAAAAGCATGAAGATTGTATTTACACTCCAAAAGAAGAATTTTTATGATGGTATGACAGTACTCTTCAGTATTTCAAGAAGCCATGATTGCTTTGGTGTAGCAATGTTGTGGTATAGTAAAGAGTTCTGTATTTTGAGTTAAAGAATCTTGAACCAAATCATACTGCCATTACTGATTTACTTTATAAGTAACTTTACTTCAGTTCATAACCTGTCTTTAAAATGGAGTTAGGATTTTTTGATTATTTGACATCTGAGGGCCTTTCTAGATTGAAATCTATGATTTTCCAACACATTCATTAGTTTCTGTGCCTGTCACCAAAACCCTATCACTTGGTGGTCAACCTTGGGTTAGTTGAACTTATCTACACTAGTCCTTAACTACCCTGATCTGTTGCCAGGTGGATACCTGGCATGGTGGACCTGCCATGATTTGTTCTCTGCTGGCATACCATAAACTTCAAGAACCAGGATCATTTTCATAGGACATCACAGGATTTTAGTGGGGAAAGGGGAGGGACCTCTCCAGTTAATAGAAGATAATTTTATCTTTAAGACCAAACCTCATTATATTAGGAATAGTTTACTAATGTTTTTCATTTTCTAGAACCAGAAGACTAGGGGTAAGGAAATTTGGTGCATACATTCACCTAGAACATTACTGAAACGTTCTAAAAGTCTGTAAGGGAAGAATGATTTTGCAAACTCAATTTACCTAATACTTTAACCTTGTTTATAATAGTCTAGATTTTTTGAATGTTTTTTAAAATCTTCTTTTCCTTTTTTTCCCCTTCAAACTCATATCAGTAATCTTGCTTGATTTATTTCAGTTAAGCTGTTTTTTCCTTCCCTGTTGACTATTGCTGGAAAGATCACATTTAAGTCTACAGAGTATGAAAGTATCACATAATCCAGTGGGTTCTCTTAAACTAGCAGTTACTTGTATTTCAAGTCTAGTTATAGTTTAACAGGAAACAGTTAAAACTTTTTACTTCCTTTGTCTTATGGTAACAAATCATATATAGGGGGTGGTGGTGGTGGTGGTATTGGTGATGGTGGAGTTAATCTCTTTATTTGAGTGCTATAGAATTAAAATGAAGACTGAGTCTTATAGAATATTTGGTATTTAAAGATGCTCTATGCTGAGGTGTCATAGTCACTGCCCCTGGGCCTCAAGAAGCCAGCAAAACTTCCAAGTGAGGCCTAAATCATATTAAAATGTATTTGGAATATATTTAACAAAATATATAGTTAATTTTGGGTTTTCCAAGTCAGTATCCTTTGTATTTGACTTTGACAACACTGTTCTATAGGATCCAAGAAAGTATAATATGTATTGTCAAACACTGACTTCTTAGCATAACCATGTTGCTATATAAAGAACTTTTTTTTTCATCATTAGTTAACAAATGGTACCTGAAGAATTTCTGAATATATGGTTTCTGATTAAAACTGATTCTTAAGTTGGGGTCAGTGAATTTGTTCTTTTAATACTTTTATTATTGGATTTCAATATAATTGGTTTCTTTTATAATCCTATAATATTTTATTTTATGTATTTAAAAACATCTTAAGAGAAAGGGTCTATAGCTTTTTCCAGCCACCCTTGTGCTGGGACTAAAAAAAGATGAAGAACTCAAGTCAAAAATAATTGTAGGGATGAGAAACTGATGAGCTTCACCTGTTAATTATGCTTGTTCTTTTCACAGCCTCTGATACGTGATATTTGGACTGTGAGGCTTTGGGGTTGATTCAATTCAGATTGAAATATCCTCCATGCCTTCCTATTTTGTGCTGTGTAAAGGGATAGTCCAACTTAGTAGAGGCCTTTCTCTTATCTCTCTCTGTCTTGCTGAAACAAAAGCACATTTTATGATGCAGTGATGAAAAAGACTTTGGCCTCACTTTAGAGTTGAGGAAACAGGCTCCAGTAAATGACTTGCCCAAGGCCAAAGAAGTAAGTAGAAGAATCAGGATTCAAACAGATCTTCAGATTGTATATGGAGTTTCTTTTTTAGTTATATTTATTTTTTATACCATTTTTGGTCTATTTATTATTGATAATAGCCTGCTGTCTACTTGTACATATCCTGTTTCTCAGTATTACCTTTTTAGTTATTTGTAATTTTTATTCGTCTAAATTGTTTCATGACTTGCATGGAGTCACTTGGGAGAGATGTAATTGATGATAGAAAATGGGCATTTGTGACAGCTGTTTGGGACAGTAGAAAGAACTACGTACGTAGTTTCTGAAATGAAGTCCAGCCTGATCTTCCCCTGTAAGCCTTTTCCCATCTCATTGTCCATCTGCAACACTCATTCATGATATACATATTGATGAACTTACAAGTAGATTGGCTGCATGCCACTGTCCAGGCAACCTGTATTTTTGTTTACCCCACCTGTTTACTGTGCTGGTAGTGTATATGGAAAAATTAAAAGGCAGAGAGGACAAGAGTATAAGTATCTTACTTTGAAAACTTGTGTGGTCCCCACATACAGTGAAATGTTTATAGCAGTACTTCCTTTGGTAGCAAAGAATTGGAACCCATTGATTGGGCAATGGGTAAATACATTGTGGTCCATTAATGTAATGAAATATTACTGTGTTGTAAGAAACGATGAATATGATGAACATAGAGAAACATGGAAAGATCTGTGTGAACTGATGCAGAGTAAAGAAAGTAGAGCCAAGAAAAATATATACACAATAACTAAATTGTCAAAATTTGCCAACTGGCTAGATAAGAGGAGGAGGCTGGAAAAAGTTTCCAACAAGTTATCAGGGTGACTGGTAACACCATTAACAACAAATGAAGTAAGGAAGAGGAATAGGTTTTGGCCATGTTGAATTTGAGGTTCTTGTATAACATCCTGATAGAGATGCCCTGTAAAGTTGAGATATAGGTCATGTAGGAGTCATCTGCACATAGATTATAACTGAAAATGAAAATTGATGAAATAAGTTATTTATAAAGCACTTAGTACAGGGTCTGTCATACAGTAGGTGCTTAAAGCTTATTCCCTTCCCTTTCCCTTTGAAAACAAAGGACTGAATAAAATTGTAAAGAAAGAAGTATAAAGACAGACCAGTGACCAAATTGTTGAACACTTGACATACTGGTTACCTCTGTTTGTGTTTAGGTCAGATCTGCCTCTGATAACCAGACTTTTAGTGGCGAATTAGTGTCATTTACTTTCAGTCTGAAAATAATTTTTCTTTTGGTGGGCAATGGAAGAATAAAAGAGTAGATAATTCATAATGACCACACTAAAGAATCTTAGTAATAAAACTTTTTTTTAAAACTAATGGAATATTCATAATAAATAGCAAAATTTGCATTAAAGTAATGGAATTTGGAATTTTAGAATAGGAAGGCACTTAAGATATGGTTTTGTCTAAGAGTTCTTACCCTAGGGTCTATGGATAGATTTTGTGAACTTGGATGGTGAAAAAAAAATTGCATCTTTGTTTCAATATAATGTTTCCTTTGTAACTATATGTATTTTATTTTGTTAAAAACATTCTTACAAGGGTCCCATAAGTTTGACCAGACTACTAAAAATGCTAATACATAATACAGAATACCAAAAATGGGAAGGAATGGAAAGGAATAAGCATTTATATAGTGCCTAATATGTGCCACCCATTGTGCTAAGCATTTACAGTATGTCATTTGACACAAGAAAGGTTAACCAACCTTTGCTTTGGTACAAGTGTTTAAATAAAGGAGGAAAATGGACCCTTTTGAGAGCTAAAACTTTTGTTCTTGGTTACATAGGTGAATAGTCAGGATTCAACTCTTTGAATTTGATTTGACTCTTAGTCCAAAGTTCTTTTTGCATACTGTCTTTCACATTGTGCTTAAGTAGAAAAAAAAAATTGACTTAATTTGCCTAATTTGCTTGTTGAAGATGGGTACTGAGTATAAAAATATTAAGGATAGCTTTGGACTTCTTTGCTTTAACACGAAGAATGATTATTTTAGGAGTTATTTTATGATTCTTCTATTTTTATTTTTGAGAGCCAAACCAGGAGGAGTAAAATCTTTCTGGTATTTAATAAACTTTTTAGTCATAGCTTGAGTTCTCTATAACATTGTTGTTTTTCTGTTGTTGAGATGCAGTAATAGTATCAAACATAGTAATTTCTTTTATGGAAATCAGTGATATCTTGTTTTGCCCTTTTTTGTTTCCTGTTTTGTAATCACATACATCTTTTTCTGAGAAGGTACTCAAAGCTGTTAAATGAATTTTTGTTTGGTATAGGCATAGGATGCTAAAGAAATCTATATTCATTGGCTCTCTCCCTTGGCAATGCCATCTTAAGACACCTTTGGACATAATGATGGAAGCTGAAAGTGTCTCCCTTTTTCAAAATTCAGAAACTAAAATACTTTGAGAGACAGTATTAAGTTCAAGTGATATGGGCTAGAGAAATCTACCTCTGTGACTTATGATAACATGATCTTACGTTGTTATGGTCAGTATAACAAATCTATTGACCCAGGGACATTAGACAGTTTAGGATTAGGAATATGTTGAGGAGGCATAATTAGATGGCAGGTTTGTCTGAAAAAAGATTGTAGGGGTTTTCGTGACCTGCAAGCCCAATACAAGTCAGCATTGGGATGTGGCTGTTGGAACAGATAATGCAGATTCGAACTGCATTAAAAAGAGGCATAACTTCTAAGAACAAGGAAGTTCTAGTTCCTCTGTATTCTGCTGCTATTCACCTTATTTTAAAGCATTGTATTCAGTTCAGTGCATCATGATTTAGGGAGGAGATTAATAAGCTGGAGGGTATCCAGAGTAGGGCAACCAGTCTAGTAAAAGACTTTGAGTCTGTGTCATATGAAGATTGCTTGAAAGAAACTGGGATTGTTTAAATAGAGAAAAAGGACTGAGGGCCAGGTAGAGGGTAGGGTAGGATGGGATATGATCGCTTTCTTCAGGTTTTTGATGGACTGCCATGTGGAAGAGAGATTCTACTTCTGTTTTGCCCCAGAGGGCAGAGCAAGGAGCAATGAGTAGAAGCGACAGAGACAAATTTAAGCTTGATGTTAGAGCAAGCTTCTGTCAATCAACAAACATTTGTTACCTACTTAATATTATACCAGGTGCTGTTCTAAAGAAAAAGCGAAAACAGTCCCTACCCTTAAGATTATGAAAGAGACAACATGTACATATATATATATATGTATATATATATAAAGACAGATACAAAATATATACAAGAAAACCTTAGAGGAAAGGTACTAGCAGCTGAAGAGACCAAGGAGAAAAGCCTTATCCTTCAAGGGGTGCTTGAGTTGAGTCTTGAAGAAAGCCAGGGATTTAAGGAAGTGGAGGTGAGTTGGGAGAACATCCCAGCCATGAGGTACAGCTAGTGCAAAGATAGGATATAGGGCCTTGTATGTAGGTCAGTATCATTTGTGTGGAATTTAGTAATGAGTGGAAGGTAATATGTAGATTGTGAAGAGCTTTACATGACAAACAGGAGTTTATATGATCCTAGAAGTAATAGGCAATCACTGGAATTTAATGAATAGAGAATGACATGGACAGACTGGAACTTTCAGGAAGGATGGATTGGATGGGGAGACCAGTTAGGGAGCTAATGAAATAGTCTAGGTCTGAGGTGATAGAGACTTGAGCTAGGGTTAAATATGGGAGTAGAGAGAATGGGATATATATATATATATAATACATACATATATACACACACGTGTGTGTGGGTGTGTGTATGTGTATGAATGAGATCTCTTATTAATATAGGAACAGCTAGGTGGTCCAGTGGGTAGAGTGCTAGACCTGGAGTCAGGAAGACCTGAGTTCCAATGCAGCCTCAGATGCTTACTGGCTATGTGACCCTTCTTAAGTCACTTAACCTCTTTGTGCTTCAGTGTATTCATTTGTAAAATTGAGATAATAGCACCTCCCAGGATCAAATGAGATAATAATTGTAAAGTACTTAGCACAGTACTTGGCAAGTAATAAACACAATATAAATGTTAGCTATTATTATCATCCTTATTATGTATGTGGGGGTGAAGGATAGTAAAGAATCAAAGATAACACTGAAGTTGTGAATTAGGTTTGAGTACAAGTTGACCTTAGTTTATGAACAGGTTGTGTTTCAAGTTCATTTGTAAGTCATTTGATTGGAAATTAAGAGTACATTTTCCTATAAGTAGTGGGTCAGTTCATTAAGAACTAGTTATAACTCTTTATATTTATGATTGAAAGATGGAAAATAACATCATTGCAATATTAGTAATAGAATAAAATCAAATTTAATAAAAAGTGTTTTATGTTAGATGCTGGTACTTGAGGAAAAGCAGGCTTAATTATCAATTAGTTGGAGACTTTGGACTTTGGTGAAGGGCTTTAGAGGTTGACACTGGCTCTTTGTTTAATTTTATTTCCAAACTTAGCATTATATTTCCTTGATTAAAATGGATATACTCATATATAACCCTTTGTGGAAGTACAGCTTGGTGACTTCTCCTGCAAGTGATCCAGTCACAGCTACCAAGAACCCAGAAAAGAAAGTTTTTGTCAAAAAATTTAACATAGAAAATTGACGTGGTTTTATCAATGGAAATAACTTTTTTTTTTGTAAACTAGATTCTTTTAAAAAAAATTTTAAAATGTATTTATTTTTAGTTTGCAGCATTCAGTTTCACAAGCTTCTGAGGGTTAATTTTTTTCCCCACTCCCCAAGATGGCATGCAGTCTGATATAGGCTCTTCATATACATTCATATTAAACATTTTCACATAAGTCATGTTGTAAAGAAGAATTATAACCAATGGAATGAACCACGAGAAAGAAGAAATAAAACAAAAGAAAAAAGAGATCAAATAATATGTTTCCATCTGCATTTTCATAATTCTCCATAATTCTTTCTCTGGATGTGGATAGCATTTTCCATCATGACTGAGTCTTGGAATTGTCTTAGAAACCTTGCATTGCTGAGAAGAGCCAAGTCTATCAAAGTTAGTCCTTGCACATTGTGGCTATAACTGTCTACAGTGTTCTGGTTCTGCTCCCCTCACTCAGCATCAGTTCATATAAGTCTTTCCAGGTTTTTCTGAAGCCCACCTGCTCATCATTTCTTATAGCACAATAGTATGGAAATGACTTTAAAGAAGCGGTATTACCATCTGCCTTGCACCTATACCTTAAGGACCATGGAACCTCTCCATCTTACTTGTAGCTGAAACCTTACATATGCTTTATCTCCTTTGTTAGAATGGGAATTCTTTGAGAAAGGGGACTGTCTTACCTTTTCATTTTTATCCTTAGAGCTTCGCACATGAAAATACTTATATATTTTTTTTTTGTTGTTTTTTCACATTTATTCAATGCCCATTGATCAAAATTAGGGCTATGTATCATATCACTCACTTTTTTTTTTTACTACCAATTGGGGTTAAGTAACTTGCTTAAGGTTACACAGCCAGGTGTTTCTGGGTATGGTGCTAAGTATCTGAGCCTGGATTCGATGCCAGGTCATCTCGACTCTGGGGCCAGTGCTCTTACTCACTGCATCACCTGGCCACTCCTACTTACTCATTTTTTAGAATTTTCTTTGCAGTTTGGCTTCCACTGAAATTCTTCTGAGGTTACCAGTAACTTAATTGTGAAATCTAGTGATTTTTTTTTTCACTGCAGTGCTTAGCACAGTGCCTGGCATACATAGTAGGTGCTTAACAAATGCTGCTTGGATTAGATTGGATTTTTTTCTCTCTTAAAATTTTATTAATATCTTTTTGTTTTGATATTGAAGGAATTTGCCTCCTACCTCCTCCTTTCAAACAAAGGAGAACATTTAGGAAAAAAACATTTAATACAGAGACTGGGCTAGCAACATATACAATATTCTGTCCTAGTAATATACATGCCTCAACCTCTGCTGTGATGGAAGAGAGCTTGTTGATATGTCTCTTTAAATTCTCTGGAATTTTCCTTAACCCGGTGACCTTTTTGCAGGCTTCATCCTCCTTAATTCTGCAGAAAAAATGATGCCCACCTTCCCTTCCTTTTGGATATACTCTCTTCTGTTACTCTCTTGGCTTTCCATTTGCTTTTTTACTTCTTCTCTCTCTTCTTTGCTGGGAGCCCTGGGCTTCTGATTGGTAAGGCTTCACCATTCTTCACCCATTTCTGCCTTCATTTTCACTTCTTGTCTGGGGAATATTAATTAAATCAACATTTCCATTTTATAAGAAAGGTTGTGTCAGTCAGTTGCTAGTCAATTCTCTTCATCATCCCTTCAATTTCACTAACCAAAAACATCCCTTGCTGGCCACCACTCAATTATGTTTTGATTTAGCAGAGTAAAATGTAATTTTCTTGAGGTCTTGCTTTTTTTTTTTGTAGTGTTCCTGTTACTTAGTTCACTGCCTGGAACATTTAATTTTATACTTTTTCATTTATTTGTTTGCTGACTTCTCTTCCTTGTTCTCTAATGTGGGTATACTTTCCAAGTTCTGACCATGTCAGTCTTCTGTCTTTATATTTCTTTCTTTACAATTTTATTCAGTCCTTTGTTTTCAAAGGGAGAGGGAAGGGAATAAGCTTTAAGCACCTACTGTATGACAGACCCTGTACTAAGTGCTTTATAAATAACTTATTTCATCAATTTTCATTTTCAGTTATAATCTATGTGCAGATGACTCCTACATGACCTATATCTCAACTTTACAGGGCATCTCTATCAGGATGTTATACAAGAACCTCAAATTCAACATGGCCAAAACCTATTCCTCTTCCTTACTTCATTTGTTGTTAATGGTGCTACCAGTCACCCTGATAACTTGTTGGAAACTTTTTCCAGCCTCCTCCTCTTATCTAGCCAGTTGGCAAATTTTGACAATTCTGCCTTCACAATACTTTCTGTTCTTTTCCCCTTTGTTTCCTTTGCAAACTGCTCTAAAACTTGTTACCATTCACTTGAACTGGTGTAGTACCTTCATTCAAAGCTCTCTACAATCTGGTGATCTTTTACTTTTTTGCCGTAGTTGTCACTCAGACCTCTTTGCCTCAGTTTTCTCATCTGTAAAATGAGCTGGATGAGGAAATGACCAAACATTCCATTATCTTTGCCGAGAAAACCCCAAATGGGGCCACGAAGAGTTGTACATGAATGAAAACAACTAACAACAACAAATAGCGAGTATGGTCTTTCTTTTCTACCCCTTTCAGTTTATTGTAAGCCTTTCTTGGTTCTCTGCCTCCCATCCCTCCAGTCCCCCACTCCCATTACACAATATTTTGCTCATACCTCTTATGTACTTATGGATTGTTTTATGTTACTGTTATTTGTGCATCATCCCCCATGAGGCTAGTGCAAGCAGTGAAAGCTAGTTGATCTAAACTTTGTATCTTCCTTCCCCCAGAGTTGCTTTTAAATATTTGAATTACATTTTTAAAAATCTACAGATAAAATGAAAAGGGAGAAGGAAACTGTTTTTGGTCAGGAGTTGGATTCTACAGGGGAAAGAGGAAAAGTGATAAAATTGGATGTGTCTACAAAAGATATTGATTAAAAGAGGTAAAATTTAACAAATATGAGTAGTGGGGAAACAAAAGAACACTGAATTTGAGAGCTTCAGTTCAAATCCCACCTCTGCCTTTTAACACCTGTGTGACTATGGGCAAGTCATTTAACCTCTGTGGGCTTGAGTTTCCTTATCTGTAAAATGAGAAGATTGGGCTAGATGATGCTAATGACCCTTTTAACTCCAGATAGTATTCTAGGAACATGATCCTTTCCCCCTGCAGAAAAAGGTGGTAGAAAAGAGATGTTAGGTCAGATGGTTCCCTCTGCTGGCCATCAAGTGAGAAGTCAACCCCCCAGTTTGCTTTCATCTAGTGGTATTTGGAAGTAGGAAAAGGAGACAAGTATAGATAGCCATTCATATATGAAAGTCATTCTATGACTTTGCGTGTGTTTAGTTCTAGAAGTGATTAGTATAGTCTCTGAACTTTTGTGACCTACTTATAAATCTTTTTGGAAAATATTACACAGATATACAAACTTAAAAAAAAGAGAGATAAGTGATTTATGACACAAAGCCCTTTCTTATTTCCCTGTTTAGCTAGGGTGGAGTTGTCAGTGCACCTAACTCACTTATCCTGGTACATCAGAATAAAGAAGCCTGACTTTAGTGTCCATGCTATTCTTTTATATTGCATAAATATAAAATTCTTTTTTTTTATCTATGCCTTCTGTTTTTATACCACCTTCATTAAATAAATTTCTTTCTCCCCACTCCCGACTCTAGCTTTCCTTTGTAATGACAAGTTAAAAATTTTGGAGAAAAAAGGAAGTTCATCAAAACCAACAAACAGTGTGCTGTGTCTGATAGCATGTACAATATTTTACACCAGTACTCCCATACATTTTCAATGAAGTGATGAAAGAATTGCATTTTATTAACTCTTCTCTGGGACCAGATTTTATCATTATAATTATATGGTGTTTAGCTTTTTTGTGTGTGTATATAGTAGTTATGTGCATATTGTTTTCACAGTTCTGCTTACTTTATCCTGAATTGACTAATTTAAGTCTTCCCTATGCTTCTCTGAATTCTTCATACTGACCATTTCTTAAGGTATAATAAGATTTCATTACACTCAGGTACCACAAATTTAGTTGTTCCTCAATCAGTGGTTTCCTATTTTCTTTCTGGTTTTTTACTGCTGTAAAACTGCTGCTGTTAATATTTTTGTATATAAAGGACATTTCTTTTTTCTGTCTTTGGCCTGTTTCAGATATATGCCTGACAATGGCATCTCTAGATGGGAGTAGACATTTTTATTTAGTTTTAAAGCCTGATTTCCAAATACACTTCTGCTTTTTAGGGTAGTTCTTGTTCTGTTGGGTTTGTGTGTGTGTGTGTGTGTGTGTTTGTTTGTGTGTCTGTGTCTGTGATATTTCACCGAAGAGCTCCAGATGTTGAAATTCTTTCCACCACAGCATGTTGGCAACTGATCTACAATTAGCAGACTTTGCTGCTGGAGACAAATTAAGAATTCAAGTGACTTGCCCAAGGTCCCACAGATAAGGAATATCAGAAGTAGGACTTGAACTCTAGTCATAGGATCAATGATAGATCTGGAAAGAAGCTATGAGGCCATTTAATTTAACTGCCTTGTTTTGTACCAGGTCTTCTTGATTCCAAGGTTAATCCTCAATCCCCTGCTCTCACCTATGAGATTAACGTATCTTGAGTTAGTATGAGAGTATCTTTATAAGTTGTGGTGTTTTATGGTTTGTGGGTAGTAGTTTTTTTTAAAACAAGAACTGATATAAATGGAAACAACTTGATTTTGGTCTACTTTTTTTTTTTTTAAAGGATATTCCTACTTACGGAAAAAATTCTACTTAATTCTTTGGATTCCGATTACAGGTTCAAATTTAGCACTATGAAAGTGAATAATCATAAATGTAAATTCATTCACTTAGGTTAAAGTTTTTCCCATACACAGTGGTGTAAACATTGTAAATGTGGGGGGAAAAAACCAAAACAAACTTTGGTGAATGCCTAGCTGACTGCAGGCCTAAGAGTATTGTGACTGACAAAAAAAAAAAAAAAAAAGCTACTGTTGTCAGTATAGCATAAATTTGTGTAATTGGAGTATCCTGCTCTCATCTAGAAATAGTAGAAAAGCTCAGCTTTTGTATATTGTTACCTAAAGTATATTAAAAAAAACACACACACAGCAAAAAACTACTGCTGTTACAAGAGAAGTATAGCAAAAGGGAAGTAACAGTACTACTATAGCCTTTGTTGGATATACTACATATAGAGCAATATCTTCAGTTATGAGCATCACATTTTAAGAGAAATATCACTAAGTGAGCAGGAGAATAACCAGAATGGTGATAGGACTGGAAAACATATTAGATAAGAAGTAGCTAAATAAACTGGAAACCTTAAGTCTGGAGAAGGCAGAAGAGCCCCCTTGTAGCAGGGGGGTTAATGTCATTGTGTAGTTTCAGATGACAGGACTGTGCTTTAGGGAGTTAGATTTTAAGTAAGAGTGAGGAAATAACTTTGTCACTGTTAGAGTTGCCCATTGGAATGGGCTTCTTTGTGAGGTGGAAGTCCTGTCCCTAGATATTTTCAGATTTAAATTTAATTGTTAAACCAAGGTTGTATAATAGTTCTTAGCTTTATGTTAATACCTCTGAAAGTATATCATATAACTGTTTTCAGGGATAACAAAAAGTAGCCATAACTTTGTGATGAATGAAGTGCAAGAAAAACAAAAAGCTTATGTATACAATTAAAAATATTGTGGTTTTATTGTGGTGGGAAAATGTAGCTAGATTTGTATCTGTATAGTAGGAATGCTATCTAAGGCAAATTTACATGCCTTTTTGGATATTTTTTAATATTTTGCAACTTAAAGTATAATAATAGTTTTAAGGTTTTGTAAAGCATCATTTCTTAAATATTTGTTCAATGTATTTCTTTTTCAGTGTATTTAAAAAAAAAACTCAAACATTGTAGAACACACTGATTTAGCAATAGAAATTGAAGTAGGGTTAAAGTCACATTAAAGGGGGTGGCTAGGTGGCACAGTGAATGGAGCACTGGCCCTGGCGTCAGGAGGACCTGAGCTCAGATCCAGCCTCAGACACTTAACGCACACAAAAAAATCCTAGCTGTGTGACCTTGGGCAAGTCAATCCAAAAAAAAAGGCCAAAAAAAAAAATCACAGTAAAGAAAGACTTAACCTAAATCTGAAGCAGAGGGGACAGAACATTATCTTGAAGAAAGACACTTTCTGTTAATCTTTAAGAAATACAAACTATGAAGCAGTTGCTAGATATGAGGAATGTCATTTCTCTTGTAAAAGAGGGTTGGGATTCAATGGCAAAAGAGTGTGGATTTCTCGTTAGGACTATGACCAATAATAGAACTTGGTCTTTTAGAGTAGTGGTGTTAAATTCAAATGAAATGGGGTCCACTAATCTGTATATAAGCATTCCTGTGGGCCAGTTTTTAACTTAATTTTTGAAATGCAATGTTACCTATGTTTTATTGTATTTTTATTTAATTATTTCCCAAATTACATTTTAACCTGGTTTGGTCTGCTGTGTTTGACAGTTCAGTTTTAGACTATAACCACTAGTATGAATTGCTATTAGTGTTAATATATTCTGAAAAGGACATTTAAAAAAAGCTTAAGTATATTCTTGAGTGGCAACCTTTGATTTAAGTATTTAATTTTTAAAAAGGGTAACATCTTAAAAACTGGGATTTTTCTGGTTTTAGTTAATAGCTTAAATTTAGTGTTCTAAAGATTTTAGATTTTTTATTAGTCTCTGCAGAAAAGTTATATTTCCATTTTTAATTTTTTGGTTTTTTTTGGAGGAGGGAGGGCAGGGCAATTGGGGTTAAGTGACTTTCCCAAGGTCACACGGCTAGTTTTTGTGTCAAGTGTCTGAGGCCGGATTTGAACTCAGGTCCTCCTGACTTCAGGGCCAGTGCTCTATTCATTGTGCCACCTAGCCACCCCAGTAATATTTCCATTTAACTTCTGAATATTGTATTATTTGATAGTGATTGTGTGTGTGTGTGCCTCCTTATACAAGGTATCCCAAAAGTCTTACTGGGGTTTTAAACTATTAAAGTTTATAAGTGCACTAAGACATTTGGGATATTCTCTAACTCTATGAGTTGCAGAAAAGTCACTGATTTTTATTGGTAGGAGTTTTTTCACTAGAAGTTTCTTATAATAATGGAATCAAAGATCCAGTCCAAAAATCTTTTAAACAAATACGCTGAAAGTAATAATTATTCTAGGCACATTCTATAAAATTCTCCTCTGCTTTAGTGCATTGCAAACAGTTGAGGTAATTTGCCTTGCTTTCTGTTGCTGATGTGGTACCAGGTGGCACATCGTAAGAAGAGTATAGTAATAGAGAGAAGCTTATATTTTTATATAACACTATGTGCTTTACTAATGTTTTCCTTCACAATGTGTAAAGTAGGTAGCATACAGATAGGGAAACTGAGATTAGTTATTTACTAATAGCCAACCAATCACCAAGTATGGGATCTGAGACTTAAGTTGAAGTCTCTCGACTCCCAGTTCAATGTACTTTGCCATGTTTAATCTACTGTTTGGGTTAATTATGCTATTAAACTGTTTCATGTCACTGTTTTGCAGAGGTGTTCTGGTGAGATTAGAAGGATGTAGCCACCCAGTAGTTATGAAAGGTTTATGTGCTGAATGTGGTCAAGATTTAACACAGTAAGTATAATCATAGATGAAATATAAGTAAATTTGTTTGAAAATAAGCTGATTAAATGGGTAAGAAGAGAATGTACTTGAAATTCTCGTGGCTACAGTGTAGTAGTAAAAATAAATAAACCTAACTTGGATCTCTTTTGGTCTCTTATTTAGCATTGATATTTATCTGATACTAACTACAAATTTGACTTTTTTTGTTTAGTTATAATAAAATTGGCTTCTCTTTTTATTGGTAGTTTGAAGGCATGTAAATCTAATTAAGAAAGTAAACTACTTGACCTTGTAGTTTCTCTAAAAATGTGAACATGATGACAGACAGATATAAAAAGCTTTGAACTGTGTATGCCAAAAGCCTGGGAGGGACATGGCATAGCTTGAATTGACACTTGTTTGTCTGTCTGCCTATCTTTGGCTCAGGACTGAGTGATCAAAATTAAATTCTTTTAGGTAAATTAAAGGCAGGCGTAGCAAAAAAAAAAAATCTATAAGACTGCGAATATTTTACCAAGTCTGTTACATTGGTTAAAAAAAATCTTATTCCTTAGCTATCTTAATTTGATTTTCATGTAAACAATCAACCATAAAAATTAAACATGAATTTAATGCATATTCAAAGATATATAGTTATACTACTCCTACCTAACCTGTTAACTTAGAAACTAGGAAAAGCATTTTGATCCTATGTTTGAGGATCTAGCTAATGGGATAAGTAAACACATTAGTCAGACACATGGTTTGCTAAAACATTTAGAAAATTCCTAATCCCTCACTCACAAAAGGGATGCACACTTCACCCAAAATATTGGGAGTAATGAGAGGGTGACTAGGAGCATTTCATTTTAATCTTTCTTATGCCTATTTTGTTTAGAGCATTGGACTAAATATTATGTTGTATGATAGTTTGAATTAAATATTTTATGTTATAATAGTTGCTTGAAGTGAGAACAAAAATCTCTGAAGTTGGACAAATGTTAACCTCTTTTCCCAGTTTTCCAACATTAACATTTTCCTAGAGAATTTGTAATATATAGGGAAAAATTATTATTCAGATAAAATTAGTAACTGTAAAAGGGAAAAGAGAATGAAAGGACATAGAACATCCATTCCCTTTTATATAATCAAGGCATTATTTGAAAGGGGTAAATGAGTGGACTATCTGGGAAAATTGCCACCTACAGATTTTCCTCAGTGTTGTCTGCTTCTTGATTTTTTTATGTTGGACAATTTAGTTTTTCCCTGATAGTTATATGCTGTGTAGTAATGCTGAGATGTGTTAGACTTGTAGGAGCTCCAAAGGAGAAATTGAAGTGCTGATTTTTGTTGAAAACTTAGAAGGGAATATGTTTGTCTAATAGCATCCATTGGTCAAAGGATCATAGATTTAGAGCTGTGATAAAACACTTAATCTTGCTGGTGTAAAAATGAGGTAAGCAGTGTTATTCTGTTTTCAGGCCATTATGATCCTTTGATCTCTTTCATATACTGGGCAAGTAAAAAACAAATACATTGTTTCCAATAAAGCCTTGCATCTATCACTGTCTATCATCTGTCACAATGAAATCTCTTTCTGATGAATGGACTTATCTTAGCCCACTCATTTTCCAGTAAAGTGGAAAATTTAGATACTTTTAGAAATATAATAAAATTTTTAAAATTTGTTTTCCCAGAAGATAACAAAGTATGTCTATCCTTGTGCTTCATTAGGAAACATCTAGGATGCAACAGATAGAATTACTAACTAGAAAATCTTAGATTCTTGTATTATAATATACTTTTAAATAACTTGGGATAAAAGGAAAAATTATTAAAATAAAAATGCTTTATCTGGTTAAAAAATTTTTGGAACTGCTTATAGTTCAACTGTCATGTAAGATATAATTTCATATTTTCAGGTTTAAGTTCTGTAGCTTAATTTTCATAAAGAATTTTAAAAATAGTTAACTGGTTATTTGTTTAAGTTTTTCTGACCTTCAGTTCATTTCAATAGTCACATATTTAAAGCAACTCGAAAATATTCAAAAGTAAATCCTAAAACCCAAAGGTGGCTTCTTTAATCATGTGTAATTTGTACTTGTTCTGCATGTAGCTCAATAATATTGAAATGTGCTTTATTAAAACTAGATTTTTTTTCTTATTTTTTCTCTTTTTTTTCTTACAAAGGCTACAGAGTAGAAATGGAAAACAGCAAGTGCCATTATCCACAGCAACTGTCTCCATGGTGCATAGTGTGCCAGAACTGATGGTTAGCTCTGAGGTAATTTTAGTCACTTGGGGCAAAGATGGAAGATTTTGGAGGAGATTTCTTTAAAAAAAAAAAGTGAGGGGAATTTCTGTTTCATGTAAGCCAGCGTAATTGGAGGGAGGGAGGGAAGGAGACAGAGAGGGAGAGTGTGTGGAGGGGAGATATAAAATCACCTTTCTTTTTTTCAAAATTTCTTCATGTTAATGTTAGCTGTAAATCTTTTGTTTTTTTTTTTCAACCAATTTATTATGTTCATACAAAGCTGGCTACTGGGGTATGATTCTGTTCTCTCATTTTTCCAAAAAGCACTCTGTATTCAGATGACAAAATTACACTGATTAATGAATGGTTACATCAAGTTAATCATTGTAGGGATTTAAAAAAATTTCTTCTCTATATTGAGTAGGAAGCAGTATATAATATTATTGTCACATTTGACTTTCATATCATGATAAAATAACTATTTCCTCTGCCTTATTTTGCTTAATTTAAAAGCCACTTTTGGTTCAGCTATAACTCACAAATAGAATCTGCTTTAGGGATTTCAATGGCAGAGAGTAACAGTCTCTTTTAGTTAGTGTTTCTGATCTTTGGAAAGTTAAGCAGTGAGTTTAGATTGTCTCAGAAAGAGTAAATTTTTTTTAAGTAGTCCTGAAAGGGAGCATTCTTGCTTCTCTTTTTAAATTCTGTTTTGCAGTTATCTTCCAGTGTTGTCTACTTTTTTCTCATAATAGAAGGATTGCTCTTAAACAGTAGGGAGTGTTTCGTTTTTGTCTTTGTATCCCAATTTGTCACAAAGTATCTGGCATATAGTAATCGTTCAGTAAATACTTGTTAATTGATTAGTTTCTGTTACAACTTTGCTTCTTCTTCCCTTCCCTTCCCTAATATTATTTGCCCCTTCACCTTGTTTTAGTTTTAACTTAGGATAGGTTAACAGCCATAACCAAGCTCTCTAGAATTTTTAAAAGTGATATAGGACATGTTGGGAAAATAATTTTGTGCCTTTTCTTATTTTTCTCTCTACCATATATAGTTACTAAGTGAAGCTATTAGAATTTAATTGTTAAAGTAGCATTATTCATCTTGGATATTCAAAAGAGATAACATTACTATCACATCCTTTTATACAAAAGGTGTTTTGATACCTGTTTAAACATTTTTTTTTTACTCCTACATTTTAAAGACAGAAGACTTGCAGGGATTTTTGTGTGTATGTATGAGAACTCTAAGGCTAAGTTCAAATCTTAATACTTTCCAGAAATTTTATTACTTCAATTTTTATTTCTGTTTTTCCCTAAACTTTTCCCATTATAAAATAAAAAGCAACTTTGTATTCTGTTTTTGTCTCTACAAATTTTATAATGCCAAAATTTTCCTTATTTGATTATATTCCTCCATTTAGTAACTTTCCTTGATAATGCTCTGTGTCCTTGAAAGGCATGAAGTATGGTCAAGAAAAGAAGAAGGAAAGGGGAAAAATAAATTAGAAGGGAGATTAGAAAGGTAAGAAAAAAGAGGGAAAGTTCCATGGCAGAGGGAATTATGGCCTAACGACAGTCACTCAGTGTCAGTATTTTGTCTTTTTCAGTATGATATGGGTACTTGCTCCACCAGTACAAATTGCAACCCTTTGATACGGTCTTGTTCTTGTACTCTTGAGTGTTTTAACTACTCCTTTATTGTCTTTTCTACTAAAAATAACCCACTTATTGTAGTACCTTGTTTCTGAAGAGAATGTTTGCTCAGTGCTAAATATGACTTATTACACTTATGCTGCAATATTTGAAGTTACAAGAAACAACTTAGACTTTGTATTTTGTACTTAATCACATTTAGAAGTATTAGTAAATGACGTTTTATTAGGTGGGTTGTCCTATTAAAATATGTATGTGTACATATATACGTGTGTGTGTGTGTGTGTGTA
This sequence comes from Petaurus breviceps papuanus, assembly GCF_028583685.1. Taxonomy (NCBI): domain Eukaryota; kingdom Metazoa; phylum Chordata; class Mammalia; order Diprotodontia; family Petauridae; genus Petaurus; species Petaurus breviceps. The sequence goes on from NW_027185887.1 coordinate 8,416,830, forward strand.
TGCACTTCTCCAAGTTATTTTGTGATAGGAAGGCAGTCTTAGGATTTTTTTTTAACTGAGATCTCTTTTGTATAAGTATCAGCCAGTTTTCTGCAGGTGTCTGCCAGTGTTTAAACAGGGTTGAGACTCTGCTTGACCTGAAGCCTTTCAGTTTGTGACTCATTGTGTTGTTGTTGTTCTGTTTGTATTTTAGCAAGCTGAACAACTAGGCAGAGAAGACCAGCAACGACTGCACCGAAACAGAAAGCTTGTCCTTATGGTAGATTTGGATCAAACGTTAATTCATACTACAGAGCAACAGCGTTGTCAACAAATGTCAAACAAAGTAAATGATGATACATGTAACAAATAATTTTATTAAAATATTTGCTATTTCTTTAGATAGAGTAAGGCTTTTATGTTTTGCCATTCTTTGTTTCCATTTTTTCCTTTGTCCTGTTGGCAGCATTCACTAGATCCCTTAAAAGGTATTATGTATACTTTCAAGGCAAGGAGCGTATCTGGTTGCATTACAGTGGGTATATTTCAGTGCACCCAAAACCATATACTTTATTGGAATAGGTTTATATTGGATTATCCCTGCAGTGACTTGACTGTTTGTACTAAAGATAGGAGAGTTCCTCTAGCATTTAAGTTGAGTCAAGTAATACTTTTTTTTCCCATATCTATCATGTAGAATGTATTCTTGGTGTTAATTTGGGATATTAAAAGGCATATGATACAGTCTTTATCTTAAGGAGCTTATAGTCTAATTGAAAAGACAAGATACATTTAAAAATAATTAACATGGCACTATAATAGTAAGTGAAACAAAGGTTTCAGAGGAAAAGGAAGGAAAAAAGAGTCATTTTGAATTAGCTTAATCAAGGAGACATTTAGAGAGGTAATATTTGATCTGGGTCTTGAAGGATAGTATTAAGATGAGTTAAAGCAGAGAGGTCAAACACCTACCTTCAGATGTGAACACATCACTCCTGGATACAGCTTGAACCAGATTAAAATGTAATATTTTAAATTAAATTAAATGTAATATTTTAAAATGAAATATTTAACAAGATAAATACAAATACAAGAAAACAGATAATATTACGTTTTAATACTAAGTCAGTTGATAGCCAGCAGGGATTCCTATGTATACAATTAGTGGCCCCTGTTTCTACTTAAGTTTGACACCACTGGGTTTTAGGAAGACATGGAAAGGCATGAATGAAACTAAGAAGATAGGGATGCTCCGTAACCAGTTTATGGGACCATAAGTATACCAGTCTTACTGAAGCAGAGGGTTGTTTTAGCCAAGAAGAGGGAATGAGTCCTAGAGAGGTAGTTTGGGACTAGAGGACCTTTAAGGTCATGCCTAACAAGGGCAGAAATGGGAGCAATTGGTAGAAGTAGATTTTAACTTGAGATACAGAAAAGCTTCCTAATAATGGCTTTCTGAGTGGTGGCGTGCGGTGCTCCTCTGGTGGCAATGGTCCTCCTTCACTAGGGGTTTCAAGCCAAGACTGAATCACCACATTTGGGGAACATTGTCGTAGCAGGAAATTGTAAGTCACTTATAAAGTGGAATCTGTAGCTAAATGGTGAGATTGTAATTCTGAATTTGGCATTTATCCTATTGACATTTTAAAGTGGATTTAATCTGGGAAGGGATATGTAGAAAAGTGTGTTGCATGTTCTTACTGTGCAGTTGCTTAATCCACTCTGTAAAAATGGCTTGTGGGGCGGCCAGGTAGCACAGCGAGTAAGAGCACCGGCTTCAGTGTTGGGATGACCTGGGGATCAAATCCCGGGATCAGACACTTAGCACCCACCCAGAAACACCTGGCCGTGTAACCTTGAGCAAGTTACTTAACCTCAATTGCTTTAAAAAAATGACTTGTATTTGTTAGGTTTTGGAGTTTGTTTTTTTAAATTAATTGAAGATGATTGTAACATTTGGAGACCTGTGTTTTAATCCAAGACAAATTTAGGAGTAGGTAGTTGCAAGAATACTCTTAAAGTTGATATTGGTCATAATAATAATGGAGTTTCCCAGAAAAATAAAGATACCTCTAGTTAAATGGCCAACAATGAAACTGTTTACCCTTAGTGGGCAACAGTAATTTTAAAATTTAAAAATAACAAAGCTATGTACATATCATAAATTAGCACTTATATTTCTAAGGGTTTTTAAAAGTTTTTTGGGGGGGAAAACTAGATAAAGTAAAAAAAATTAGATAAAAGTTGCTTAATTTCACATTAAGTCTTTATAGACTTCATAGACCTAGTTTATAATCATTTAAATTGGTCTGGGTTGAAATTTGCCTAGTTTCAATTATAATGAATAAGTTAATGTCATCAACAAAATTGTGGAGAACAATTCTACTTAATTGGAGAACTATTAACATATTAATGATATTTACATGAAAGCATGATGATAATGTTACTCACAAGTAGGCCTTAAATACATATTAAAGATGGCCTTGTAAGACCTCTTTCTGGATGCTTTACATTTTTTTTTTCCTAAGTTAAAGCTACATTTCCTTAAAAAAATTTACAATTCAAACTTCAATAAATTAAGCCTCCTTAGTTAGATTAAGTTTACTATACATGATTGTGTCTTTGGAACTTTTCATCCAAAAGGAATACAAACATTCTTTATGTTTATAGCTATTATAACTGCCCCTCGTTTTGTTTTTTAGTAGTTTGGTTTTAAATACATTTATCAGTTTATTCAAGTTTCACATGAATCGGGTCTTCTGTTTTGAAATAATTACAATATGAAGAAAACAACTACCTTTATACAAAATCTTTTAGGGAACTTATGTTAACCATTATACAGAACATTAATAGGGATTAAAAATTCTGGAACTTGAATAATCACACCATTGTATATCTGAAGAAGGGAAGGAGAAAGTTCAAAAGTAGAGCAAATTGTTATATGAGATGCAAGCTTAGCAGATAATTTGGCATGATACCTGCTTACTATTTATGATGGTTATTTTTGAAACCATTTATAAAGATTTTTAAACGTATCATGGTCAACTAGCAATAATAATGGGCCAATAATTTGGCCCACTGTAACCAATAATTTAGAAGTGTTCTAACATTATGTTGCATTAAGAACAAATAGGATCCAACTCAAGTTACATTTTAAAGGTATTGTCCCTAATAAGATTGACAAGAAAATTTAATGATAATAAGTTGTTACTCTCATCATTTCTTCTTTCCCTCTAGGGTATATTTCATTTTCAGTTAGGCCGAGGTGAACCTATGCTACAAACTCGGTTACGTCCTCATTGCAGGGAATTCCTAGAAAAGATTGCCAAACTATATGAATTGCATGTTTTCACCTTTGGTAGCCGGCTTTATGCACATACTATTGCAGGTAAGCAGTATGATTAAGAAGCTGCGAAATATTTTGCTTAATTTGACATAATGTGACTTATTTTTATTTTGATATTTTAACTAGGATGTGGAGCATAGAAATTCAGGCTAGCAGGGACTTGAATGCTACTTAGTCCAGCCCTCTAATTTTACGTGCAGGGAAACTGAGGCCTAGGGAGTGGTAATGACTTACCCAACATCACGGTATCAGAGCTGAGATTTGAATCTAGGTCTTTGACAGAAAATCTATTGCTCTTTGTATTACATTATGCTGTCTCTTGATATATTATCCTTCTTCAAATGTTGTAGAAGAATTGCCCTGAGTTTTGTAAGGATCAAGTCAATAGATCAAAATTAATGTGTTTTTTTAACCTTTCTTGAACTGAACTGTCTTGGTTTAATCCTTATGATAAATAACCAAAGTGGTTAAGGAAGCCACTCTTGCATTACTCTCTTGCATTTTATATTATTTTCAGTCACAGCACTCAGCCTCCAGTTAGATCTAGAATGTCCCAAAAGTCTTCATGCAGTATTAAAACTCTTAAAGTTTAAAGATGAAGACTATAAGAAGACTTTTGGGACACCCTGTATAATATAAGCATCAGTCTTAGGTTAGAATGGTTACTTGGACACTAAACACAGTTACCACTTACTGTATTTTTGGCCTGAATTCCTATATTTCTGGCTAATGGACCTTGGGACCAGAGTCTGGTTTGTTCACAATGATACTGGTAGGGTAGAAATAATGAGTGTACAACTATGTTTATTTTCCTTAGTTGGAAATAATTTTAGAAATATACAGAGGGATGTTTTGACAGGGTTTTTGTTTTTTTAAGCTATAGTGAGTACTTAAATAGTACTTCTTTCTATGAAATAAGCCTATTTCATTTGATACCAGGAAGGCCACTGGGTTGATCAGTGCTAACACTGAATATTTTATATTCTCTTGTGTTTGCTTAAGCAAGTGTCATTTGAAATTGAGATTTTTTTTTTACGTATTCATATGCTCATATACCCTCATATATAGACATATATATATTTCTGTTCCCTTCAACTACTGAGAAAAGTTTCATAAGTTACAATTATTGTTTTTTCATGTAGGAATGTTAATAGTTCAACTTTGTTAAGTTCCTTATGATTTCTTTTCCCTGTTTACCTTCTCATGCTTCTCTTGCTTCTTGTATCTAAATGTCAAATTTTCTATTCAACTCTGGTTTTTTCATCAAGAATGCTTGAAAGTCCTCTATTCCACTGAATGACCATATTTTCCCCTGAAACATGATACTCAGTTTTGCTGGGTAGGTGACTCTTGGTTTTAATCCCAGCTCCGTTGATCCCTCAGTATAGAAGCTGCCAGATCCTGGGTTATCCTGATTGTGTTTCCACAATATTCAAATTGTTTCTTCCTGGCTGCTTGTAATATTGTCTCCTTAATCTGGGAATTCCAGAACCTGGCCATAATATTCCTAGGGGTTTTCTTTTGGGGATCTTTTTCAGGAGGTGATCAGTGGATTCTTTCAACCTCTATTTTGCCCTCTGGTTCTAAAACATCAGGGCAGTTTTCTTTGAGAACTTCCTGGAGGATGATTTCTAGGTTCCTACTTTGATCATGGCTTCCAGGTAGTCCAATAATTTTTAAGTTATCTCTCCTGGATCTATTTTCCAGGTCAGTGGTTTTTTCCATGAGTTATTTCACATTGCCTTCTATTCTTTCATTTGTTTGGATCTGTTTAACAGCATCTTGATTTCTCATAAAGTCATTAGCTTCCATTTGCTCCAATCGAATTCTGAAGCAATGATTCTCCTCAGTGAGCTTTTGAGATTCTTTTTCCATCTGGCAAATTTGGCTTTTTAAGGCATTCTTCTCCTCATTGCCTTTTTGAGCCTCTTTTGCCATTTGAGTCAGTCTGTTTTTTAAGGTATTATTTTCCTCAGTCAGGCTGTTGACTCTCATTTCATAATTTCCTTGCATTGTTCTCATTTCTCTTCCCAATTTTTCCTCCACTTCTCTTATTTGCTTCTTAAGGTCCTCTATGGCCTGTAACCAGCTTGTATTTTATTTGGAAGCTTTTGGTGCAGGAGTTCTGACTTCACTGTTTTCCTCCTGTTCCATGCTTTGCTCCTTTTTGTCCCCAAAATAGGAGTCTAATGTTGGACTCTTCTGTCTGCTTTGTTTTCTTTGCCTGGTCATGTCGCCCCTCAGTCACTTGACCGGTAGGCTTTTTGCCACAGTAGGACTCTGCCACCAGACAGGGGAGCTTTCGTCCCAAATGCTGGAGTTTTCTCAGCTGCCGGAGGTATTAGATGGGTACCCTCTCTGAGGTCTCCACACACTCTGGCAAGCTGGACACACGCCCCAGGACTTCCACTGTAGACCGCAATCCAGATCCAAGAAGGTTAAAGCAAGAGCAATTGCCCCTCAGACTGGTGCTTGGTCTTCCTACACTCTGTAGGCCAGGAGCTGAAGCTGCCACGTGGCACCAGCTGGCTGTGCCAGAGTCTCAGAGGCTTTTCACCCTGGGGGCAAAAGCCACGCACTCCCACTTGCTGGGTCCCAAAGTCCAGACTGCACTGACCTCTCACTTTGTCCTTCGCATCTATGTGTTGATAAATCTGGAAACGGCCATAGCTGCTGCTGATCTGGAGTCCCTCTGGCCGGAGACTGGTCACGCCCACCCTGGGGCTAAAGCCTCAGTGTGGCTGGGCTCAGCTCCTAGAGTGCTGTGCTGGCCAATTCCTGCTGGCCTGCTGGGCTGTCCTCAGTGGGAGGTTAGCTTCTCTGTGTCATTTTGTGGGTTCTGCAGCTTCAAAGTTTGTTTAGAGTACCCTTTTTACATGATCCTGCTTCTGCTCTGCCATCTTGACCCCACCCCCTGAGATTGAGATTTTTTTTTTTTTTGCCTTTTGGAGGGCAATTGGGGTTAAGTAACTTGCCCAAGGTTACATGGCTAGTTTTTTTGTGTGGCTGTTAAGTGTCTAAGGCCGGAACCGAACTCAGGTCCTCCCTACTCTGGGGCCAGCGCTTTACTTACTGCACCACCTAGCCACCCCCTATTGAGATATTTTTTAATCATCTTTATGGGACATGTAAAATAAAAGTTATTTTTGCTGTAGCAATGCTGAACACTTGATGGCAGTGTTGTTCGTAGAAATGATTTGTGAGAAAATATTTTTTATTTTAGTTCATTGTATAGAATTGAGGTCAAAGTTAAAGGGCATTCATCTGTTCCAGAAAGATCATTAAATATGTCTATTTTACAAGGTTTGAGAAAGGGACTACACACAACTCTTGATATATGCCTTTCCCTAAACCAACCTATAGCAATCTATTTTTATGATCAAGGCAACAGATAAGATTATTGTTTAACATAGAACTTTAAAGAGAGCCTTGATTCAGAATTTGATAGTTGTTTTTCTTGCTGAGTGCTTTTTAGTGTAGCTTGTAGACTGTCTTCTGATTTTGTAGAAAGAGTCTTAAGTGGTTTGCTTTTTAAAAAAATTGGAAATATTTTTACTTTTAAGAGTATTTCAAGCCTTTCTATGATTGAGTTTATTTTAGTACCTCTCAGTATATTTATGGATTTTAAACCTTTGAAGGCTCAAATTTAGCTAAGCCACAAGGGTATTAGACTCCAGACCTCCTAACATTGCCCAGCCTAGACCCTAGAATTCAGCTGGCCTCCTGGGGCTGTCCAGGATGTGAGTATTCTGCTCTGGAATGACTTTAGAATTTACCAGGCTAACATCTTACCAGTCAGATTGGCTAAGATGAGAAAACAGGAAAATAACAAATGCTGGAGAGGATGTGGACAAATTGGAACACTAATGTATTGCTGGTAGAGTTGTGAACTGATCCAACCACTCTGTAAAGCAAGCTGGAATTATACCCAAAGGGCTATAAATAATTTCATACCCTTTGACCCAGCAATACCACTTCTAGGGTTGTATCTATCCCAAAGAGCTCATAGAAGTGGGAAAAAGACCCATATGTACAAAAATATTTATAGCAGCTCTTTTTATGGTAGCAAAGAATTGGAAATTTAGGGGGTGCCCATCAATTGGGGAATGGCTGAACAAGTTGTGGTATATGCATGTTATGGAATACCATTGTGCAATAAGAAACAAGGAGCAGATGCACTTCATATTTACCTGGAGAGGCTTATATGATCTGATGCTGTGTGAGAAGAGTAGAGCCAGGAGGAATTTGTACACAATTACAGACACAACATATGTGTGATGACCAATCTTGATAAACTGGAGTCTTCTCAGCAATCCAGAGTCATAAGTCAACCCCAAAAGACTCATGATGGAGAGAGATGTTTACATCCAAAGAAAGAACTGAGATTGAAGAAAACTACCTGCCCTTTTTCTTTTTCTTGTTTGGTTTTGTTTCATCTTTCCCATTCTTCGTTCCATCTGATACAATCCTTTATAACGTGACTAATGCCTAATGTGAAAGTATTTGCAGATACTATACTTGATTGTATGCCGCCGTGGTGGGGGTGGGGGGAGGGAGAGAAAATTTGAAACTCATGGAATTGTGGTAATTAATCTTATAAACTAAAAGTAAACAAATTAATAAAGACCAAAAAAAAAAAAAAGAATTTAACAGGCTAGTAACTTTGCTGGGGTTGGGGTGAAGGAGATGGTAAGCAGAATAACTAGATACATTGATTATGTTCTTTATCAGTTTATCACTTGGGAGATATAATGAGATATCATTTCACTTACAGAAAATATTTGCTTTTAAAGTAGAGATTATTTTTTTTTACTTTAATCAAGAAATTCTACTATAAGAGCAAATGAATTGTCCGATGACGACTTTTTTTTTTTTTTTTCTTTTTGGAGGGGGTAGGGCAGGGCAATTGGGGTTGTGACTTGTCACACAGCTAGTAAGTATTAAGTGTCTGAGGCCAGATTTGAACTCAGGTCCTCCTGATTCTAGGGCTGGTGCTCTATTCACTGTGCCATCTAGCCGCCCCCCCCCTCCACCTTTACCCCTCGCCTACCATGACTAAACTTTTTAAAAGCCATAAAAATTTGTAAAAATTGAAGGGCATTTGCTTAGGCACTCAAATTCTCAATATTTCTGGAATAAAAAGAACAGGGTTCTCTGTGAAATATCACAGACTCTCACCTTTGAAGTGACCAATTGGGCCCTTGAGTCCAGCTAGTACCTGAAGAGTCTTTGAGGGGTAATCTAGGTTCTGGAGATTCTAAGATAAAGTGAGACAGTTCCTGCCTTCATATTCTAATAGGGTATACATGTGTATAGGTATTTATGAAAAGCCCTGCAAAAGTGATTTGAGATAATGTAGGAGGGGGCCCAGATTAAGAAGGCGTTATCTGGACTAAAAGGCATAAAGTAGCAGGGCATGCCTGAGCTGAGTTTTGAAGGAGACTAGAAATTCCAAGAGGTAGAGATGAGAACAAGAGTTTATATTGGATCATTGAACTAACAGATATACTGAAGTTTACTGATGGAAGAGTAGGAAAATAACAGGTCTGGTAATTGGTTGGACTAGATAGCCACCTAAGCTGATTCTAAACCCAAGACTGTGATAAAGTATATGGAATCATGTACTTTTTATTCTAGAAATGTTGAGAACTTTAAAATAAAATATAATTGTCAAGTTTATTTAGGCTTCATTTAAGGCTTTATTTAAAGTTTAGCCACTGGGTGGCTCATTTGCTCTTAGAATAGAATAAATGTTTCTCAATTAGGGTACCAAAAAACCCCAGCTTGATCTCTAAAAAGCAAATATTATCTGTCAGTGGAATGTTAACTCTTACTTTTCCCACTAGATGAACTGGTAAAGAGCTCAATTAAGTATCCATTAGTCCCTTGCCCCTTTTCCTTCCCTTTTTCCCTGATCCCACCTTCCCCCACCCTTTGAAAAGCTATTGAATTCTATCTTGTTAATTCTTAAGTTATTGTAGAGTATAATACTCATATCCTGGACAGCCCCAAGAAGCCAGGTGAATTCTAAGATCTAGGCTAGACAACCTTGAAAGATGTTGAGTGGAATTGAATCCCAAAGGTAAATACCATTTTGGCCGAGCTGACCATGAGCCAGATAGTAGAGATGACAACCAAAAACTATCTTCTATCCTTTTACATTTTTAGTATGAACAATTGAATTATAATTTGGAAATCTTTTAGATTTCCCTGTATGATAATAGCCGATATTTATTTAGTACTTTTTAAAAAAATAAATTTTATTAAAAAAAATTTTTTTACTTACATTTTGGAGGGAGGAGGGCAGGGCAGTTGGGGTTAAGTGACTTACCCAAGGTCACATGGCTAGTAAGTGTTAAGTGTCAGGCTGGATTTGAACTCAGATCCTCCTGACTCCAGGGCCAGTGCTCTATTCACTGTGTCACCTAGCCACCCCTATTTAGTAGAGGCTGAGAGGTTAGTTGACTTACCCAAGAACACAGAGCAAATGTACGTTAGTGACAGAATTTAACCCTGAATTCCGGCCTCTAATATTACATTTACTGCAGCACACTGCCGAAGGTAATTTCTTAGAAAATATCATTGAGTTAATGTGTAAAATTGAGTAGAATCTGATAGGATCATAGATTTAGTTAAAAGGATCTTTAAAAGACTTCTAGTCCAACCCTTTCATTTTACAAATAAAGAAACTGAGGCTCAAAGAGGCTAGGTGACATTCCCAAGGTTACATACGTAGTAAGTGACTGAGCTAGGATTTACACCCAGGTCCTTTGACACCAAATCAGGTGCTTTTTTTCACTCTACTATATTGCTAATATAATATAATCTTAGTTTAATCTATATATTACACATTCATTTATGAAAGCTCTTTAGCTTTCAGTAGTGTAGTGACATGCTTAATGAAATAGGGTAAAAGATATGGTTTCAGTCAGTGAAGACTTTCCTTGTTTTGTCTTTAAAATTTCAATTATGATGAAACCAGAGGGGCAGCATGATAAAGACAGCCTGAGTTTGAATTCCAGCTCTGCCATTAGTGGTGTTATCTGGGGCAAGTTAACATCCTCAAGCCATTTCCTTTTTGAGATATTTCCTCATCTTTATAAGGGATTAATATCTGACCTGCCTACTTCACAGGGTTGTTGTGAGGCACACATGAAATAATTTTATTAAAAAGCATAAATTGATTTTTATATGGTATAAGATAATTCTGCTTGTTAAAATATTGACAGCACGTCATAAAATGAAATCTTTGGGAATTGTCAGCTCTAATGAGCTGCTGAGTAGAAAGGAATCATCTTCCTCTGTCATTCAAGATATAGTAGCTGAGTAGAGAAATTATTTTCATAACTCTTCATATGTGCTGAGAGCTTTTAGGGAATAACCAAGGGAAAAGATAAAGCTGGTTAGAATATTGCTTAGGTAGCTTGTGTTCTAGGGAAAGTAAGTTTGAAAAAAATTAATTGTGCAGTTAGAGAAACCACTTTTATTTTATACCTCCTCCAAATCTTGATTATGAATGCCTTTTTCATCTACATATTTTCCTGTTTCCGCTTAAAATATTTTATTATACTTTTTTAGCGAAACATTTTGCCATAAATTGGTTGAATTGAAAGTGACTTAGTATTGAATTTGAAAGCTTCAGATACAATTTTATAACAGATTTTTTCAGGAAAAACTATATTGTTTTTATGGCAAAACTTCATTTTTTCCCCTCAATTTTTTTTTATTATACCTATGTCCTTTTGTATCACTTTTTCCTAAAACTAATATAAAAAGTGACAAGTTAGGGGTAGCTAGGTGGCTCAGGGAATAGAGCACCAGCCCTGGAATCAGGAGGACCTGAGTTCAAATGTGACCTTAGATACTTGACACACTTACTAGCCATGTGACTTTGGGCAAGTCACTTAACCCCAATTGCACTCCAAAAAGCAAAAAAAAAAAAAAAAGACAATTTCAGTTCTCTGTACTTCCTAGCTAACTTGGTGCTTAGAATTAAGTAAAATAAACTTATGACTAAATATGTAAATCCTAATTAGTACAGTAAGCCTTACTTTCATCAAGTGATTAAATTAGTTTTTTGCTTTATAAATTCAAAGTAACCCAGAGCTCATTTTATACAGTGGATTCATTCTAGCTTGATTCTCAAATGTAAGAATTGCCCTTGGTTGAGTATCTATTAGATGGGAATTAACTCAAGCACCTGAGGAAAACAAATGCTTTCTCTTAAACAAGTGTAAAACGAAAGAGTCTTTTATTGTATAAGATGGAAGTACATTTTGCTTATAATAGCACTCAACTGTTTTGGGAGAATTGTGCTCCACATAAGCTCATAAATGAATATTAATAAGAATTATTTTTCTTAACTTGTTCTGTAATAAAGTTAGAGGTTGCATGGTAGAAAGTAACTTGCTAAGATTATAAGCCACAGAGAAGGTGCTGACCGGCCTTGGTAGGGGCAATTTCCTTACCCTGGAGTTCCCTGAAGATCACAAAATTATAGACCCTTTCCTTATATCTGGCCTCTCACTTTTTAATATAGAATTTCTTTGCCATTAACTTGAATTTTGTAGGATTTTGTGAAGGTGACATATGGTAGTGTTTCAAATTATAAAGTTAAAAAAATAATGATACTAAAGTGTTCCTTTTAAATACATTTTATAAGAATGAGACTGTACCATGCTGACAGCTCATATTTACTTGATTACCTACTTAATTTGTAATTATATTATCTGTTGCTTTTTTTTTGGCATAATAAAAAACAAGAAGTATCATAGAATGATTGAAATGCTATGTAATACAATGAAATATATAGCATTTTCTTTTAAACTTTTTATAACTTAAAATATTTGTCATATTAATAGTATAACATCCATTTAAATTGACTATCTTCCATCTAATTATCTTGATAACAGTATTAAACTTCTAAAGAACCTTCGTTTCAGTCCTATGGGTAACTTCTATCACTGATGCAGTTTATCACCCCATACTGAAGTAGACAGACATTTTGATTATCTGTGGCCCAAAAGGTTGGCCTCCATGTGTGGCCAGCCAGGTGACCTGGAAGTTCAACTAGGCTGGTCTTTGGGGGCAGGCACTTCCATTGTTGGTTCTGTTGTCTTAATCCTTTGATAGTGGGAAGACCTGCCAGTGCTTGTACTCTATTGGCACATAACCTTCAAGAAGACAGTCTTATATTCATGCTAAGATGAAGCATTCTAAGTATACTTTTAGGAAGAACACAGATTCTTATATTTAAAGTTGGAAGGAATTTTATTCCAACCCCTTCTGGCCTTCTGGCTGTTCCTTACAAATTGACATTCCATCTCCTGTCATTGGTTGTTACCACTTTCCTCTATACTTGTAATGTATTCCGTCCTTATCACCTCTTCTCAGAATCCCTAGCTTTCTTCAAATTGACAAACACCACTATCTACATGATGCTTTTTCTGATCTCCTCAGCTACTAGTGCTTCCCTACTCAGGCTACTTGGTATTTATTTAGTTTATAAATTACATGTACACATGTTATCCCCTATAGAATGGAAGCCATTTGAGGGCAGGGGTTGCTTCATTTTTGTTTTGTATCCCTTAGTGCAAAGTATATTAAGTACCATACTTAATAGAAGATTGTTGATTGATTGATTGGTTGATACAAATAAGAAAACTGAATTCTGTCCTGATCCCTCTTCTTTCTCCTTTGGTGACTGTATCATCCATCATGGATTTAATTCACAAAATTCCTTTGCACTCTCAGGCCTGGAATGCAATCTTCTCTTACTTTTGCCTCATAGAGTCTCTCCATTTAAGATGCTGCTCAAACTGTGTTTTGCATTAAAGCCTTTTCAGATTCTCTCTTCCTTGTAATTAACTTATACTTATTTTGTGTATGTCATATATTTTTATATACATACTTACATGTGTCCCTGTTATTTCCTCCAATAGAATACAAGTGAAAGTGTATGTGTGGGGTGGGGGTGGGGGTTGTTTGTGTTTTAAAGCATGAAAAAGGAGAAATCCTGTTTAGTCACAGTTTTATCGGAACGTACATATAAGTTATTTCTTTTCATCATACTTTTCAACTGTGACATTACAAAGGAAACTTAGAAGGTTTTACTCTTGCAAAATACATGAAATGACATTAGAAATACTTTAACTTGGCCTTTTTTTCTTTCAAAAGGTTTTTTAGACCCTGAAAAGAAGCTTTTTTCTCATCGAATATTATCAAGAGATGAGTGTATTGACCCATTTTCTAAAACAGGGAATCTTAGGTATGTATATGATTGTATGTACACGGTTATAGTTATCACTTTAGAGTCTTTTTTTTCTCTGAGAACAGAAAAGTTTTTGGTTGCCACTGTAAAATTTGCATTTTAAGAAGCATTAGGGTTATGGTTCCATTTAATCCCTTTCCTCTCTATTTAATTTTGTGAAACAAGTAATAACTTTGTATTCTGATGGGGAAAAACTTAATTATTCTTATTGTTATTACTTAGCCATGGTACTCTTGTTGCGGTGGAATCTTTTTCTAAGTCCTATTCAAATTGTAATTTCAATTTCCTCATCTGTAAAATGAACCTAATAATACTACCTGGCTCATCTCAGAATTGCTGGTAAAGTGCTTATTAAACCTTAAAACATTACGTAAGTGAATTATTCCATATTTCAAAACATCTTTAGCTTTTGTCTTTTGCTTTCCCCTCCTTTTTGTCTTTTCCCCAAGGCTCCTCTGCTTAAATACCCATTTAAATACTCTGCTTAAATCAATTAAAGGGGGGGAGGGGTGGTCTTGGGTGAGAGCTCATTGCAATGTTTCTGCAGTTGTGTGCAATTTTTTTCCTAAAAGGACAAGATATGTAGATTTCTATGTCTTCTAATTTATATCCCCAATTCTGAGAATATTTATTTTCATTTTTTTTTCTGTAACATGCCCAGCATTAAGTCCTGCAAATAGTGTAAGTGGATGATATATGAAAACTAAGGTATGACAGGTGCTCAGATTTGGAAGAATAGAGAACAGTGGAAGTTTGAAGAAACATTGAAGCAAGGGAAGGGATTTTAAGTGATAGGAATAGGTACTAAAGAAAAGAAGTAGAAGAGGAATAGGAGAAGGAAAGGACTGAGAGTCTAGACAAATATTAACCCTACAAGCTTGTCTCTAAATATATGAATAAAGCCATTTTGCTAAGGCACTGATTTTAAGTTTTCTATGATATTTGTATAGCTAAGTTCTATGACTTTCATTTTCTAAGGAACTGATATGTTAACCTAGCAGTGACTTACAAAATCATCAGCTACATTATCAACTCCTCTATCCCATATCCATCTCTTTATTTTTCTATTCCATGCCTTGAGTTTACTCCTGCTTTTATTTGATCCTGTCTACTTATTCCATGTTTCCTACAAAAGTTCTCCTTTCTGTTTGTATAGGAGTTACTATTTTTTTATATTCTAGGTAATACTACTTATTCCCTAAAAGGTATTTGAGGTTCTGTATCAAAAAATAATCAGAAGTTTTGTTTTTTCCTTAAATATTGACATTAGGCAGAACCTTCTGGATAATGTCAATATTTTTCCCTTGCCCTGCCCTGATTTACAAATAGTTATACCCATTTAAGTAGCCCTTGGATAAGTTTCCCTATTTTACAATAAAAAATTAGACAAGGCGACAAGCATTTATTAAGGCCTTACTGTGTGCCAGTCATTATGCAAAGTACTTGGAATACAAATACTAGCAAAAAGAAAGTTAACTGCCCTTAATGGGCTTGCATTCTGATGAAAGAA
The DNA here is from genome assembly GCF_028583685.1 of Petaurus breviceps papuanus. Classification (NCBI taxonomy): domain Eukaryota; kingdom Metazoa; phylum Chordata; class Mammalia; order Diprotodontia; family Petauridae; genus Petaurus; species Petaurus breviceps. The sequence goes on from NW_027185887.1 coordinate 8,431,935, forward strand.
GACCACATAAAAAAGGGGATTGAAAAGCCTGAGGAGCAGTGTGGTAAGGGTAGAAGAAGAAGGTACTCACATAGGGTTTGGTGTTGATGTTTGAAGAGGCAGAGTATATCCAAGGGGAGAATGAAGGTTGGTCAGCCTGGGTCCCTCTTTACAGTGGAGGAGGACTATTCCAGTAGGAGAAGGACACAGGCACTGAGGGAAATTCTAAGGTCGGACTTCATCTGAGTTATGGTATTGTCGTCTGGAAACTCAGAAGTAAGGTTATGTATGTAGAATAGATGAAAAATTCCCTCTAATTTGTTACAATAAATGATCTTAGAATGGATTCTGTAGTTAGTACCTATTTATTTCAGTAACATCTTTCCTTCTCAGTAGGAAGTTCTCCTGGAGTCAATCAATAAACATTCATCAAGTGCCTACTATGTGCCAGGCACTATTCAAATCTGGCCTCAAATACTCACCAGCAGTGTGACCTTGGGCCAGTTTTCTTTGCCTCAGTTTTTTCAACTGTAAAATGAGGATAATTATAGCACCTACCTCACAGGGTTGTGGTAATAAGGATAAAAAGATATTTGTAAAGTACTCAGCATGATGTTTGGTACATGGTAGGTGCTACATAAAAGCTTATTCCCTTCACTTCCCTTTTAAGTGAATTGATATGGGAATGACAAGAGAGAACAGTTTTGGAGGTTGACATAAGAAAGAGGGGAGACAAGGCAGATACAGCTGGGTATGAACAAGCACTAACACCTCTGTGCAAAAAGTTGCCAGTTTTTCACTAATTTTTCCACCAATTCCCTAAGATCAAGTACCTTCTTTTTTTCTCTATTTCAAGCAAAGTAGCTAGCTAAATTACACTATTCATTCTCCTCTCTTCCCTTGTCCCCCCACCTTTTATATATTTAACTACTTTAGGGGCTGCAAAGATCTCTTTTCCTCTGGTTGCACACTTACTCTTAAAATATTCCATACCAGAAAAGGATAGCCGTATATACCTAGAGCTATTTGGCATTTCTCCCATTATTTTTCCATGCTCATTCTTTATTTTAAAGAAGGAAATATGGGGAGAAGTTGGGTAAACTAGAAAATTTAGCATTAGGTTACTGATCCTGTAGTTGGAATTACTCATCCCATTTTTACAGCATTCTTACCAAGTACTCCTTCAGATTCATTCTTCTAAAACTTAGCTTACCTTGTGTCAGAAGCCAAAATTTATTGGAACTAGGCATGTTCTGTATCAGGGTTGCTAAGTTAGTGCTGCAGTTAAAAACTAATTTCTGTATTCATTAATATCTATTGTAAATGTATACTCTCATAATAGACACTTTCTGATCAATGTTTGAATGCTTATTTTAAGAATTAAATTAATTTTTAAATAAAAAGATTTTCTCTCCCTCCCACTTTTCTCCCTCTCCACATTGAAAAAGAAAAAAGAAAACCCTTGTAGCAAATATGCATAGCTGAGCAAAGCTAATTCCTTCACTGAATATGTTTCTTTGTACCCTGAGACTCTTATCTTCAAGAGATGAGTAGCATGTTTCATCATGGGTCTTCTGGCATGGTGGTTGGTCATTGTGCTGATCATATTTGAATGCCTATTTTAAGACTGGCAAAACCCCCGATAGAAACATGAACACATTTAGAGAAAAGATGACCTATCACTTTTTTTTTTAAGGTAGGCAATGTCTTATATTCTCTTGTGTGTAGCTAGAATCTCTTACCTTCCTTAGAAGTCCAAAAGCATTGGGGAAAAGTGTAATTTTCGTATTTTCAAAAAATAATTTAAGGAGATTGGGAAAATTTGCATTGGCTCTTTTATAAAGAACTGAAAAGAAGGCTCTTTAGTGAGAGATTGGTAAATTATTCAGGAAGGGACTGTTTATTGGTAGTATTGCTTCTTAACCATCTCAATGGTATATATACATCTATCTATCTATCTATCTATCTATCTATCTATCTATCTATCTATCTATCTATCTATCTA
>NW_027185887.1:8433928-8520334 GCF_028583685.1 Petaurus breviceps papuanus
CTATCTATCTATCTATCTATCTATCTATCTATCTATCTATCTATCTAGAGAGAAGCGGAGAAAGAGAAAACTCCCTGTTGACCAGAAATAAAAGATTAATCCAAATATCAGCCCAATTGATTTTTTTAAAATTGTGCTAATAGTACTCAGACACATTTTTCCTTTTAGAAATCTTTTCCCGTGTGGAGATTCAATGGTTTGCATTATTGATGACCGAGAAGATGTCTGGAAGTTTGCGCCCAATTTGATAACTGTAAAGAAATATGTATACTTTCAGGGCATAGGAGATATTAATGCACCCCCTGGATCCAGGGAAACTCAAATGAAAAAGAAAGGTGGGTAACAAGTGACATTTCACAAAAAAATTTGCAAGTTAACATTTTGTTTTATAATTCTACACACTTAGGGGCTATATATCTGCTTTAGGTGATAGAAATTTCAGGACTGCTTTTTGATAGTTATTAGAGGAAGATTTTATAGTTGTATGGGTGTTGTTTAAATCTGCTTTTAGTTTTCTACTAGTAGTTCACGTTTTTAAAAAAAAAAAGAGTACTATCATTTTTCTCTGGTGTAGAGATTTGTCCCCAGTATTTCTTAAGGAGAGAAACTGTATGGCTGAGTGAGGAGAGTGCTAGATTTGGAGTCAGAAAGATCTGGGTTCCATCTCTACTCTAACATTCACTTGCATTTTGACCATGAACAAGTCACTTAACTGCACTGAGTTTCAGACCTTTTTAAGCCTTTGTCTATGAAGTTTTGATGGATTGTGTTGAACATCGATTCACACCAGATTCTTGATTTGTTGATGTATTGCTACTCCTTAAAAGGAACTATATTTATATCTTCATATTCAAACCAGTCATATTCCAGAAAATAAGCTATCTCTGTTGGCTATAGAATTAAGTTTGGGACAAGGGAGGTACATCTTGGGACTATTTTCTAAGAAATTTTGAGTAGTCAGAATCCCTAGCCTAATTCCACAGTAAGAACTAAAAGAACATCTGGACTGTGAGCCAAATTTTCTTTGAAAAAATTTTATCATTGGAAATATGATCTGTATGTTCCTTACTCACCATAAGACAAGTTAAGAATTTTGAATGCTTAAATCTTTTGCTTTTACTGTTCACATAACATTTAGTGTACTGCAATGGTAACTTATGTTACATTATACCTTAGTACTATTCTTTAAAGTTAATACAATTTTCAAAGTAGTTAATTGAAGTTCTGGGACAAATTGGGTGACTATAATGACTTAAATGATAAGAAATCACCACCCAGCTCTTTTATTAAATATATAGTATGTGAATGAGCAAATTGGAATGGGAAGGGAAGTTGCTTTAAATAAAGTAATTTATTATGGCCTTTTTTAATTATGGGAACTTTTTTCCCTTTTATATGCATATACAGTAAATCATTCTTCTAAAACAGCTGAAATCTCAGAACAAACCACATCCCTGAAAGATGGTGAAGATGGAAAGAACTCTTCTTGTGTAGAAGAACAGAGCAATGGCCTTGGGAAATCCACAAAGGAATTGAATGGTAGTAAGGTTGTACACAGTGAATCCTCCAAATGGTGTTTAAGTTCTAATGATAAAATAAATGAGAGACATTCTTTCCATGGTACCACTGATCACATAAGAGATGCTACTAGTACTAATGATTTGATAACTGCCAAGGAATCTCAGATTTCTTCAGAACGGGATGATAGAAAATTATCAGAAAAACATCCTGGCCAAAGCAATGCAGGTAATGATTTGGACTTTGAACTCTCTAGTGACAGTGAAAGTAACAGTGAATTAGATGGTCGCAAATCTGCTTCCTCTTCTGCATCTGATAGTGAAAATGAGGAGAAGAGAAGCTGGAAGAAGTCAAAAGCCATACAAGAAGAGGCTTCTCAGCAACAGGACAGCACAGACACAAGTGAGGAGAAAACTGTTGGAGTCAATCATTCGACACAGTCTGGACCTTCTGTACATCTTCATGGCAAAGTCAATGACCTTGAAGTACCGGAAGAAAGTGAACAGGATGGCCTTTGTGATCTGGGAAATGGCTGCACAGACAAAAAAGAAGCAGAGACAGAGTCCCAGAATAGTGAACAATCTGGGATTACAGTGGGTGAATCTTTAGATCAGAGCATGGAAGAAGAGGAGGAAGAGGAAGAAGATAATGATGAAGATGATCATCTCATATACCTTGAAGAGATCCTTGTTCGAGTACATAATGATTATTATACAAAGTATGATAAATATCTGAATAAGGAGATCCAAGAAGCACCTGATATACGGAAAATAGTACCAGAATTGAAAAGTAAGGTGTTGGCAGATGTTACCATAATATTTAGTGGGGTATGTCCAACAAATTTTCCAATAGAAAGGACACGAGAACATTATCATGCAACAGCACTTGGAGCTAAGGTCAATAAGAATTTGATTTTGAGTGCAGATGATCCCAACAAAGCAACTCACCTTATTGCAGCAAGGGCTGGTAAGTAGTTGAAATTTGTTGGACTGATAATGTCAGGTTTTTCTGGACTTTGCAGCCATATTTTCTTTTGGATCTAGGTTTTTCAGAACACTTAAGGTGGTAAATATTTCTATATTGACTTCTCTCCTTAATTATCGTGCTAACAGTATGTAGTGTTTATTTAGTTTAGTGTGTATTTATTCAACAATGAAATACCAAATGAATTTTCCAAATCATTGCATTTCAGGAGAGAATACATTGATCATTTATAAATAAATTCAAACCTGTTTACTTAAAAAAAATCTTTTGCGTATTCCATACTTCCATAAGTATTTACTAAAAGCAGTTACAATGTCCCAGGCACTAGGGAGGCAACAGTTAAAATGACCTTCTGTGCCCTCAAAGACCATGCATTTTAATGGAAGATAAACTTATTCTCCTTCATGTGGATAAGTCACCAAAAGAAAATGAATAGTGTTGGCAGGACATAAACTTTGGAAACCTCTTAGGCATATGAAGTTGAGCACCTCAAGCATGTAACAATGGTAGTCAGGGCCATTGATTAAAATGCTTCTAAAACTTTATGAATTTTGAATGACATGCAAAAATTTTGACAAGACTGGACCCCCATATATAATGTCCTGACAGTATTGATAGGAAGACTGATGTTTTTCTTCTTCGTTTTATCTACCCACTCCAACTACCTTAAGAATAAATTGAAAATAAACTTATTTCTGTTTGTTTACAACTTATTTTTCTTTAATGCTCAAGGCATACATAGAAGCAGGAGAAGATTAATAACATGTCAGAAGTGCATTTATGTTAATTATTTCATTTCTGTTCCTGCCATTCACCACTCATTACATTGTTTAAAATCTTGACTTTAGGTGTAGCATATTTTTAAATACCAGAGAGGAACTTAAAATCTTTGTACTTAGTCAAAGAGAGGAAAGGATTCTTTTTTCTTCTTGTTGAAATTCTCAACATGCTTTAAAAGGGACCTATGTGATAAAGGAGTATCAAATATTTATTAAATATTTACCACACACTAACTTGTTGAACACATAAACTTTGGTTTTGGTTTGGGGGGGTGGTTTTTGTTTTTATTTTTACCTCAAGGAACTTAAATTCTGACTGGGGAGAGGAGACTACTAACAAATGTGAAACAGAAACTAATGCAGACCTATATATATATCTAAATGCTGAATGTGGATTTCACAGGGGGAGTAGGCTTTCATGGAAGAGTTGGAATGTGAGCAGGGCCTTTTGAAGGATCCATAGTTAAGATTAGTGTAAGTGGAATAAAGAAGGTATAAATTTCCAGATGATGAATATACAGGGCAAAAAGAAGTTTGTTTCAAAATTTGTATGCCATAAATTGTTTTTATTTCATCATACTCTGAGTTGACCAGTTGCTCTCTTGAAGGGACTAGACTAATTACTATGATATTTATTTCTGCTTCAATAAAACTTTAGGGCCTAAGGCCGTCAGCAAGCATTAAGTGCTTGCTATGTGCCAGGTACTATGCTAAGTACAGGAGATACAAAGGCAAAGCATCATACCTAAAGGGCTCATGTTCTAATGGGGGAGACAACATGCAAATAATTGTGTACATCCAAGATTATATATAGTTTAAATGGAAGGCTGTTCTGAAGAAATGCACTAGTAATGGGAGGAACTGAAAATGGCCTTTCTCAGAAGGTGGCAGTTTTGAAGGAAGCCAGAAGAGCATTGTAGGCATAGACAACAGCCACTACCACATTGCTGACTTGAGGCTGGGAGACTAAGCAAAATACTATTACAATAACTTTGAAGTAATGAGGGCCTACATCATGGTGGCAGCTATGTGAATGGGAAGAGGGGGACAGATAAAAGAGACATTATGAAGGTTCAAACAAAAAAAAAGATGAAGGCAAATTGGGTATGAGCAGTGTGAAGAGTCAAGGATGACACCAAGGCTTATGAGCCTGGTTGAGAAAGGACAGTGTTACCCTCAAATAGGAAAGTTAAGGAGTGAAAGACTTGAGGGGAAAGACATTGAATTCTGATTTGCTGTATTAAGTTTGAGATTTCCAGGAGACAGTAATGCCAGACTTGGAAGATAAGAGAGAGGGTAGAGTAGATTATATAGATCTGGCAATCTTGTGCATAGAGATGATAATTAAACCCATGACAGTTAATGAGATCACCAAGCAAAATAATACTGGTGAAGGAAAAAAGAAAGGTGCCAGGACAGAATCTTTGGAGATACCCATAGTTAATAAGCATGACTTGGATGTGAGCCAACAAGGGAAAGAGTTACACAGGTAGGAGTAGAGTTAGAAGAGTAGTGACTTGAAAACCTAGAGAGAAGAGAGTTTATCCAGCTAAAAAAGACAGTTGACATTGTCAAAGACTGAAGTGTGGTCCAAAAGGAGTTGATTGAGAAAAAGTTTGACAAGAGACCATTAGCATCAGTATTAATCCTGCTTGTTGCTTGTGCACAAACTTGGCTTCTTTCCTGGGTTCTTGAATGTCTTCTGCTTCAGTTTTCTGGCTCACAATTGCCTGGACTCTCTTCCTGAATTGTGTACTTAATGCCTGCTGTGATCTCTGATATCTTACTAACCTATCAACCTTTGCTTTTTTGTATGGCTTTAATCCTGGTTTAGCCCAAGTTTTAACACTGACATATTCATGATCTGATTTTAGTCACCGTTATCTCTCCTTTACCGATCAGTGTCCTTGTTCTCCAGACCTCATCTGTTTCTGTATCTTTCTTTTTGGATACTTGGTCATTTCCTAGTTCCTCTGGTCCTGGGTCTTCTTTTTGTATCCTTTACTGTTCCTGCTTTTATTCTATACTCTGACCATTGGGTTCATTGTACCATGAGGAAGCTGGCCTGACTAGAACTAGAGCATACATGTTGGTAAATAATAGGAAGTTTAGGTGGAAAAAGATTGAGAGAGTGGCAGTCAAAAAAAATAGGGTACCTTTGAGGGCTTTTGAGCACATTGGTGGTATGGAAAAATTATTTTAAAGGAAGATTAATCTGAGAGTAATATATATAATTGGTTGGATGCAGGAGAACTTAGAATTGAGCTTTTGCAATAATCCATGTGTGATAGAAACTGGACTGAAGTTAACTATAGAAAGGTCCCTTCCTTCCTTCCTTCCTTCCTTCCTTCCTTCCTTCCTTCCTTCCTTCCTTCCTTCCTTCCTTCCTTCCTTCCTTCCTTCCTTCCTTCCCTCCCTCCCTCCCTCCCTCCATTCATTCTTCCCTCTATCCCCTTTCTCTCCTTTTATATTTTGATAACTATTTCAATATAATTGGCTTCTTTTATAATTCTGTTTTGTGCATTTAAAATATTATACTATGAAGAAGTCTTATAAGTATTCCATGGCACAAAAAAGGATAAAAATTTTTGTTTTAAAAGTAGGAAATTTATGATTTAGTAATAGCAGAAAAATCAAGGGAAGAATTTCAAGATATCCAGTGCAGCAAAGAAATCAAGGAAAAATAGGACCAAAAATCCTATCCAGTGAGTTTTTATTAAGTGCCTACTTAATAATTCTACTTAGAGGTTATGTGATCACCCTCAATATGTGCATTATCAGATTTATTCTTCCCCTATCAACTCTCTTTATATCAGTTAGTTGTCAAAACCATCTTCCAAATTGCAGATCCTCAAAGTCAGAATTTTGCCATCCTTAATCTAGTCACAAAATCCTTGGGATTCTTCCTTTGAAATGCACTAAGCACTGGTGATACAATTAATAAAATTGTATTAAAGAAAAGAAAGACAGTAACTGCCTTCAAGGAGTTTGCAATCTGGGGAGTGAGCATCTTCAGAAAGGGAGACACGAAAGTGGGGGGAGGAAAATACCATAGGGTACCTGGTTCTAGGGTATCTTGTTCCACGGAACTGAAATCAGACAGACCAGCATAGAGTAAACTGAGATTCCAGTTTCTTTCTGCCCTCTATAGGCATAAGGAGGAGTTTGGTACTCTGTCCTCCAGCTCCTCAGTCAGAGGGGAAAGGAAGCCGAGGCAGGAGGTATTGGTCAAAGCTTGAGTTAGCTACAGAGTGGTGAGTTTAAAAATGATGAATTTTTCCTGAGCGAGGCATCTTATTCTGTAGAGCTTAAATCAGGCAGGGGAAAAAATGCAAAATTGAGTGAGTAAAAAGAAAGCCATTAATTGTGACAGTTAAAGTTGCTAAAGCCTATCCTGTCAGAATGCTAGAAACACTTTATTTTTTTTCCAAATGCTTTATTAACTTCTGATTTACATCATTCATTTCTGCAAGATTTTGAGTTACAAAATTTCTCCCTGTTTTTCCCCTACCCACCACCCCAAAATAGCAGTCCCACAGGATATCTCCTCTCCCATATTTTCTCCCATACCCCTTTCAACTTTTCCAGTGAATCTCTATGCCCCAGTGCCTGTATATCTTATTTCCCAATAACATGTAAAATAGTATTAATAATACTATATACATATACATACATACATATATATAATATATATATATATATATGTGTGTTTAAACATTTGGTTTTAAAACTTTGAATTCTAGATTCATTCCCTTCCTCCCTTGTCATTCACCCTTACTGGGAAGATAAGCAGTTCAGTATAGGTTGTACATGTGTGGCTAATGCAAAACAATAACATAGTAGATATATTGTAAAAGACTGACTATATTTCCCTCCCTCATATCCCACTTCCCACTTGTTCTATTCTCTACTTTGATCCCATCCCTTTTCAAAAGTGGGTGCTTCCAACTTCCCTCCCCCCCCAGCCTGCCTTCCCTTCCATCATCCCCCCTCTCATCCCCTTCCCCCCTACTGTCCTGTAGGGTGAGATACCCTATTTAGTGTGTATTTCATTCCCTCCCTGAGCCAAATTCAATGGGAATAAGGTTGACCCATTCCCTTTTGCCTTCCTATTCTTCCTCTCTGTTGTGACCATTTTCCCTTGCCTCTTCTATATAGTTTACCCCATTCTGTCTCTCCCCATCTCCTCTTATTATATTCCCCTCTCACCTCTTAATTTCACCTTTTAAGTATCATCCCTTCCTGTTAAATTGGTCCTGCGCCCTCTATCTTTGTATACTTGTAAACATATGCCCATAAACCCTCATATATGGACACACACACACACATATGTTTCTATTCCCTTCAACTACTGAGAAAGGTTTCATAAGTTACAATTACTGTTTTTCCATGTAGGAATGTTAATAGTTCAACTTTGATAAGTTCCTTATGATTTCTTTTCCCTGTTTACCTTCTCATGCTTCTCTTGCTTCTTGTATCTGAATGTCAAATTTTCTATTCAGTGCTGGTTTTTTCAACAAGAATGCTTGAAAGTCCTCTATTCCACTGAATGACCATATTTTCCCCTGAAACATGATACTCAGTTTTGCTGGGTAGGTCACTCTTAATTTTAATCCCAGCTCCTTTGACCTCCAGAATATCATATTCCAAGCCCTTCGATCCTTCAGTATAGAAGGTGCCAGATCCTGGGTTATCCTGATTGTGTTTCCACAATATTCAAATTGTTTCTTCCTGGCTGCTTTGTAATATTGTCTCCTTAATCTGGGAATTCCAGAACCTGGCCATAATATTCCTAGGGGTTTTCTTTTTGGGATCTTTTTCAGGAGGTGATCAGTGGATTCATTCAACCTCTATTTTGCCCTCTGGTTCTAAAACATCAGGGCAGTTTTCTTTGAGAACTTCTTGGAGGATGATTTCTAGGTTCTTTCTTTGATCATGGCTTTCAGGTAGTCCAATAATTTTTAAATTATCTCTCCTGGATCTATTTTCCAGGTCAGTGGTTTTTCCCATGAGATATTTCACATTGCCTTCTATTCTTTCATTTTTTTGGATCTGTTTAACAGCATCTTGATTTCTCATAAAGTCATTAGCTTCCATTTGCTCCAATCGAATTCTGAAGCAATGATTCTCCTCAGTGAGCTTTTGAGATTCTTTTTCCATCTGGCAAATTTGGCTTTTTAAGGCATTCTTCTCCTCATTGCCTTTTTGAGCCTCTTTTGCCATTTGAGTCAGTCTGTTTTTTAAGGTATTATTTTCCTCAGTCAGGCTGTTGACTCTCATTTCATAATTTCCTTGCATTGTTCTCATTTCTCTTCCCAATTTTTCCTCCACTTCTCTTATTTGCTTCTTAAGGTCCTCTATGGCCTGTAACCAGCTTGTATTTTATTTGGAAGCTTTTGGTGCAGGAGTTCTGACTTCACTGTTTTCCTCCTGTTCCATGCTTTGCTCCTTTTTGTCCCCAAAATAGGAGTCTAATGTTGGACTCTTCTGTCTGCTTTGTTTTCTTTGCCTGGTCATGTCGCCCCTCAGTCACTTGACCGGTAAGCTTTTTGCCACAGTAGGACTCTGCCACCAGACAGGGGAGTTTTCATCCCAAATGCTGGGTTTTTTTCAGCTGCCGGAGGTATTAGATGGGTGCCCTCTCTGAGGTCTCCACACACTCTGGCAAGCTGGACACACGCCCCAGGACCTCCACTCTAGACGGCAATCCAGATCCAAGAAGGTTAAAGCAAGAGCAATTACCCCTCAGACTGGTGCTTGGTCTCCCTACACTCTGCAGGCTAGGAGCTGAAGCTGCCACATGGCGCCACCTGGCTATGCCAGAGTCTCAGAGGCTTCTTGCCCTGGGGGCAAAAGCCACGCACTCCCACTTACTGGGTTCCAAAGTCCAGACTGCACTGACCTCTCACTTTGTCCTTCGCATCTATATGTTGATAAATCTGGAAATGGCCACAGCTGCTGCTGATCTGGAGTGCCTCTGGCTGGAGGCTGGTCAGGCCTGCCCTGGGGCTAAAGCCTCAGTGTGGGGCTGGGCTCAGCTCCTAGAGCGCTGTGCTGGCCAATTCCTGCTGGCCTGCTGGGCTGTCCTCAGTGGGAGGTTAGCTTCTCTGTGTCATTTTGTGGGTTCTGCAGCTTCAAAGTTTGTTTAAAGTCCCCTTTTTACATGGATTGGGGAAGGTGAAGGAAGGAGCTGTGGGGGGTTGTGCTTCTACTCCACCATCTTGGCTCTGCCCCCTAGAAACACTTTAAAAATTGGCAGCAAAAGAGAAATAGCAATGTGACTAGAGCTAGCAGCAGGATCAGCCCAGGATGGAGAGACCTGTATAAGAAGCAAAGAATCTAGTGGAAGACGTAGTGAATGGAGAGCTAGGTCCCTTAGTGATTGGAAAAAGATAAAAGGCACCCGTAAGAAGGGTTAGCAAAGAGAAAAGGAAAAACCATTCTTCTGATAAGACCAGAGGAAAGCGTGCAATGTATACTTCCATATATTGAACATATTAGATTAATCAGAAGTTAAAATTACTTAAGCTAAATACTCTTGCAGTTCAGCATTCTGTGAGAATATATTTTATTTTTCCTGATCACTACTTGTGTCTTTTATCTATTTTAGGATACTCCCCTCATCTCCTAACCCCCAAGCCTCTGAATCTCCATAACATGCAGATTTTCACTGTTTAAATCAAGCTAGTAGAAGTCACTATGTAAATGAGATCCGTAAAATCCCAATTAACACCACTATTTCTTTAGAACTTTAGGGTTGATTTATGGTACAAGCTTCTACTTCCTTGGTAGCCCCCCCTACCCAGCTTCCTTCTATTAATCCCTGTCATTCTTGACTATTTCTTGTTTAGGCAAAAATTCTTTTGTCCTGTTATAATTTCCATTTTCCCCCTGAAGACACCACATCTTTGCTACTATCTCTCAAGGAATAAATATGCTCCTTTTTCTCTACTTCCAAATCCTTTCTCTCCCATCATCACTCAACAGACTCTTTTTCTTTGAAAGATTATATCAGTTGATTATAACACCCAGTTCAAGTGCTTGTTGCTGCTCATCTAATCAACTCCTTAGAATACTCTTTCCAATGCTCAATTGCTTAAGTATCTGGCTTAGAACCATCAACTTTGAAATCTTTTGGTGAGGGGGGGTGAGGAGGGGAAGTACAATTATAGTCTTTATTCTTTTTTTTTTTCAAGAAAGCATTGCTTTGTGATATTTTTTCCACTCTTTTTCTTTTTAGAAATTATGAGACTGAGTAGCTTTAAGATACATCAGAACCAAATAAATTTTTTTTTGTTTGTACTTAGAGCCAGACATTCTTTTCTGCTACATCTTGAGTATAATACATACAACATAGTAATGAAAGAGCCCAAATGTTGTCATTCTGCTATTAATGCCAATGACAGAAAATCATAAAAATGCTTCCATGTCCGTTCCATTTGTCCTTGTCCTGTTTTTATTTCCAAATAGTCTTGGAATAACATAGCTTGGCTTCACAAAATTTTTTGTAGGTTTATTTTCTCTTTAATTGTTTCTCTCTATGTTAAGGCAGTACTGTGCCTAATCTTTAATTTTCCTCCATATATATTCTTATATACTTATCTATTAAAATCCTACTTGTACTGGTCTATTCAGCATTGTTCTTTGCTGAAGCCCAGTCTGGTTGTATGTCAAGGACTGTCACTGACCATGGCATACAGTATTGATTAAACTTTCTCTTGCTTGAGGACAAGGGAATAGAGTGGCAGGAGTTCCAGCACAGGTGGCAATTGGGTATGACAAGCCAGTATGAAAAATCAGGAAAACCAATGAGTGAGCTAGAAGGAGCCAGAGATACAGGGCAGTGTTAAAAGAAGACGTAGTCTCAAAACCTGAAGTGGACAATGAACAGTGTCTGAGAGGAAGCCTGGTGGGAAAATGATCAGAGTTTGAGACTGTAAGGGTTCAGTACTAAGTGTTAGGAGTTGATGTAGGTAAAGAAAACTTGTTCAACTAATCACCCTCAAGATGTATGCATTGTCTGACTCTTAACTCTTCCTGTTGGGAGTCTGAATAGATTTTAGGAAAACGTGTGAACTTTGGGTGAAAATTTAAAACTTTGTTACTTCTTTAATTAATTCATTTTTGATTTACAACATTCAGTTCCACATGCTTTTGAGTTCCAAATTTTCCCCCTTTTCTCCCTTCCCCCCTCCCCAGGACAGCAAGCAATCTGATATAGGCTCTACATATACATTCACATTAAACTTATTTTCACATTAGTTATGTTGCAGAGAATTATAACCAATGGAATGAACCACGAGAGAGAAAAAAACAAAGAGCAAATTATATTATTCAATCTGCATTCAGACTCCATAATTCTTTTTCTTTATGTGGATAGCATTTTCCATCACAAGCCTTTTGGACTTGTCTTGGAACCTTGCATTTCTGAGAAGAGCCAAGTGTCTCAAAGTTAGTCATCCTACAATGTGGCTGTAACTGTGTACAATGTTCGCCTGGTTCTGCTCCTCTCACTCACCATCAACTCATATAAGTTTTTCCAGGTTTTTCTGAAGTCTGCCTGCTCACTATAGCACAATAGCATTCCATTGCATTCATATACTGCAACTTGTTTAGCCATTTCCCAATGGATGGGCATCCCCTCAATTTCCACTTCTTTGCCACCACAAAAAGAACTGCTATAAATATTTTTGTATATGTGGGTTCTTTTCCAATTTTTACGATCTCTTTGGGATACAACTTTAGAAGTGATATTGCAGGATTAAAGGGTATGCACATTTTTATAGCCCTTTGGGCATAGTTCCAAATTGTTCTCCAAAATGGTTGGATTAGTTTACAATTCTACCAACAATGCATTAGTGTTCCAATATTCCCACATCTTCTCCAGCATTTATAATTTTCCTATTTTGTTACAACTTTGTTTCAATAAATTGATCTTCTTTATAGTCTTGTATTTTATACATTTAAAAACATTAATCTTGTGGAAATGAATGTTGAAAACTAAAAATAAATTAAAACAAAAAAAAAACCATTATTTTGAGGAGTCCATAGACTTTACCAGTCTTTCGTAGGGGGTCCCTGCTCTAAACTCACTGTATCTCCTGTCAGTGGAAGAAATCCTCGTACTGCCCAAAGCTTTACTAATTTCCCTGCTTTTTGTAAGGGGAAGACATTCTTCTTCTCCCAGGAATCTTCTGAGGCGTTGCACCTTGGGCTTGATGAGGGATTACTTGGTGGCAGCCCAGTGTAGGGTTAAATTTTGAGAAGAACCTAGAGTTAAAATCATTGTTTGAATGTAATGAGGAGCTAATTATGGAGCAATTGTTATAGCGGAGCCATTTTCCTGAGAGCCTCTTCCACCATTAATTGGAATACTGAATCCACTGGTGCTGCTATTTGCCATTGAAGGATGGAAATGGAGGCAGTTGGATGATGCAATAGATTGAATGCTGGACCTAGAATCAGGAAGACCTGAGTTCAAATGTAGTCTGGGGCACTTATTAGCTATGTGAATAAGTTCACTTGACCGCTGTCTGCTTCAGTTTCCCTCATCTATACAATGGGAATAGTAATCACACTTACCTCCTAGGGTTGTTGTTAGAGTCAAATGAAATAATATTTGTATAGTGTTTTGCAAAACTTAAAACACATTATAAATGCTAGCTAATGATAGTGATGATGATGATAACAACCCAAGTGTTTTTTCTCTGGGTTCTAGTCCATAGAATTGAACTTGCCTCCTGACATCGACTGAAATAAGGAGCACCAAACTTATGTGATAGTGTGGAAGCTCTTGGATGGCTCTCTCTGTTCTGTGCTACCAGGCGGTTGGGTCATAATCAGTCATTCAGTAACAAAGCCATTACCCTGTGCCAGGCACAGCCCCAAATGCCGGAAATACAAAGAAAAGCAAAAATGTGCCCCCTGCCCTTCAGGAGCTCACAGTCTTAAGGGGAAATGACATCCAAGCAAGTGTGCCGGGAAGTACATCAGAGAGAAGGCGCTAGTGATATGCAGGGGGCGGAGGGAAGGTAGGAGAAGGAAAGGCTTCTTGTAGAAAGTGGGATTTAATCTTGAATCTTGAAGAAAGCCAGAGACAGAGGCGAAGTGGAATAGTATTTCAGTTTTAGGGGACAATCATTGAAAAATCATGTAGTTGGGAAATGGCATGTTATTTTGAAGGAACAACCAGAACACCGATGTTGCCAGATGATAGAGTAATCAGATGGGGATAAAGGATATGAAGACTGGAGAGATAGGAAGAGTCTGGATTGTGAAGAGCTTTAAAAGCCAAACAAGGATTTTATCTTTGATCCTGGAGAAAATAATAGGGGGCCCCTGGAGTTTGAATAGAATGTGATAAGGTCAAACCTGTGCTTTAGGAATATCATTGTGTAAACCAAGGGAGGATAGACGAGAATGGTGAGTGAGTGGAGTGAAGGGGACAAATATGAGATGTTGTGAAGGTAGAAGTGATGAGACTTAACAAGAGTTTGAATAGGTGGAGTGAGGGCAGGAGAGGAATTGAGGGTGTCCCCTAGGTTGCCAGCCTGGATAACAGGAAGAATGGTGCTTTCCTTGTCAGTAATTTGGATATTTGGAAAAACTTCATTAATATCCCTCAAGCCTCCACAAGGAAGACATAATCCCTTAACTGCCATTAGAATAATCCATTAAACAGCTCCCCCTCAAAGCCTCTTTTTTAATCCACTAAGAACTTTCTCAGTACCATTGTTGGTGCTGTAGATTTGTGAAGGGATGTAGTCATAGTGGAAAGGCATGCGAGATAAAGCAGTAGCATTAGTCCATGAATTGCAAACCCTCTGGTCTCTAAGTATCTGTGTCCTCAATTTCCTTGACCTACATGTGGCAAGCAGCATGGTATAAGAGAAAGTGCTAGATCTGGAGTCAGATTCAAATCCTGACTCTTAATATTTAGTAGCTATGTAACAATGGCTAAGTTAATTAACCTCTCCTAGCTTCTATTAGTTTATCTGTAGAGACTTATACTTGTAGTGCATATCTCACAAGGTTTAATGTGCTAATGTCAGTATCATATATTGAACTAATATCTTTGTTCTATCTTAGCTATTCACAGGGATGATCATAGTTTACATTTTACCATTAACTATAACTACTATATTAATGATCCTGAATTCTGAAATTCCTCATCTTTTCATCTCTCCATCACTTGCTCTCCTTTTAAACCTATTCTTTGTTCTCTCTGTGACCTCTAGCACATACATTACTTTTTGCCTCAACAGTACCCTTGCCATGGCTTCATTTTCCTTCTCTCAGGTTAAACCTTTAAACTATATACTCTCCTCTTTCTTTTGAATCTTTACCCCCTTATCTTGTCACTATTCATAGTTTACTAGATAATCCATTCCATCTTCTTAATCTACTCCTTTGCCCATGCTTTTAAATGTTGCTGGAAGAAGTCTTTCATCCCTGCCACTGAGAGATTTGACCTAAGAGAAAGAATGGGTCAGAGTAAATGGATGGCCTTTGAGCCACACCTTCTTACTCTAAAATTCTATTAATTGTTTGTAACTATAACTTGAATTAGACCTTTGAAGTTGCATACTTCTCTGTTTCCTAAGTAGACTTTCCTTTTTTTTTATCTTTCCCCTGTCAGTGGCTATTCCAAACCTTTTCTGTTCTCTTCCAGCCTTGTTTAATATCTCCTTCCTGTTGGCAGAGAATGTTTCCTGTTTGACTCATGAGATCATGCATAATGCGCTTCTTCCCTTTTTCATTCCTCTAGAACTCCTTTATGTTATCCTTTATCTTCTGATTCTATATTATAGTTTTAAATTTATTTTTAGTTTTCAACATTCATTTCCACAAGATTTTGAGTTACAAATTTTCTTCTCATCTTTCCCCTACTCCCCGCCCCAAGATAGCAACCTACTGAATACCCCTTTCCCTAATCTGTTCTCTTTTATAACCTGCCTCATCCCCCCTCTAACTTTCTAGTAGGGCAAGATGGATTTCTATACCCCAGTGCCTGTATATCTTATTTCCCAGTTACTTGTAAAAAACAATTTTTTTAACATTTGTTTTTAACACTTTGATTCTTTCCCTTCCCTCCTCACCTACTCCCACTGGGAAGGTAAACAATTCAATAGAGGGTGTACATGTGTAGTTACATAAAATGTTTCCATAGTAGTTATATTGTGAAAGACTAATTATATTTCCCTCTATCCTATCCCACCCGCCACTTATTCTATTTTCTACTTTAACCCTGTCCCTTTTCAAAAGTGTGTGCTTCTAACTACCCTCTTCCCCAATCTGCCCTCCCTTCTATCATCCCCCCTCTTATCCCCTTTCCCCCTACTTTCCTGTAGGGTAAGATACCTCCTTAAGCCAAATTCAGTGAGAGTAAGGTTAACTCATTCCCTTTCACCTTCCTGCTCTTCCCCTCCATTGTAACAGTTTTCTCTTACCTTTTTTATATGAGATAATATACCCTATTCTATCTCTTCCTTTCTCCTCTCATTATATTCCTCTCTCACCTCTTAATTTTATTTTTTAGATATCATCCCTTCCTGTTCAACTGATCCTGTGCCCTCTGTCTATGTATACATGCATCCACATATATACTCTCACATATGTATTTATATACGCATATACCCTCCCACATATATACATACATATGTATGTATACATATATACATATATATTCCCTTCAACTATCCTCATAATGAGAAAAGTCTCATGAGTTACAATTATCATTTTTCCATGTAGGAATGTAAATAGTTCAACTTTAATAAGTTCCTTATGATTTCTTTTCCCTGTTTACCTTCTCATGCTTCTCTTGCTTCTTGTGTTTGAAAGTCACATTTTCTGTTCAGCTCTGGTTTATTCATCAAGAATACTTGAAAGTCCTCCATTTCATTGAATGACCATATTTTCCCCTGAAGCATTATATTCAATTTTGCTGAATAGGTGATTCTTGGTTTTAGTCCTAGCTCCTTTGACCTCAGGAATATCATATTCCAAACCCTTCAATCCCTTAATGTAGAAGCTGCCAGATCTTGTGTTACGCTGATTGTGTTTCCACAATGCTCAAATTGTTTCTGCAGCCAGCAGCTGCAGCCCTCCCTCTCCCCCCCAAGAAGACCATGTTCTTCTCCACCCAGTTCCAACAGAGTTCGCTACTGACCTTTTATTTTCTCTCTGGTGTTTATGGGTTGAAAAGTCTGGAAACCACCACAGCTGTTGGTGATTCATTCTTCTGAAGTCTGCTCCAGCTGGTCTGTGCTGCTGGTTGGGGCCACCTTGATTTGGGCCTACCTGGCTTCACATGGCTCCACTCCCAGCAAAGACCCTTCCTGTTGGCCTGCCAGGCTGCCTTCAGCAGGAGATTTGTTTCTCTCTGTCACTTTGTGGGTTCTGTGGCTCTAAAATTTGTTTAGAGTCATATTTTACAATGTTAGAAGTGGTTGGAGTGGAAGCCCAGACAAGTTCCTGCTTTTACTCCCTCATCTTGGCTCTGTCCCTGTATTATAGTTTCTGAGGAAGAAGAGGAGGCCCTCCTAGCCCTGTCCTTGTACCCTCCCCATCCTTATTTGTTTCTTATCTGTAGACTCCTTTCCTGCTGCTTCCAATTATGCATCTTCTCTCCCTGTCCCTCCCATTCTTCAAATTCCTTCCCTTTACCTTGTTATGCCTTCTAGCTGCCATCTTGCTTATGTTCTCTATTGTATAAAACTCCAATAATGGCATTTATACTCATGTCTTCATTTATGTCTCAATCTCCCACTCATTTCAAAGTTTCCCACTCATGTATCAACCTCTTGTAGTCTGCTTTCTGACCTTACTTATGCAGCTGTCCCCCAAGATTACCAGTTATTTCCTAACTATGGAATGTAAGGACCTTCTCTGCCCTCATCCTTCTTGATTTCTCTGCAGATTTTGAAACTGATGTTCATCCTCTCTTCCTGGATACCTTTTCCTTTGGTTTCTGTGGTCTTGCTTAGTCTTGGTTCTTCACCTGCCTGCCTGACTACTCTTTGGTCTCTTTTGGTGATTTCTCAGGGCTAAATTCTCTTCTAGACTCTGGTGACTTCCAGATCTCTATATCTAGTCCTCATCTCTTTCCTGAATCTATTCTTACCTTGTCATTTGCCTTCACCTGAAGGTTGGCCACCTTCACCTGAAATCTTAACATGTGGAAAATAGAATTTTAATTATTTGCCCTCCTAAATCCACCCCTCTTCCAAACTTTCTTATTTCTGTTGAAGGCTCCATGATGATGATGATGATATCATCATCTGGTCTTTATATAGCACTTTAGGGTTTACAAAGCTCTCTACAAATGTTATCTTATTTGATCCTCACTACAACCCTGGGAGGCAGGTGCTATTATTCTCATTTTACAGATAGGAAACTGAAACAAGCAGAGGTTAAGTGATTTGCTCAAGGTCACCTAGCTAGTTTTGTCAGAGGCTTTATTTGAACACAGATCATCCTAGCTCCAGGTCCAGAGTTTTGTTCACTGCACCACCTAACTGCCTATCCTTCTAGTCACTCAGATTTGTGTTGCTCAGTTGTTTTAGTTGTGTCTGGCTCTAAGGGGCGGCCAGGTGGTGCAGTGAGTAAGAGCGCCGGCCCAGGAGTCGGGAGACCTGGGATTGGTTCTGGACTCAGATACTTAACACCCACACACACAAAAAAAACTGGCCACATAACCTTGAGCAAGTTACTTAATCCCAATTACTTTAAAAAAAAAATCAAGGGCAGCTAGGTGGCACAGTGAGTAAAGCGCCGGCCCCGGAGTCAGGAGGACCCGAGTTCAGTTCCGGCCTCAGACACTTAACACACACACACAAAAACTAGCTGTGTAACCTTGGGCAAGTTACTTAACCCCAATTGCCCTCCAAAAGGCAGGAAAAAAAAGGTACTAGAGTAGTTTGCTGAATTTTCGAGCTCATTTCACAGATGAGGATACTGGGACAAACAGGATTAAGTGATTTGCCCAGGGTCACATACCGTGCTTCCCCGATAATAAGACACTGTCTTATTAATTTTTTTGGACAGAAAAATACCAGAGGGCTTATTTTCAGGGGAGGGCTTATTTTAATGAACATTGACAGCAATTTTAATAAACAGGTAAATGTGAACAAAAAAATGTACCTTTATTCAATAAGCAAATCACTGGGGAAGAATAGGATGACGCGCTCACTGCTGCAGCTCTGATTGGATGCAGCTCGGAGCACGGTGTGCGTTTCACAGGGGGGGGAAGGCGGTGCATACAGAGGGTACTGCAATGTAGCGTGTAGCACAGGGGATCACCTTGACTACAGTAGCAATCTCAATAGGGCTTATTTTTGGGGGAGGGCTTATTTTAGAGGACTCTTACACAGTAAGGGGGGCTTATTTTTGGGATAGGTCTTATTATCGGGGAAACACGGTAGATAATAAGTGCATGATGTTAGATTTGAATTTAGGTCTTCCTAACTCTAAGCCCATTACACTATCTAGCTGCCCATCAGGTTTGCAACCTCAGGGTTATATTTTGATTCTCTATACCTACATCCAAGTAGTTTCTCTAGTTCTATTGATTCCTCCTCTACAGTATTTCTCTTCCATCCCATATTTCCACATACAAGCACATCACTCTGGTATAGACCTTCATCACTTTCTTCACTAGATTATTATGATAACTTCCTGATTATTCTCTCAGATTCTATTTTCTCTCTCTTTTTTTTTTAAAGCAATCAGGTAACTTGCTCAAGGTTACATGGCCAGTTATTTCTGGGTGTGGTGCTGAGTGTCTGAGCCTGGGATTTGATCTCTAGGTCATCCCAACACTGGAGCCCGTGCTCTTACTCACTGAGCCACCTGGCCACCCCTAAGCAATTGGGGTTAAGTAACTTGCTCAAGGTTACACGGCCAGTTATTTCTGGGTGTGGTGCTGAGTATCTGAGCCCGGATTTGATCCAGGTCATCCCGACACTGGAGCCGGTGCTCTTACTCGCTGAGCCACCTGGCCGCCCCTAAGCAATAGGGGTTAAGTAACTTGCTCAAGGTTACACGGCCAGGTGTTTCTGGGTGGGTGCTAAGTGTCTGAGCCCAGGATTCGATCTCCAGGTCATCCTGACACTGGAGCCGGTGATCTTACTCACTGTGCTACCTGGCCGCCCCTCTCTCTTTTTTTTAATAGAGCTTCTGCACAGCTGCTGAAATAATCTTCCTCCAAAATACATAACTGATTATGCCCCTCTCCTGCTCAGAAACCTTAAATGACTCCCTCTTTCTTCTTGGATAAGATGCAAGCTCTACAGCATGACTTTTACAGCCTTAAGATTTGGAGACTTAGGGGGGTGGTACTTGCAAAGGAGATGGTGAAGCATATTCAGGCCTGGCTCTCACCAGTCATGACTCCAGGAACCCAGTGTGTGAAATGCACAGATGAATGACTTAGTTCCTCTATGGCATGGTCTCTGGAGGGTGCAGTAGTAGGAAGGAAGATAGCAAGAAGATGGCTGAAATGATGTAAATAAGAGATAAAAAACACAATTGTGCCAAAAAGCAATTTGGTAACCCTTTTTTGAATGTTTATTGTTTTTTGTGGGGGCAGTCATGGGGTTGTTTTAAATATCTCACTACTTAAGCATTAATTTTTAGAGTGATTATTTTAACACTAGGCACAGAAAAAGTAAGACGAGCTCAAGAGTGTAAACATCTCCATGTTGTAAATCCTGATTGGTTGTGGAGCTGCTTGGAAAGGTGGGACAAAGTAGAGGAACAACTCTTCCCTCTAAAGGAGGATTACATCAAAACACAAAGGTAAAAATGCTTAATTTTTCCACTTTTCCTCTTGAATCAATTCATATGTGGGTTAAAAAAACCAAGAAAGTCTAGACTAGATGTTTTAGGTCTCTTCCATCTCTAAAATCCTATAGCTTTCTAGTTTGCTTCACTTAGTTCATTGTTCTTGAAAGGCAATGTAGTACGTTTAAAAAGAAGCTCAGGACATCACCTTACCCCTCCTTCCACTTCCACAAGTGACATTATTACTTACTTAGCCAGAAGAATAAGTCTTGGGACACCTTAGCATTTCAAATTCAGAAGAAAACTTCAGATTCTTTCCTTTGAATGAACAAAGGTTGAAAGCTTCAGAGATGGTGGGAATAATTCATTAATTAGTGGGTTTTACATGTTAACATTTAATAATTTACTGTCACTTAACTCCCTTTTCTCATTTTAAATCCTTTGTTCCAGTCTGAGCTTTGTTTTCTCTTAATATAATCAATCTAGAGGCAATTTCATTTTTGTAATTCTATTCCTTCCTGAATTTTCAGAATGTACCTTGATTTTTTTCATAACTAATTTTATTTGATCTAAGCCAAATATGTTTGTTTCACCTGACATTTTACATTGTCCTGATCATTGCTCTTTTCTATTGAAGTGGTTAATCAGGATTAGTTAATCAGAGAAAGCAGCATCACATAGTAAATAGAGGGCCAGTCTGTGTCCCAGATAACTGTTTAAACTAACTTGCATATGGCTAATATGAAAATATATTTTGCATGATTTCACATGTATAATAGGTATCACATTGTTTGTCTTTTGAATGGGTTGGGAAGGAGCTGGAGGGAGGGAGAAAACTTGGAACAGAAAATTTAAAAATTAATCTAAAAAGTACCCAACTAAATTGTATAGCAGTTAATCTTCTTTGGCAGATGTAATTTCCTTATAATAATGAGATCACAGGTTTGTAACACCACTCCCTCCCCCAAATCTAGTTACCTGTATTAGTATCTATTATGTCTGAGCTAAAAGATGAATTTTTATTTATGTATTGCCTGACATAAAAATAATAGAGGGAGGTGAGGCCTCCAGAATCTAGACAATCTCCCTGTTTTAGCCCAGAAAATGGAACATAGCATCTTATTTAGAATGAAATCATATTGATATTCTAATTTAAAAATTACAGTATAGTTTTTATTTGTGAATGGAGTTTAGATATTATTTTCTACTTTACATATCCTTAGCAGTTCTTCATAACAATATTACAAATTCTTTTGAAAGTGGAGTTGGGAGCATCTATTAAATGTTAAAAGGTATCTGTCAGAACAACAAAATCATTTTTTTTTTTTAGTCCACCTTCAGTATATTGTAGAGAAATCAAAAGCACCATGTTTTATTTAACCCTTCTCAGCTTGGAGGAGTGTTGAAAAATTTTCTAAGCAGAAGGCAAAATGTCATAGCTAGATAAACAGAAGAAATTTATTACAGGAAATCTGTGGCATATGTACCCTATAATGGTTCCCAATACTTTCTGGCATCCGGATTCCTAATGGGGGCAGTATAACACATCTGTTTCTAGTAATAATGGTCACTGGTGTATAACTATTTTTCATACCATGGCAATTGATTATTTACTTACATCTTTGAAGATTTCAGGAACCCCAAATCATTGCACAACTTTATAGTATCCTCAGAACATAGTTGATGTGCCTAACTCAAAGAATTTGCTAATAATTGATCAATTAACTATTGGTGACTGACTTTTTTTTTTCTGGAATTGACATGAGGAGCCTGTGTTGTTCATAGTAAAAAAATATCATGATTCTTCTTTTCCATTGAATACTAATATTAAAAATATTTTCTAATTTAAAACTGTTCAATCTTTATCCAACAGGGAAAATAGTCCAGCAACATTTCCTGATATACAGAGTGCTTTTCCAACAGCCTTGTTCCATCCAACACCTATCCATCCAAAGTGTCAGCCTGGTCCAGAAGTTCGAATTTATGATTCTAACACTGGGAAGCTAATCAGAAAAGGGACTCAGAATTCTGGACAGTCTCTATATATCCAGTCACCAGCTTCTCCTGTCACATTACCAGTCCACGGAGAACATTCTTCTTTCAGGTACATTAGTTACTTCTGGACCTATCATATTGTGAAAAAACCATTTTTCAAAATTAGAGATTTTCATAAAAGTTCATTCACTTTGTTATCAAAATGATTATATTTAAAGAATTCTAAAGCATATTTGCATATGAAGTTAAGGAATTTGCTACTTTCCTTTTGCTGGCCAGAGAATTTGGATTGGATTGTCTGAAGTCAAACTTAAATAATTGAGGGCTGAACTATAATCCACTTATCCATTAACAATTCATACCAGTTTATTTACTATTAGTATTCAAGTGCTGCAAAATCACTACCTCATGATCACAGAATTATGATGAAAAATTCTGTAGTTCGGACTCAGAAATTCATTTTGAAACATGATTCAAACAGTATTTGTGTGTACACAGTCACAGAGCACAACATAGCATAGCAGTTCTACACAATGAAACCCATAAAATTAAGAACAATAAAGCTGAATGGTTATGTCATAGCTGGTATCTTCTTGACAACAAAAAAAAGAAAAAAATCCTTCGTTTGATCTTTGCGTGGAGGGTGTAAAGCCAGGATAGTAACCCACCCCCAGCACATGGTCATAGAGTTTATTTAAAGTAACATTGCCCCAAATAATCTTTTCTCCATAAGCGCTTCAAAGATGAGAGACATTGGATACCTTAGATGAAAACCAGCCACCTTATAAAGTGTTCTCATTGTTTCCAGCAAGGCATAACAGAATATTAAATGTATGCTTGCGAAAACTTAGGGAAATCCAAGTGAAACATTTCTTCTAGACTCTTGTCATATAGAAGAGTTGTTAACCTTGACTCAGAAATCACCTGAGAGCAATGAGGAGAAGTTACAGAGACAGAGATTTAAACTCGATATGGTGAAAACTTCCTGGCAATTGTGAACTTTAAAAAAATTTGAATTGGCTGCTTCAAGAATTACTGAGTTCACTTCACTACAGATGTAAAGGAATCAGCAGGGTAATAACATGGGAGATGGGATAAATGGAATTCTATTTCAGGTACAGTTAGACTGGATAAGCTCAAAGGTACCTTCCAACTCTGGGAGTCTGTGATTCTCTGCACCAACTTCTTTCCTTTGGAAAGATGGTTTGACCAGTATTTGAGGTGGGAGTGCTCCTTGGAGTAGCTTTAATTAATCCTGCTTCCTGAATTATGAATGTGTGTACACAGTTCCTTTTCCTTTCTCTCCTCCTTTGTCCTACCTGTTTCAGTCAAATTACAGGCAGAGGGGTTTGTATGATGTGAGCTGGGGGGCAGTTAGCACTATTGGTTCCCCCTGCTCAAAGCATCTTCTGCCCTATAAATTTGAGTCCCCATAACCAGAAAGGGAACATAGGACCCTTCACATGTGAAGACTTTGTTGCCATCCACATGAAAGCCTCATAGCCCTAACCATGCCATTCTCATGAAGGTGACACCAAAGCACCAGAAGCTGTGGACCCTTGCTGTACCAAGTGCTTGATTACTTTCTGTATTAACAAGTCGAACTTCAGTTAGGCAGGCTCTATTTCCAGATGCTCTAAAGGGGCGCAATAGTGATGCCATCATTGGAGCTTTCTGAAGAAGAGAAATTGGATCAGGAGAAAGCACTGATCACCAAGTGGAGAAGGCAGTAGCTGCTGAAAGGAAATGCTGACTAAGCCAAACAAGCCATTCCCTAAAGGCACTAGCGCTGCTGAGCAGAAATTATATGATTGTGAACCTGACCACCTGAGTTACTTCCAAACCAGGCCATTGTCCAAATAGAGTTTACAGGCCAGTCTGTGTAGAGCCCTGCTTTTGACATCTGAGATGTTCATATTATTCTAACGTTAGTGAGATTTCATTGAAAGTTTTTTGTTTTATAAAAGTTGATTTAGATTTGACTTTTCTTTCTTACCAATAATTTAATAATTACTTTTCTCCCTGTTATTTTTTTGACTTAAGTGGTATGTTGGTTTTTTTCCCCTTTTTCCTTGTCTTTTCTTCCCCACCCCAACCTCCCTTTAAACATTCTCTTCAAACTGTGGCTAGTTATTGCCTCTTCCTTTATATTATAGGACTGTCTTTCTTTCTACCTCCCTTCTTCTTGCCTTCATTTTAATAATACATTTATTATTTTGTCTCTTTCCTCTTACCTATTTCCTTTTCTTTATAAGTTGTGAAAATAGCACCCTCTCAATCCAAGTGATTTTGTGTAATTCTCTTCCTATATTTCTAGTTTCTTTTCTGAATCACTGCTATAATAGAACAACACTGATGCCTGCTATTCTATGTAAATGATAAGGTTATAAGGAATTTTGAGATAGTCAACACAGCAGCTATTCATCAAGAACAGCTGAAAAGAAAAGATTATTTCAGGCGCTTTTCAGATTTTTGAAGGATAGAAATTGTATTAATAGATTTTCTTGTGGTAGGGGGTGGCTACGTTTGCCTGAGTATATTATGCCAGTATTTTTTTTTTAACTTAAGAATTTCATGAATTCTTATAAACTGAACTGAATCCAGACATAATTGAGTGGTTGTTCATTTTAAAATATAACCATTATTTGGGATTAAAGCATTGCTGGATTTTGCTAAAGTCATTGTAGTGGGATGCCACCTTTTATCTCACTTGTTCTTTATTGTACAAACCAATTAACATAAAAATATTGTGATTATTTTTAATCAGGTTATTTCCTGTCTGTAATCCTTTTATTTTCCCACTTCATCCTTCTTGATAAATATGCTAATTATATGGTATGCATTTACTTAACAAAAGTATGCTTTAGGAAATAAAGTTGCTTTAATATTGGGAACAGCAGCAAAAAACACACAAGAAATATTAATATATACGCTGAAGGAATTTTTTTTTTTATCCCACATGTTTTTCATGTGTACTCTTAACAGTACTGACTGATCTGGTGTGGTTCCCCCCCATTTTTTTTTTCTCACACTGTTAGGTGAAACATTTTGATGATGGTAGAAATAAAATGATGTATTTAGATATTTGGCAGAAAGTGGGAGAGATATATTATTCTGTATTTGTAATTCCTACTTGCCATGTGAGTAATAAAGACTAGTTAATTAAACTGATTAAAAGTTCAATGTATGAGAGAGATTTCATGTATTATAAAAATATATTTTGCTCTGTTTCAGGATTGCTAGAAATTCAGAGTGATTTAAAAGAAAACCTAAACATTGATAATAGATATTAAGATCTTGTTTAAATTTTCTATTTTGAGCATTTAAGAATTTCATTTTTAAACAACTTGATTTTATCTGGTCCTATTGCTTACCTTTGAAATCTTAATGCCTGCATCTTTTTAGTTCCTGCAGTGAGAGTTCTGACACTAGTAGAAAAGTACATTGTACTTGTACCAGATGCCATTTATATTTTATTTTTATTGTGTAAAGTTTCAATAGTTGCCTGCCTAAATTAGTGACTTTTTCACCTGTCATCTGTTTCAAACTATTGAGGGAAAAAGGTAGCCAAAGATGAACATGTGAGCATCTTTCATTATCATGTCAATTATCAGTGAGTGCCAAATTATACAGTGAAAAGTTCAAGATAAGGGAATTGAGATTGCAACAGAATGAAACAGTGAATTGAAATTTACAAGACTAAATTTATCAAAGATAAGTAGAAATTATATGTTGTAGACTTAGAACTAGAAGGTACCTCAGAGACCATCTAGTCTAGATGTTTCATTTTATAGATGAGAAAACAAGCCCAGGGAGTTAAATGACTGACTGAAGGTCACTCAGGTAGCAAAAGAGAACTAGAATTCAAACTCAGATCTTCTGATTCACTGTAGTATGCATTGTTGTGCTCACAAGTTCCATTTTTCTTTTACAGGATAGGGGGATGCACTAGATAGCAAGCAGTTCATATAAAACAGGCATAAACTACTATGAAGGACTTCCAGCTCAACAAGTCAACAATGTGTCATTGCAGCTTAGAAAGCTAACATAACATAACATAAGCTTCATTCAGTATGGGAATTACAATGTCCAAAATGAGTAAAGTTAGCATTCTATTATACTTTTGCCCTGATCAGGTTACATCTGGATAGTTATGTTCTGTTATGTTTCATAATTAGTTAATAAACTATTAGGGAAAAAAAAAGTTTTATTTTCAGGTCTGAATTCTCTCCCTTTCACTTCCCTCTCATTCACTGAGAAATCAAGAAAAGCAAAAACGTTACAATTATGTATAGTTAAGCCAGAAAATTCCCATTGTTAGCTATCATCCTGCCTCTCTTACCACCAAAAAAAGTGTGCTTCTGCACTCTGAATTTAGCACTTCTCTGTCTAGATCTGGATAGCACATTCCGTCATGAGTTCTCTGGAATTATAGTTGGTCATTGTGTTGATCAGAGTTCATAAGTCTTTCAAAGTTATTTGTCTTTACAATATTATTATCATTGTAATTGTTATGCTAGTTCTGCCCAACACTTTGAATCACCTCATATAAAGAATCAAACCCTTTCTCATTTCTAAAAGAAGAATAGTATTCCAGGACGCTAATACATCATAACTCATTTAACCATTCTCCCATTGGGGGGTACTTTCTCAGTTTCCAATTCTTTGTTACTACAAAAAGAACTTTTGAACCTATGCTATCTTTTCCACTTTATTTGATCTCTCTCTTTTTTTTTTTTGTCTTTTTGGAGGGAGGACAGCAGGGCAATTGGGGTTAAGTGACTTGCCCAAAGTCCCACAGCTAGTAAGTGTGTAAAGTGTCTGAGGTCAGATTTGAACTCAGATCCTCCTGACTCTAGGGCCAGTGCTCTATTCTATACACCACCTAGCTGCCCCTCTTTGATCTCTTTAGGGACACAGAAGTAGTACTGGTATTGAGGGGTCAACAGGTATCCACAGTTTAATGTGTTTTGGGGCATACTGCCAAGTTGCTTTCCAGAATGATTGAACTAGTTCATAGCTTCACCAGCAGTACATTAATGTGCCAGTTTCTCCGTTCCATATCCCTTCCATCATTTGTCATTTTAATTTTTTGTCACTTTGGCCAATCTGATGGATATGAGGTGGTACTTCAGAGTTGTTTTTCTCTAATTTTCAAATTTCTCTTATTTGTATTTCTCCAATTTTTAGTAATTTAGAGCATTTTTTCATATGGTGATTGCTACTGAATTTCTTCCTCTAAAAACTGCCAATCCATATCCTTTGACCTCTTATCTATTGGGGAATGACTCTTATTCTTACAAATCTTGACTATACATACATACATACATATGTACACACATAAATGCTTATCTTAGAAATGAGACCTTTATTAGAGATACTTGCTGCAAATATTTCTGCCAATGTTCTGTTTCTCTTCTAATTTTAGCTGTATTGGTTTTGTTTGTATAAAAACATCTAAATTTTATGTAATTAAAAGTGTCCATTTTACCTCCTATGAACCTGTCTCTTTCTTTTTAAATCATTAACTCATCCCTTTTCCTTAGATATACAGGTAATTTCTTCTGTGCTCCTCTAATCTGCTTAATATGCTGCCCTTTATGTCTAAATCATATACCTATTCAGAGCTTGTCTTGTTATGTGGAATGAAATGTTGGTCCTGTATCTAGACAAGACTGCTTTCCATTTTTCCCAGTGTTCTCACACTAAGAACTGGAATCTTTGGGTTTATCAAGCATTAGGATACTATGCTCTTCTACTCTTGTATATTATGTACCTGATATGTTCCATAAACTAGTCTTTAAATTTCTTACTCAATATAAAATTATCTTAATGATTATAGCTTTGTTATATAGTTTTAGATCTAGTACTCATAGGCTCCCTTCCTTCCCGTTTTTTCATTATTTCCATTGATATTCTTGACCTTTTGTTCATCAGGATGGATTTTGTTATTATTTTTTGAGCTCACCAAAGTAATCTTTTTGGTACTTTGATCAGCATGACATTGAATAAGTAAATTAATTTTGGTAGTATTGTGACTTTTATTATATTGTCTGAGCCTACCCATGGACAATTAATATTTTTCCAGTTATTTCCACCTGTTTTCAATTGTTTAAAAAGTGTTTCATGATTGTGTTCATATAGTTACTGTGTGTTGGCAGATAGGATCCCAAGTATTTTATGTTCATGTCTTTTTTAAATGTAATTTCTCTATCTCTTCCTGATACAATTTTCTTAATAGATAGCAATGTGAATGATTTATGTGGGTTTATTTTATATCCCGCAGCTTTGCTGAAGTTGTTAATTGTTTGAAATAGTTTTTAAAATTAACTTTCTAGGGTTCTCAAAAGACATTTCTTCAAAAAATAAATAGTTTTTTTCTTCTTTGACTGTTTTTATTGTCAGTTTCTTTTTATTATTGCTATACTTAGTATTTCATGTACAGTATTAAAAAATAATGGTCGTAAGGGGCATCTCTGCTTTACCTGTGGTCTTACTGGAAAGACTTCCAACTTATCCACATTACAGATATTGCTTGCTTTTAGTTTGAGTAGATATTTCCTATCGTTACTAGAAGAGTTCCTCCTTTTCAGTGATTTCTACCATTTTAATAAGAATCAGTGTTGTATCTTGTCAAGATTTTTCTCCATTTGTTCATATGATAATATGATTTTTCTTGTCTTTGTTGTAAATATGATTAATTATGTTGGCAGTTTTTCCTCATACTAAATCAGCTCTGCATTCCTATTATAAATCCAGCCTGATCATAGTATATTTGTTTTTTTCTTTTTAGTTTTTAGGGTTTTTTTCATAGTTTTTTTTTTATTAATTTGTTTGTTTCCTCTTAGTTTACAGGATTCAATTCCACAATTCCTTGAATTTCACATTTTGTCCTCCTCCCCCCTCCCATGGCGGCTTATAGTCAAGTATAGGATCTGTAAATATTTTCACATTATACATTGGTCAGGTTATAAGGACGGAGTGTACCAGCTGGAATGAAAAATGGTAAATAGGACATAAAACCAAATAAGAGAACGAAAAAGATCAGGTATTTTGCTTCCACCTGGATATAAACTTAGTTCTTTTTAGTTCTTTCTCTGGATGCACATTTTTCTCTCCGTCATGAGTCTTTTGGGATTGACTTATATCACTGCATTGCTGAGAAGAGTCCAGTCTATCAAAGTTAGTCATCACACATACGTTGTGTCTGTAATTGTGTACAAATTTCTCCTGGTTCTACTCTTCTCACTCAGCATCAGTTCTTTTAAGCCTCTCCAGGTAAATATGAAGACTGCCTGCTCCTCGTTTCTTATAGCACAATAGTATTCCATAACATGCATATACCACAACTTGTTCAGCCATTCCCCAATTGATGGGCACCCCCTTAATTTCCAGTTCTTTGCCACAACAAAAAGAGCGGCTATAAACATTTTTGTACATATGGGTCTTTCTCCCATTTCTATGATCTCTTTGGGATATAACCCTAGGAGTGGTATTGCTGGATCAGAGGGTATGCAAGTATTTATAGCCCTTTGGGCATAATTCCAGATTGCTCTCCAGAAAGGCTGGATCAGTTCACAACTCCACCAACAATGCATTAGTGTTCCAATTTGCCCACATCCCCTCCAGCATTTGTCATTTTCCTGTTTTGTCATCTTAGCCAATCTGACTGGTGAGATGTGGTACCTCAGAGTTGTTTTGATTTGCATTTCTCTAATCAATAGTGAATTAGAGCATTTCTTCATGTGGTTATAGACAGCTTTAATTTCTTTCTCTGAAAACTGCTTGTTCATATCCTTTGACTATTTATCAATTGGGGAATGACTTGTATTATTATAAATTTGACTCAATTCTCTGTATATTTTAGACATGAGTCCTTTGTCAGAGACATAGGTTGTAAAGATTCTTTCCCAATTTCCCACCTCCCTCTTAATCTTGGTTACATTGGCTTTGTTTGTACAGAAACTTTTCAATTTCATGTAGTCAAAATTTTCCATTTTACATTTTATAATGTTCTCTAATTCTTGTTTAGTCATGAAGTCTTTCTCTCTCCACAAGTCTGATAGGTAAACTATTCCTTGTTTTAGGAGACTGCTTACAGTATCAACCTTTATACCTAGATCATGAACCCATTTAGACTTGATTTTGGTATATGGTGTTAGATAATGGTCTATCCCCAGTTTTGGCAATACTATATTCCAGTTTTCCCAGCAGTTTTTGTCAAATAGTGAGTTCTTATCCCAAAAACCAGGGTCTGGAGGTTTATCAAACAATACATAACTATAGCCATTGGCTTCTGAATCTCGTGTGCCTAATCTATTCCATTGATCCACTCCTCTATTTCTCAGCCAGTACTAAGTAGTTTTGATGACTGCTGCTTTATAGTACAGATTGAAATCTGGTAAAGCTAGTCCACCTTCCCTAGCATTTCTTTTCATTAATTTCCTTGATATTCTGGACCGTTTATTCTTCCAAATGAATTTTGTTACTATTTTTTCTAGCTCTATAAAGAAGTTTTTTTGGTAAATTGATTGGTATGGCACTAAATATATAATTTAATTTAGGTAAAATTGTCATTTTTTATTATATTAGCTCGACCCAGCCATGAGCAATTGATATTTTTCCAATTAGTTAGATCTGACTTTATTTGTGTGAAAAGTGTTTTGTAGTTATGATCATACAGGTCCTGGGTTTGTTTTGGCAGGTAGATTCCTAAATATTTTATAATGTCTACAGTAACTTTAAAAGGGATTTCTCTTACTATATCTTGCTGTTGAATTTCATTGGAAATATATAAGAATACCGAGGATTTATGTGGGTTTATTTTATATTCTGCAACTTTGCCAAATTTATTTATTGTCTCAAGCAGTTTTTTACTTGATTCTCTAGGATTCTCTAAGTATATCATCACATCATCTGCAAAGAGTGATAGCTTGTTCTTTTCTTTGCCTAACTTGATTCCTTTGATTTCTTTTTCTTCTCTAATTGCTACTGCTAACATTTCTAGTACCATATTGAATAAGAGGGGTGATAGTGGACACCCTTGTTTCACCCCTGATCTTATGGGAAATGCTTCTAGCTTCTCCCCATTACATATAATACTTGCTGATGGCTTTAAATAGATGCTATCTATTATTTTAAGGAAGGCTCCATTTATTCCTGTACTTTCTAATGTTTTTAATAGGAATGGATGTTGTATTTTGTCAGAAGCCTTTTCTGCATCTATTGAGATGATCATGTGGTTTCTGCCAGGTTTATTGTTGATATGATCAATTATACTGATGGTTTTCCTAATATTAAACCATCCTTGCATTCCTGGAATAAATCCTACCTGATCAAAGTGTATTATTCTTGAGATAAGTTGCTGTAGTCTTTTTGCTAGTATTTTATTTAGAATTTTTGCATCTATATTCATGAGGGAGATTGGTCTGTAATTTTCTTTCTCTGTTTTATCTCTTCCTGATTTAGGTATCAGTACCATATTTGTGTCATAAAAGGAATTTGTTAGGACTCCTTCTTCACTAATTTTCCCAAATAGTTTGTAGAGTATTGGAATCAATTGTTCTTTAAATGTTTGATAGAATTCACTAGTGAATCCATCTGGCCCTGGAGATTTTTTCCTAGGGAGCTGACTGATGGCTTGTTCAATTTCTTTTTCTGAGATGGGATTATTTAAGTAATTTACTTCCTCTTCAGTTAATCTGGGCAACTTGTATGTTTGTAAATATTCATCCATTTCCCTAAGATTGTCAAATTTATGTGTATACAATTGGGAAAAATAATTCCTAATTATTGTTTTGATTTCCTCTTCATTGGAGTTAAATTCATCCTTTTCATTTTTGATACTCATAATTTGGTTTTCTTTCTTTTTTTTTATCATATTGACTAAGGGTCTATCAATTTTGTTGGTTTTTTCATAAAACCAGCTCTTGGTTTTATTTATTAATTCAATAGTTTCTTAATTTCAATTTTATTAATCTGTCCTTTTGCCTTCAATATTTCTAATTTAGTATTTAATTGGGGATTTTGAATTTGTTCTTTTTCTAGGTTTTTTAATTGCATGCCCAATTCGTTGAGCTCCCTTTTCTCTAATTTAATCACATATGCACTCAGGGATACAAAACTTCCCCTAAGAACTGCCTTTAATGCATCACACAGATTTTGGTATGTTGTTTCATTACTATCATTCTCTTCAATGAAATTACTGATTGTTTCTATAATATCTTGTTTGACCCACTCATTCTTTAGGATTAAATTGTTTAATTTCCAATTAGTTTTTAGTCTGTCTTTCCCTGGCCCTTTATTGCATATAATTTTTATTGCATCATGATCTGAGAAGGATGCATTTAATATTTCTGCCTTACTGCATAGAATTGTGAGGTTTTTATGCCCTAGAACATGGTCAATTTTTGAGTATGTGCCATGAACCGCTGAGAAGAAAGTATATTCCTTTTTATCCCCATTCAGTTTTCTCAAGAGATCTAAGATCATACCTATCCTCTCTAAAATTCTGTTCACCTCCTTAACTTCTTTCTTGTTTATTTTGAGGTTGGATTTATCAACTTCAGAGAGGGGGAGATTAAGGTCTCCCACTAGTATAGTTTTGCTATCTATTTCTTCCTCTAATTCCTTTACCTTCTCCTCTAGGAATTTGGATGCTACACCACTTGGTGCATATATGTTGAGTAGTGATATTGCTTCATTCTCTATGGTGCCTTTTAACAGGATATAGTTTCCTTCCTTATCTCTTTTAATTAGATCAATTTTTGCTTTTGCTTTATCTGAGATAAGGATTGCTACCCCTGCTTTTTTTACTTGATCTGAGGCATGATATATTTTATTCCAACCTTTTACCTTTACCTTGTGTGTATCCCTCTGTTTCAGATGTGTTTCTTATAAACAACATATTGTAGGATTATGATTTCTAATCCATTCTGCTATCCGTCTCCATTTTATGGGAGAGTTCATTCCATTCACATTTACAGTTATGATTGTTATCTGTTTCTTTTCCCCCATCCTATTCCTGCCCCTGTTAATGTTCATATTTTCCCTCCCTTCCGCCCCTTAATAGTTTTCCTTTTGAGCACCGCCTCCCTCAGTGTTCCCTTTTCAGCCCCCCTCCCTTTACCTCCCCTTTCCCCTTACTACTTCCCTCCCTACAAACCACTCCCACCCCCCTTTCGTAACCCTTTCCCCCTCCTACTGCCTGTAGGATATTGTTATACTTAATGAAGTATGCTATTTCTTCTTCGCATCAAGAGTGACAGGAACAAATCTCATGTGAAGCTCCTCTCCCTCCCCTCTTTCCCTCTAAAATGATACTTTTTGCGTTTCTTCTCCATAGAGTCCTATGCTTAACTGGTTGTTATTCCCTACTTGTACCAGAACCAATGAGGGAAAAGCTGATATGCTTCCCAACTCCCTTCCTTTTTTTCCTCCGCTATACAGTTTTTATGCCTCTATGAGTGGCATAATTTACCCTTTTCCACTTCAACCATTCCCTTTTTTCCATTGCAGTCCCTTTGTAGCCCTTAACAAGATTTTTTTTTTAATTGTCATTTTGTGTATTTTATAGTCATACTCTCTACTTGTCTATAACCAGTTTGCTTTTATCAAATAGCAGGGTGTGTGTGTGTTCTCCTTGTTTACCTTTCTAAATCACTGTTGCATCTCGTAATTGGAGGTTGAATTTTCCATTGAGTTCTGGCTTTTTTATCAAGAAGGTCTGGAACTCTGTTATATCATTGAATGACCATCTCTTTGCCTGGAAGAATATGCTCAGTCTCGCTGGGTATGTGATCCTTGGTTGTAACCCGAGCTCTTTTGCCTTCCGGAAAATTGTATTCCACTGTCTCTGATCTTTCAGTGTAGAGGCTGCCAAATCCTGTGCAATCCTCACTGTGCACCCTCAATATTTGAATTGTTTCTTTGTGGCCACTTGAAGTATAATCTAGGAGAGCTTTCTGTGCTTGGGACCCATTCCCTGTTGAAGTTTCAGCTTTGGGTGTGGAGTCCACATTGTCTCCCTCTGAGATTGGTTCCTCCCTCTGAGGATAGTAGGACTCCAGAGTCTTTGTCTTTGTAGTCTGCTTGCTACCCATTTTGAGGCAGGGTCCTAGCCACGCCCTTCCTCTAGGATCCCAAGCCTTTACTGTAGAGGGTTTTGCTCTGGGGCAAGAGTTACTATGTTTTCAGGGTCCGAGGGGGGGGTTGGAGCAAGTGAGGTTTTCATTCTGTCATCTTAGTCTTTGGAGGTCCTGAAAGGGGCTTTAAAAAAAAAAATTTCTGGGCTGTGAAGTGTTAGCCCCAGGAGTGTTTGCTGTCCAGGACAGGGGCCCCTGTATTTGCTTCTTACCTTGCTCTTTCCAGTCCCAGCCCTTTGGTGATAGGCCTGGTAGTAGACCTTGTGGTTGGTGGGAAGACTTGCCCTCCGAGTTGATCAGGCCCCTTCCCGGCTTGCCCCTGCATCTGATCATAGTATATTTGTGATGTATTACTATTGTCTTCTTGCTATTATTTTATTTAAGATGTTTGCATCAATATTCATTAAGGAAATTGATCTGTAGTTTTCTTTCTCTGTTTTAACTTTCCCTGCTTTAGGTTTCAAGACCATATTTATGTCTTCTCTTTCCCTTAACTCTTTTCCTCCCCATTTCCCAGCTGAGTAAGATGTATTTTTGTATGCAGTACTGTATGTATATGTATTCTTACCTCTACACCCCCCCCCCCCAAGTCTCTCTTCCTTGTTGTATAGACTTTTACTTGTGTATTCCACTTATATGAGATAATTTTCCACATTCTTCCTCTGACTTCCACCTCTCCTTTCTGTCTTACGTCCTGCTGTGCTTTCACAGCTCAGGCAAGGGGACTATTGGCTTCCACTGCTCCCAAAGTAATGTGATCTGGGGTAAAATCTGCTTATTGCCCTCCTGGTCTGAGCTTTGCAATTTCATGATCCAGATTTGGGTCTGTCAGCTTGTCTTTTGTTGGGCATCCCGGTAGACTTCTGCTAGACTCAGCCACTCTTAGCCTGCTGGTGCAGTGTGACTGAACTGTTGGTTGCCCTCTGGCCTTGACACTCTTACTCTAGTTATTCCAATTGCAGGCTTGCACCTGGGACTAGAGACTAGAACCAAGTCCCCACTCTGCTTTTGGCATCAGAGCCACATGTAAACTGTTAAATTTCTGAACATGTTCCTTGTTCATTATATAGCCAATGACCACTCCCTCTCTTCCACTCCTTTCTCATATCCTTTCCTCAGTCTGACCTGGAACTGAATGCAGTGCACTGTTATGTAGCATGCTCCTGGGCAGACTCATCCCCAGTGTCCTCCCACCTTTGTGTCTGTCTCCCTAAGCTTTATGTGCTAGAAAAATGACTCTGAGAGTTTTCCTTGGATTACTCAAGCAGAGTTCTATCTGGTGCATTTTTTAGTGATTTATGGAGAAGCTTTGGGAGGGGAGTGAGGCACTACATCTTTATGCTTTTCCATCTTGACTGCACCTTTTTTCTTTTTAATAAACCACATTTCAAGAAGAATATTTATAGCACAAAAAAATGACCACTTGGATACAATGCTAGACTTTGATTCTGTTATCTCTATGGTGATGATGATGAGGTTTATTTAGTAAGCCCTAAGCTCTTTTGAACTTTAATCATTGCTTACCAGATGCTTTTTGGACATCTCAGGATGTCCTATAGGTATTTTAAACTTAACATATCCAAAAAAAAATTTATCATCTTTATCTCCAAGTCTTCCTATCTTCTGAATTTACACAATGCTATTGAAGGTACCATGATGCTTCCAGGCCTGAAACTTTGGTGTCACACTTGATTCTTTGCTGTCACTCTCCTTGCATGGTCAGTACATTTCCAAATCTACCTTTATTGCATCTTTCAAATACATTCTCTTCTTTTTATACACATGTCTACCACTCTAGTTCAGACCTTCACCACTTCTTCCTGGACTATTGCAGTAACCTTTAATTGTTCTGTTGCCTCAAGTCTCTCCCCATTCCAATCCATCTTCTACTTTGCTACCAAAATTATTTTCCTAAAGTGAAAGTCTTGCCATGTCACACCCTGTTCAGTGAACTCAAGTGTCTACCTGTTGCTTCCAGAATCACATGCAGAGACCTCTGTTTATCATTTAAAACTCTTTATAGCCTGATTCTTTCCTGCCTTTCTAGCCTTCTTGCACTTGATTTCCTTCCACATACAAGTCAGCTATACTTGCCTACTTGCTATTTTTTTAGCTTGATATTCCATCTCCCATCTCTGCATTTTATTACTGACTTTCTTCATATTGAGAATATTTTGCCACTCTCTTAATTTTTCTGGTTTCTTTTCAAGATTGAGCTCAAATCATACTTTCTGCAGCAGGTCTTAGGCCCAGCTCTTAATTCCTTCCCCTCATATTGCTTTCCATCTGTTTCTTTTATATATATATATATATATATCTTCTTTGTTCCTCCTTATTTACATGTTTTCTCCCCCATTTAGAATATTAGCTCCTTAAGGACAGAGACTGTTTCTTTGTGTGTCAGGGCTAATCTTCTGTGTAAATAAATTCTTTGTGCCTTCAGCAGTAGGATTTATTTACTAGATCACAGACTGGTTTGTAATCTGTATAGACTGAGAAAGTGAGTTCTCTATGTTGATGAAATCAGCTATCTTAGTCTGTTGAAAAACTAAATTGTGTCAGAAGTAGAGGACTAGAGTGGTGAAGGAGAACCAGAGGTGATTGGTTTTTGTTTTTGTTTTTTCAAATATTTGAAGAGTTCAACTTCTGGATTGCAGGAACTGTTTTTCCTTATGTACTCTAAGAACCTAGGACAGTGCCTTGTACATAGTATGCATTTAATAAATATTTATTCATTTGAATTGAGTCATTTAAGGGAAGGATATGGGAATATAATTCTTGCTTCCATAAGAAATAATTTCTTAATGTTTCAAACTGTCCCAACATGACAGGTAGTACTTTGAGAAGTGGTTGAGCAATCTTTTTTTCCCAGTGATATTGTAAAGGATGCTTCTGCTTTAACGAGTCAATTGAACTCTCAGGTCTCTAATTCAAAGCTTCTAAATTCTGATTCTTCTAATGAAAGATTTGTTTTTAGATGCAAAGGTTTATTAACAGAAGGCTAATAAATCAGTCTAGTATTAACCAATTTTAAGCAGAGACTGCAGCAATTTTCTGAGAGTGGTGGTTTCATCAATTGTGGGGAAGTTTTGAAGAGGGTAGGACTTAATGTTCCACTTTTAAAAGGTTGTATTGAATTTGAGATGCCTGTGGAACCTCCAGGTGAGAATGTTCAACTTGCAATTGGTAATATTATACTGGAGTTCAGAGGGGTTAGGGCTAAGAGTCACCTCTATAAAGATAATGATTGATCTTATTTCTCCACAGTAGATGATTAGATCACTAAGAAAGATCAATTACAAAGTACGGAGGTTCCAGAATGAAGTAACAGAGGACAGCCAAACTCAGTGGGTGGGAAGATAGTCCAGCCAAAGAGTGAAGAGAGGTCAGTTGCGTAGAAGGAGAACCAATGAAGATTGTCACAAAAGTTAATCAAAAAATGTTCAGGGGGAGGGGAGTAGTCAGTAGTGTTAAAAGCTACAGTGGTCAAGAAGGATAAAGACAAAAAAATGGGCTTGGCAAGTAATGTGAGACACCTCTAGGTACCTCAAATAACTCTTTAAGACTATTACATGACAAACAAGTTACCAATCTGCACTGGTGGAGGGGGTTTCCACAAGAGAAGGCTCCCTGTTCTGTTGAAATTATGTTGGCTAAAGTGAAGGAACTAGAGGAATTAGTGAAGGAGAAGAAAATATTAAATATTAAAAATATTTGCCAGACAGATGAAGTGTTACTGGAAGATCTCTGTATAAAACTTCTATACTTTAAAAAAAATTTTTTTTGAATTGGACTCTCTGAAAAGTTATATTATAGGACTGAGCTATACCTATATTGATCAGTCTTCCAGAATAAGGTAGTTTCCAATTGTTTTAGAAAGAGCTGCTCTAAGTATTTTTGTACACTGAGGTCTTTTTCTCTTTGATCCCTTTGGGATATAGATCTAGTGGCATTGCTGAGTCAGAGGGTGCACACAATTTCATCGCCCTTCAGACATAGTTCCAAATTGTTCTCCAGCATTGTTGGATCAGTTCATGGCTTCATCAATTCATTAGTGTAGCTTTTTCCACATCCTTTCTAGCATTTGTCATTTTACTTTTCTGTCTTGTTAGCCAATCTGACAGAAGTGAGGTGGTACCTCAGAGTTGTTTTAATTTGCATTTCTCTAATTATTAGTGATATAGAGCATTTTTTCACATGATTGTTGATAGTTTTGACTTCTAAAAACTGACTATTCATATACTTTGACCATTTTTCTATCAGAATCTCTCTTATTTTTATAAATTTGGCTCCCTCTATATTTAAGAAATGAGACCTTTAAAAGAAGAATATGCTGCAAAAAAATTTTTTTCTCCACTTTCTTTATGTTGTATTTTGTCAAAAGCTTTTTTGCGTCTATTGATATAAACATACAGTCTTTGTTGTTTTTTCAATTATTTGTATGATCAATTTTGCTTATAGTTTTCTATACTTACAGAACTTGCCCTGCATTCTTGGTATAAATCCTATCTGGCTATAGTGAATGATCTTTTTGCTGTATTGCTGTAATCTCTTTGCTTGTATTTCATTTAAAATTTTTTTTTATCGATATTGTTTAGGGAAATTGGTCTACAGTTTTCTGTTTTTTTTTTTTTTTGCTTTAGGTGTCAAAGTCATATTTGTCATAGAAGTAATTTGGTA
The DNA here is from genome assembly GCF_028583685.1 of Petaurus breviceps papuanus. Taxonomy (NCBI): domain Eukaryota; kingdom Metazoa; phylum Chordata; class Mammalia; order Diprotodontia; family Petauridae; genus Petaurus; species Petaurus breviceps. Next base: position 8,472,810 of record NW_027185887.1, read on the forward strand.
GGACTCCATTTTTTTCACCTATTTTTTCAAACAGTTTATATAGTATTGGAATAAAGAGTTCTTTAAATGTTTGCTACTATTCACTTGTAAATCCATCTGGCCCTGGAGTTTTCTTGGGGTGGTAGTGGGGGGGTGGGTGTTTTTTCCCCCTTTAGGGAATTCATTTGTGGCTTGTTCAACTTGTTTTTCTAAGAATTCGTTGCTTAAATATTCTTCTTCCTCTTCTGTTAACCTGGAGCAATTTATCTTTTTGTCAATATTCATCTATTTCATTTAGATTGTTTAATTTATGGGCATACAATTGGGCAAAATAGTTCCTAATAATCACTTTAATTTCATTGTCATTGGTTATCCACTCACTCTTTTCATTTTGATCCTAGTAATATTGTTTCCTATATTTTTAAAATTAGGTTAGCCAGTGGTTTATCTGTTTTATTGTATGTATTTTTCCCCCATAAAACTGCTCCCAGTTTTATTTATTCAAGATTTTTTTTCTTGTATTAACCTCTCTTTGATTTTTCAGGATTTCTATCTTGTTAACTTAATTGTTAGAATTTTTAATTTTTTGAATAGCTTCTTTGTTTCTTAGTAGCATGCCCAATACATTGATCTGCTCTTTCTCTTATTGATGTAAGCTTTTAGAGATACAAAATTTCCCCTAACTATTGCTTTGGTTGAATCCTATAATTTTGGTTTGTTGTCATTATCATTACCTTTGATGAAATTATTGATTGTTTCCATGATTTGTACATCAATTCACCCAGTCTGTAGGATTAGAGTATTTAGTTTCCAATTAATTTTTATTTTTCAAATGCTTTATTAATTTCTGATTTACATCATTAATTTCCGCCAGATTTTGAGTTACAAATTTTCTCCCCTTTTTTCCCCTACCCACCGCCTGAAAATAGCAGTCCCACAGGATATCCCCTCCTCTAGTTTGCTCTCTCCCATATCTTCTACCATACCCACTTCGACTTTTCCAGTAGGGGAGGTGGACCTCTATGCCCCAGTGCCTGTATAACTTATTTCCCAATTACATGTAAAATAGTATTAATAATAGTATACATATATATTTTTTTAAACATTTGATTTTAAAACCTTGAATTCCAGATTAATTCCCTTCCTCCCTTGTCTCCCACCCTTACTGGGAAGATAAGCAATTCAGTATAGGTTATACATGTGTACAAAACATTATGTACAAAAAATGCAAAACATTACCATAGTAGATATATTGTAAAAGACTGACTATATTTCCCTCCCTCCCTCCTATCCCACCTAACACTTGTTATATTCTTTGCTTTGATCCCTTACCTTTTCAAAAGTGGGAGCTTCCAACTTCCCTCCCCCCCAGCCTGCCCTCCCCTCCATCATCCCCCCTCTCATCCCCTTCCCCCCTATTCTCTTGTAGGGTGAAATACCCTATTTAGTGTGTATGTCATTCCCTCCCTGAGCCAAATTCAATGGGAATAAGGTTGACCCATTCCCTTTTGCCTTCCTATTCTTCCCCTCCATTGTAACCATTTTCCCTTGCCTCTTCTATATGAGATAGTTTACCCCATTCTGTCTCTCCCCATCTCCTCTCATTGTATTCCTCTCTCACCTCTTGATTTCACCTTTTAAGCATCATCCCTTCCTATTAAATTGGTCCCATGCCTTCTATCTATGTATACCTGTAAACATATATACACACATTCACATATGTATTCATATGCCTGTGTACCCTCCAGTATAGACAAATATGTGTGTGTGTGTGTTTCTATTCCCTTCAACTATTTTCATACTGAGAAAAGTTTCATCAGTTACAATTATCGTTTTTCCATGTAGGAATGTTAATAGTTCAACTTTTATTTCTTTTCCCTGTTTAGCTTCTCTTGCTTCTTGTATCTGAATGTCAAGTTTTCTATTCAACTCTGGTTTTTTCATCAAGAATGCTTGAAAGTTCTCTATTCCACTGAATGACCATATTTTCACCTGAAACATGATACTCAGTTTTGCTAGGTAGATGATTCTTGGTTTTAATCCCAGCTCCTTTGACCTCTTTAATATCATATTCCAAGCCCTTCAATGATCCCTCAGTTTGGAAGCTTCCAGATCCTGATTGTGTTTCCATAGTATTCAAATTGTTTCTTCCTGGCTGCTTGTAATATTCTCTCCTTGATCTGGGAATTCCAGAACCTGACTATAATATTCCTAGGAGTTTTCTTTTTGGGATCTTTTTCAGGAGGTAATCGGTGGATTCTTTCAACCTCTATTTTGCCCTCTGGTTCTAAAACATCAGGGCAGTTTTCCTTGAGAATTTCTTGGAGGATGATTTCTAGGTTCTTTCTTTGATCATGGCTTTCAGGTAGTCCAATAATTTTTAAATTCTCTCTCCTGGATCTATTTTCCAGGTCAGTGGTTTTTCCCATGAGATATTTCACATTGCCTTCTATTCTTTCATTTGTTTGAATCTGTTTAACAGCATCTTGATTTCTCAAAGTCATTAGCTTCCATTTACTCTAGTCTAATTCTGAAGGAATGATTCTCCTCAGTGAGCTTTTGAGATTCTTTTTCCATCTGGCAAATTCGGCTTTGTAAGGCATTCTTCTCCTCATTGCCTTTTTGAGCCTCTTTTGCCATTTGAGTTAGTCTGTTTTTTAAGGTGTTATTTTCCTCAGTCAGGCTGTAGACTTGCATTTCATAATTTTCTTGCATCATTCTCATTTCTCTTCCCAATTTTTCCTCAACCTCTCTTATCTACTTCTTAAGGTCCACTATGGCCTGTAACCAGCTTGTATTTTATTTGGAAGCTTTTGGTGCAGGAGTTCTGACTTCACTGTTTTCCTCCTGTTCCATGCTTTGCTCCTTTTTGTCCCTAAAATAGGAGTCTGATGTTGGATTGCTCTGCTTAGTTTTCTTCCTCTGCCTGGTCATGTTGCCACTCAGTCACTTGACCCCTTGACTTGGTCTTTTTGCCTCAGTAAGACTCTGTCACCAGATAGGGGAGCTTTGTTCCAAACACTGGGGTTTCCTCAGCTGCCTGAGGTATTAGTTGGGTGTCTTCTCTGAAGCCTCCACACGCTCTGGGAAGCTGGTCACACACCCCAGAACCTCTACCCTAGACCACAATCCAGATTCATCCAGGTTAAAGCAAGAGCAATTACCCCTCGGACTGCTCACTTGGTTCCCCTACAGTCTGCAGGCCAGGAGCTGAAGCTGCCAGCCACCACCCTTAGCGGCTTCTCGCCTCAGGGGCAAAAGCCGACCGCTCCCAACTACTGGGTCCCAAAGTCTAGACTGTACTGACCTCTCACTTTGTCCTTAGCATCTATGTGTTGATAATTCTGGATCGCCACAGCTGCTGGTGATCTGCAGTCCCTCCAGCCGGTGTCCAATTAATTTTTAGTCTGTGTTTCTAAGGCCCTTTATTGAATGTAATTTTTATGGTTTGAAAAGGGTGCCTTTAAATATTTCTACTTTTCTGCATTTGCTTGCGATGTTTTTTATGACCTAGTACAGGGTCGCTTTTTGCAAAGGTACTTTATACAACTAAGAAAAAATATATATTCCTTTCTATTCCCATTCAGTATTCTCCAGAGGTCAATCATATCTAACTTTTCCAAAATTGTCTTCATTTCCTTCTTTCTTATTTATTTCATATTTAGATTTATCTAGGTCCGATTTGGGCAAATTGAAGTCATCTACCAGAGAGTTAAATGTCTCTTTCTTCCTGTAATTCCTTCAATAATTTGGGATGCTATGCCATTTGGTTCATATATATTCAGTATTAGTATTGCTTCACTGTCAGTGGTACCTTTTAGCAAAGTGTAGTTTCCCCAATTAAATCTTTTAGTTAGGTTTATTTTTCTTTTCTTTGTCTGAGGTTGTGAATGCTACCCCTGTCTTTTTTTTTTTTAACTTCAGATGAAACTTATTAGATTCTGCTACTGGACTTTATTTTAATTCTGTGTGTGTCTTTCTTTTTAAGTGTGTTTCTTAGAAACAGCATATTGTTTGATTCTGGTTTCTAATCCATTTTACTGTCCCCCTGTTTTAAAAATGAGTTCAACCCCTTCATATTCACAGTTTTATTTATTAATTGTTTTTCTATCCTGTCCTCTTCAGTTTATCATTACCTTACTTAATTTACCCTCCCCTTTCCATATACCTCCCACGTTTTTCTTAGCCTCTTCTCTTGCTTCCCTGATGTTTCAAAGATGAATTCCTATACTCAACTTGTGTGTGTGTGTGTGTGTGTGTGTGTGTGTGTGTGTGTGTATTCTTCCCTCTTTGAACCAGTTTAGATGAGTATTCAGGTATTCAAGTGTTTCTCATTTGTAGCAGCAAGCACCCCAGCATCCCCAGGGTGACTCCCAACACAGGTTCTTAGATCTGCTTTTCTAAAGAAAGCAACTCAAAATGGGTTAACAAGCTTACTTTTATCAATCAAACATATATCGTTTACCTAGTTCAGGGGGGAAAAAAGGTCGGCACCCTGAACTTAAGAGTATACAGACAGAAGTTACAAGACAGAGAAACAGATCAAGCAGACAGACTTCCAAATTGACCAGTCATTACATCCATACCAAATCATAGTTACCAGAGAAGGAAGCATCAACATCTGGGTTCTCAAAGCTGGGGGGCTCTCAGTGGCTACCCAGAGTCTCATCTGGTCAAATCACACAATACTTCTCAAAGTGAGCCCCAAACAAAGCCTTATATCAGGGATTCTATAGCCTTCTCCTGGGTCAAAGAATGTAACCTCCCTCTTGACTCACACTGCCCAGTCACATAGCATCAAGGTGTGGGCGTACTGGAAAACCAAGCCTCCTGCCACAGGCTCCATGTGACCACATTCAGCCTATTAGGGGGCAGAGTATATTTTCAAATCAAGGAAGGTTCTCAGAGTCTCTTAAGCTTATCAAAGGGCCTAGGGGCAGGGAAGATCTTTAAATCTGCATTTCCAGTATACCATTCTCCCCCCCTTCCAATTTCCTTTCCATTTTAAAAACTTTCTTGTGTACCTCTTTTATGTGAAATAAATTTCCACATTCTACCTCTTCTTCCCCCTTCTCTACTATCTTCCTCATTCTCCCTTAAGTGTTTGAATGTTATATTTTCTCTTCAGTTCTGGTATTTTCATTAGGAATGCTTGAAAGTACTCAATTTCATTATATATACATCCCCCTTCCCCCCATAGGATTATATTCGTTTTTTCTGGGTAGGTTCTGTTTGGTTGTAATCCTAGCTTTTTTGCCTTTCAGAATATCATGTGCCAAGCCTTTAACTCCTTTATACTGGTAGCTACTAAATCTTCTGTGATCTTTACTACAACACTATGGTATTTGAATTCTTTTTTTCTGACTGTTTGCTCTATTTTTACCTTGACTTTGGAGCTCTGGGATTTTGCTCTAAAATAGCTATAATATTCCTGGAAATTTTTGTTTTAGAATCTCTTTCATGAGGTGATTGGTGGATTCCTTCAGTTTCTACTTTGCCCTCTAGTTTTGTGATATCTGGGCAGTTTCTTTTTAATTTCTTGAAATATTTATGTCCTAGCTCTTTTTATTATCATGGCTTTTTTTTAGGTTAATTTGTTTTTCTGATGTATTCACATTTTCTTTGATTTATTTTCATTCTTTTGACTTTATTGTGTTGTTTTTTTTTATCTCATGAAATTAATTAGCTTCTATTTCAGCAATTCTAATTTTTAAAAGTTATTATCTTTAGTAAAGTTTTACACTTATTTTTTAACCAAGCTATTCTCTTTTCATAATTTTCTTGCGTTGCTCTCATTTTTTTTTTACCAGTTTTTCCTCCACCACTCTTATTTGTCTTATTTTTTCTCTTTTTCTTAAGCTCTTCTAGGTTTGTATCCAATTGGCATTTTTCTTTGAGGATTTACTTTCAAATGTTTTCAAGTTGTTGTCTTCTTTTAGATTTGTATCTTGCATCTCCCTGTCACCATAGAAACTTTTTAGGTTCTTATTTTGTCATTTACTCATTAAATAAAAAGCCAATTTCTTGACTTTGACCTTTATATTAGAGTTAGATTCTGCTCTCTCTCTGGTGTTGATGATAAGCATGAGCTTCTATACCTCAATCTGGGAACCTATAGATTTTCAGTGCTTCCAAGATAGTGTGATCTGGAGAGATGCTTGGTCACTTCCCTCTTATTCTAGCCTTTGATTCTTACTCAGGTAGGGCCACCGCTCCCTCATGATTGTGACCACTCCTCTCCACTCTGGAATTCCCACCCAGAACTGGTAATAGGTTACAAAAGTACCAAATGGCACCATATTCTGTACCCAGTGTTAACATAGATGTCCTGTGGAATCTTTCTGACCAGCTGTTAAGTTGCCTTCCTCTCCTTATGCATTGGACATATCCAGTGCTTCCACTGTTTTAGCCTCTAAAACCTTCCAAATGACAATCCTTCATATATTTGAAGAATCTAACATTTATTTCTCCCTTCTCAGATATACTTCCTAGAGAGCATAATGCAATAGAGGAACATTAGATTTGGAGTCAGGAGGTGGGTGGTGTAGGGCAAATTAATTTTTCAACTTCAGTTTTTCCTCATCTGTAAAATGAGAATGTTAGCCTAGATCACAAAGTTCCTTTACTAATCTAAATTCTACATTCTGATTTGTCCATGTTTGTGGGCTCCAAAACATAATACAATGTGGGCTGATGAACATAAATTACAGTGTAAGAATGACTTTTAAGGATATTATATTTTTATTAATTAATATAGCCTAAGATTTCGTTGTTTTTTTCAACTGCAGTCACATTACATTGTTGGTTCATATTGGGTGCTGAGCATAAAGCAAATTTACAAATAACACTTTCTTAAATGGAAAATAAGTCTTGCATGGACGTTCAAAATGTCATTTATACAAGTACAGGATGGAAAGAAATGTGTTCCTGTTAAGAAGACCTTAACAGTTCTTGATAAGAAGGTTTTCAGTGACCATAAACTCAATATCAGTGTGATATTATAGGAGACACAGAAAGAAGTATAAGGTTTCCCTATTCTCAGAGATTCTGCTATGTAAGAGTACATGAGGAAAAAGCAAATAAAGTAAAATAAAATGTAAGTAAATGCCAAATTGTGAGAAAGGCAAGAAGTGCAGGAGATCAGAGAAAGGGAAAATTATTGAGGATTAGCGTAATTGAGGAAGACTTTATAGTAAAACTGGGCTTGAAGAATAAGACATACTACAATAGGTAGTAAGGAAAAGGGAATTAGTACGGTTCTGTTCATAACCCAGTGAGATTATATGATTGAATTTGACTGGGGGCTAGCTACATGTTGCATTGTAGGAAATAAAATCCATTAGATTAGGGTCATATCATGGAGGATCGTGACAGTTAAGGGAAACAAACATTAATAAATTGAGAATAATCCAGTTTTCTTGGAACAAAATGAAATAGTATATACTATGCTTTACATAGTTTGGAAAGGACTTTAGTCATAAAGATCCTTGTGAGATAGGTAGTGAAAAAATAATCCTCATTTTAAAGAAGAGAAAACTGAATTTCTGAGAGGTTAGGTGATTTATCCATCAGTAAATATCATGAGGTAAAATTTGACAGATTTCCCATTTACTGTGCTATGCTACTTCTAAGAAAAGGCTGGAAACCTAGGGAGTACTTAAAATGCCATGTTCAGAGTTTATTTAGTATGCAGGAAAAAGCCACTGAAGAATTTTTGAATAAAGCAGTGACATGAGAGCTATACATTAAGAAGATGACTCAGGCAGCAACATGAAGAATGGATTGGAGAGGAGATAGAATTATTCATGTTAGAGAATGTTAGTATGGACATTGTCACATTATCAACATTACTACTACAGAAGCTCACTCTCCCAAGACCACACTTATGGGTTGCTCTAGTTAGTACAAATGCCAGAACCATGGTAAATATGGTACAGTTTCAGAAAAGTAGACTTTGAAAAGTCAAATCTCGTTTATTTGTTTACAGACAAAGGAGCATGAAGGGAACCCAGTAAAGAGTATGTATCTTCAGAAACACAAAGATAAAGTACTTTTTATTTAGATAAAATCCTTAGCATATATAATTTGTATATGTAGTAAATTTTAAGTTTCTAAGAAGAAAACAAAAATTTATCTTGCTGACTATTCATTTTACTACTGTGTTTCCCCGATAATAAGACCTATCCTGAAAATAAGCCCTCCCCTTACTGTGTAAGATTCCTCTAAAATAAGCCCTCCCCCGAAATTAAGCCCTATTGAGATTGCTACTGCAGTGAAGGTGATCCCCTGCGCTACACACGCTCCGAGCTGCATCCAATCAAAGCTGCAGCAGTGAGCGTGTCATCCTGTTCTTCCCCAGTGATTTGCTTGCTGGCGCCATTGAGAGCAGTGCCGCGGAGGAGTGCTGAGGCAGGACAACATAAGCCCTCCCCAGAAAATAAACCCTCTGGTGTTTTTCTTTCCAAAAAATTTAATAAGACAGTGTCTTATTATCGGGGAAACACAGTATTTTTTTTTTTCTAAATTGTAATATCTCCCTAGTGATGTGTTTGTTTTTTGTTGTTTTTTATTCTTGTCAGTTTATGCCCTACCGTGCCTTATCCTAGCGTGTGACACTATGTTCTCAAAGGATATGCCAGTGGAGCCCAAGGTCTGTTAGCTATATTAAAAGTGGAATGGATTTGAATATAGCCTTAAAAATGGACTTCATTTTCACTTTCCAAACATCACCCTACCTTTGTTTGGCGAAGTTTATTAACACAAGGTTGGTCACCAGAAGAAAAATTCTTTCACCTGTAGCATCTCATGAAAAATAGACTTTAGTCTGATTTCTGATCAGTACAGTGACCACTCCTGACTTGAGAAACCTGATGATGAAGCATGCCTTGGCACTTTTGGCAATGAGGATGCAGATCAAAGGTGCTAAATGAGACATGTTTTTAGACATGGCCACCAGGTCAGTGTATTTTGTTTGCTAGGTGGCACAGTGGATAGATTACTGGGCTTGTAGTAAGGAAGACTTGTCTTCCTGAGTTCACCATCAGGCCTCAGACAACTTACTGTTTCTGTGACTCTTGACAAGTCACTTAACCCTGTTTGCCTCAGTTTCCTCATCTGTAAAATGAGCAGGAGAAGGAAATGGCAAACTACTCCAGTGTCTTTGCCAAGAAAATGTTAAATGGGTTCATAAAAAAGTAGGACACAACTGAAAAAATGACTAATTAGCAGAACAGGTAATTACAGAAATGTAGAAAGAGCATCAGTGAAACATTTAAATATACACAGAAGAAAAAATATCCAAAAGGGAACACAAATTACAATTTTTATTGCTGCTTGGTTAAATTCAGTACATGCTTCATACAGGCATGCATATATGTATACATGTATGTCTATATACATAACCATAAATTTCTATTATATTTTAAAAGATTATATATGATATTTAAATTTCTGTTGTATTTTTTATCTTTTTTGTTTATACATTGAAATGTATAAAGTTCATAACAAAGAATATTTAAGAAAATTTTTTAAAATTAATTTATTTATTTTAGTTTGTAACATTCAGTTCCACAATCCCTTGAGCTATGAATTTTCTCCCCTTTCCTCTCCCCTGCATGGTGGCATGTAATCAAATATAGGATCTACAGATGCCTTCACATTAAACATTAGTCAGGTTGTAAAGGATTATAACTAATAGAATGAACAGTGGGTAAGAGGAAACAAAACAAGAAAGAGAGAGCAAGTAGTTTGATACAATCTGCATTCAGACTCTGTAGTTCTTTCTCTGGATGTGGACATCTCTTTCCATCATGAGTCTTTTGGAGTTGTCTTACAGCCTTACATTGCTGAGAGGAGTCCAGTCTATCAAAGTTAGTCATCACACATATCTGTGTCTGTAATTGTGTACAAATTTCTCCTGGTTCTTCTCACCACTCAATATCAGTTTATATAAGTCTCTCCAGGTTATTATGAAGTCCATCTACTCCTCATTCCTTATAGCACAATAGTATTCCATTATATTCATATAGCACAACTTGTTCAGCCATTCCCCAGTTAGTGGGCATCTCCTTGATTTCCAATTCTTTGCCACCACAAAAATTGCTGCTATAAATATTTTTGTATAAATAGGTCCTTTTTCCACTTCTATGATCTCTTTGGGATATAGCCCTAGAAGTGGTATTTCTGGGTCAAAGGGTATGTACTTATTTATAGACCTTTGGGCATAGTTCCAGATTGCTCTCCAGAATGGTTGGATCAGTTCACAACTCCACCAACAATGCATTAGTGTTCCAATTTTTCCACATCCTCTCCAGCATTTATCATTTTCCTGTTTTCTCATCTTAGTCAATCTGACCAGTAAGATGTGGTATAAGAAAAATTTTAAATTCTTAAGCTTAGGTTATGAACTACATCAGTAGAGGGAGTGTTGCAGTATGGATCCTTGAGCATTTTCCCCAGTATTGATTTTTTTTTAAAAATGTGGACTCTGAGCTTTATTCAGTATCTCATATTTTTCATAATAGAAATATAGTGGCAGCTTTTAAGATTATTATGTTTCTATAAAATGTAATACTTGTGAAATTTAGTTTCTGATTTGTTATTATAGTACTATATATTATCTTGTTAAATCATTTGTGAGATCTGAATTGTGTATAGTTTACATGATTTTAAAAAATAAATCCATTACTTACACTGTTTCTTGCGTAAAACCATAAGCTTTTGACTCTATTTTTATTTGGTCAAAATCAAGAGCAAAACCCAGACATGCTACCATAAAACTGATATATACATATACAGCTTAATGAAAAAAAAAAGCATTTGAGTCACTCAGCTGTACTTGGAAATAAATGGCAATAAACTATAGAATTACAAAGATATATGAGAGAAAATAATTAAGTGTTGTCTGAAAACAGATTTGCAGATGGTATGTTGAACTTGAATAAAGTAAAAAATAAGACAGTGTGTTTATAGCACTAATAATACAGCAGCAGATAACAGATTTGTTCCAAAATGTCTATAATTTACATGTGAAAAGCAGTAGTTCAGTTCTAAGTAACATGTTATAAAGAGGCAAATGTTTCAGTTATTGGAAGTTTCTTGTGAGAAAAAAATTGTAAAATTAGAGCTGAAATTTTCACAAGGAGTGTGACATATTGTATAAGTTTCATTATTTTTTCATTTTCAAGTTTGATTTACATCAAGCTACATTATTTTCTGGTTTTAGAATTACTACTGTCTTTAGTGAGATGTTCATTTAAATTATTACTCCAGTGTGGTAGAGAGTAGTCAAACAACAAGCATTCACTAAGTGCTCCCTCTAGACCAGGCTTTGTGCTGTTTTCACATTTAATATTGTCCATCATGTGCAGCATGACTGAATAGAAAGAATGCTGAATTTGGAGATGAGGGTCTGACTCTTAAGCTCCTAACTCTCTCTACCTGCTTCATGGAATTAATGCTATTTTCAGTCTGTAGGACTAAAGGAAAAGAGATGGTGAGCTATCCTACATGTCTTAGTTCCAACTACTTAGTATCACATGCTTGTCTAAAATGAAAGGACTCATGCATAAAACTTCTGTGTACAAATTTGACAGAAATGAAGCATATTCTGCAGAAGTGAGACTTTAGGAGGTCTGGGAAATCAGAAAACTATACCCATAACCATGTCAAAAGTCAAACTAGTCCTCTACTGATTGTTTAGATCACTAGTTACTTATAGTATTGTTTCAGTTTTTGATAGATGACAGCAAAAAAAGTGGCTTCTCCCTTTTTATTTTTTTAATGTTGGAAAGGTCTCAACTCTCATATTGTGCCACTTTTTCTTGTTTCTTAGTGGGTCTAAGGTGGTATGTTATCTCTGCTTCCTCATATATGCTTTGGGATCCTTAAGAATTTTAACTGATTGGGGGGGCGGGGGGGATCAAGGAGGGAAGAGCCTGACTTTGCTCATGGGTGACATAGCAAATTTATTGGGTTTGTACTCATTGGAGCATACTCTTATGACCCAGACTACATGATGAAAAATATTTTTCTGTAGATTTCCCAGAATCTGGCATCTTACAACAGTGCTTAGAACATAGTAAGCACTTTTAATTTATAAATTCTTAATGAGCTTCTCATCTGGAGCTTCCTGGCAAAACAAGGTAACATGGTCTAAATATCCAATTAATTGACAGTTCACCTCTATGTCTTTTTTTTTTTTTAACATCTCATCTCTCAGACTACAGACTTTTTTTTTTTTTTAAGCAATCGGGGTTAAGTAACTTGCTCAAGGTTACATGGCCAGTTATTTCTGGGTGTGGTGCTGAGTATCTGAGCCCAGGATTCGATCTCCAGGTCATCCCGACACTGGAGCCGGTGCTCTTACTCGCTGAGCCATCTGGCTGCCCCTAGACTACAGACTTTTATGATATAGTAGTGGTAGTAGTGTTTTTGCGGAGGTTTTGAATCAGTCTAATTTCACTCTCAGTGTATGAGACAAAAAATATTTTCTTTGTATTTGCTCTTTCCTGATGGATGCTTCAGTGAATCATGATCATATCAATGTGAGAATTCTGTCTACCATTATATATTACAACTCCATCTGTTCCTTCTTGTCCTTTGCTTTTATCTTACATAATGATGTTTATGCACTCAATTTATAATGAAAAACCCATTTTAAAACTTCATTTGAACAATAATACAGTTGGTTCTTATGATTGTTATGAATATATACACAATTTTTCTTTATGATAATCCAAAGACTGTAGGGTTCGTAATTTATCCCATGTCTGCAAAAGGAGTCTACCTGCTAGAATATTATATTGGACAGAAAATTCAAATGTAAAGAAGAGTTCAGAGCAAGTGGATTTGGAAGGAATTTAAAGAAAAATAATTTTACTTGTAATACCCAGATTACTTGTTTATAATCTCTATTTTTGCTTTTGATGATGGGACTACTCTAATTTTCTATCACTATAACATTACTTCTAGAGAAGTACAGAAGATTAAAGCTAATTAATAAAACTGTGTTGCTTCATCATATTTGATTTTGCTTTTACCTTGTCCATGGCAGTTTTATATGAATTGATCCAGTTGCTGAATGCACTTTATTTTTTAAATTATTATTTATTTCGTTAAATATTTCCAAATTACATGTTAAAATTTTAACAATCATTTTAAACAATTTTGAGTTCCAAATTCTCCTCCTTCCCTTCTGTGTCCCCCCTGTCCCCAGCTTCAACCCCCCTTTAAGGCAAGCACTTTGTTTTCTGTTATACATGTGTGGTCATAAAAGATATTTCCGTATCAGCCATGTTGTAAAAAAAAAAAAAATAAAGTAAAAAAAACTGCTTCAGTTTGCATTCATAATTCATCAGTTCTCTCTCTGGAGGTGAATACCATGTTTCATCATGGGTCCTTTGGAATTATCTTGGATCATGTTTTAGCCAAGCCTTTCACATTTGAAAATGCTTATAATCTTGCTGATACTGTATATAATATCCTCTTGGTTCTGCTCACTTCACTTTCATATAAGTCTTCCCAGGTTTCTCTGAAGCCATCCTGCTTATCATTTCTTATAGCACAATAGTATTCCATTACAATCATATATAATTTCTTCAGCTGTCCTCCAGTTGATGGACAACCCTTTAATTTCCAATTCTTTGTCACCACAAAAACAGTTGCTATTAGTATTTTTGTACAAATAAGTCTTTTTCTCTTTTCTTTGATTTTTTTGCTATACAGATCTAATAGTGATATTGCTGAGTCAAAAGGGGTGCATAGTTTTATAGCCCTTTGGGTGTCGTTCCAAATTGTTCTCCAGAATAGTTAAGATTAGTACACACTCTACCAACAGTGCATTAGTGTCCCAATTTTCCCACATGCCCATCGGCATGTCATTTTCGTTTTCTTTCATATTAACCAATCTAATAAATGTGAGGTGGTACCTTCAAGTTGTTTTAATTTACATTTTTCTAATCAGTGGTGTGAATGCTTTTTAAAAGAATGAAAGATGCTGATTTTCTTTTCCACCAGTTCAGTGTTCTATGAGTTAGGTATTTATCTATTTGTTACTCATGACATGTAGCAGTTAAAGTGATTATTTTTACATTATATGTAGAACTTCCTTTATCTAGTAATCATGTCTTCCATTCAGGAAGGGAGGAGACAATTTCTAGCAGGTGGGAATTGATGTTTTTTGCCCTAAAGATTTCAGATCATGTTTAATAAAATATTAAGTGTCCCTTGGATTTCTTGAAGGGTGCTTTGAGATGCTATGGTTTTAAATTTGTTCATTACTCTTTTGTGGCTTACCACATCTAAATGAATATAAAGTGTTATGTTTCTAAGCTTTTCGTTAAAAAAAATAATACGTTGCTTCATTCTCAGAAAGCAAAAATGAATACTTCTTAGAACAATTACTATCTAAATTGATAATTGGAAGATTATAATTTCTTTTCAAGCAGAGAGCCTGACCAAATTCCATGATATAGCTCCTCTCAAGGTTAAATGTTTTCTATACTTGGTATATTTGTACATGTTATTCAAATGGACTTATAGTCATGTTGAATTACTGAAACACCTTACTACCTATTACATACCCCACTCTAATAATCCTCTTCTTTATCATATTCATATTAATTATCATAAATACTGTTGGACAAACCTGGTTTGTTATTTAAGTTTGGAGATATGATTAGCTTCACGATCAACTTAAGAAAAACAGTGTTTAGCAAAGTATCATCTGTTGACTGAATAAAAATATTTATCACAAGACTACGTAGTAGTGATGGATTTAATCAAGTGTCAGAAGTCTTCATGTTATGTGAAATTTTTCTTTATTCACGGTACATGTTGTGTGGAATTTGTGTTAAATGATTCTAGGCTAAAGTTTACTTTTATGCTCTTCATGGAAAACAAAAAAAGAAGGTTGCTAATCAGTTTCACAAACTAGAAAAAATTTAAGGAAAATGCTTTCCTTCTCAAGAGTACAAACTACTTTATTTTCAAGCAGTGTAGGCTTTGATTGCAGTACGAGAACAGACCTATGTTCAGACTAATATTTTGTATCAGATCAGTCTCATCTATTCATCAAAGAAGAAGTTATGTATACTTAGTCTAGCTATGTGTGTATGGAAAACAATAAAAACTACTCTTCTTTAATTCTGTAATTTCAACTTTAATGGTATTTCAGAAAGGCCTTTTCCCTAATGATTAAGATTTTAGTGTATTAGCATGTTTCTCTGATTCAGTTTTCATATGTGCTTGTTATACAGTGATTTGTCGATTACAAGTGGAAATGAAGTACAAAAATAATTAGTACAAGGTAGTATAGGACACTTCAGAGTATCCGAATTAGGTAGCTACTATCTTGACCAAATTCCATGGTGTAGTTTCTCTCAAGGCTAAAAGTTTTCCAGTTTGAAAAAATTCTAAAGTAGCAAAATGTATGGAATGTTATTCCATATTAATAAATATTATTATATAATTATATATTATTAATGCATATTAATGTACCATTATGGAAAATGGCTTTCAAAAAACTACTTGTAACAGAAAATGCGACAATTTTCCAGCATAATATAAAAGAGTTTCTCTAAATCATGTAAAGATATTGGTATTTTGAGCATGAATGGTATACCTTTTGAGTAGAAAATTGGATGGAACAGGCCTAATCAGAAGTTTTATTCCTAATGTTATTTCATCATTAGAAAATAAGAGTAGACTGTCTTTAGCGATCCATGAAAAGTGTGTTGATGATTTCTAAAATTGTTAGCCTAAAGCATGTGACTCTTAGCTATCACAGTTAATTTTTCATGAGGTAACAGAAAAAACAGCACGGGAGGAAGAAAATCCAGGTTTTAGTTCTGGTTCTTCTGGATACAAAACCTTTGGCAGAGACCTTAACTTCTCTGAGACATAATTTTTTAATTACAAAGATAAATGTTCTAGTATACAAAGAACAAAAAAGAAGATTGAATATGAAACTGTGAAACTTCTATTATATACAATTTGTTTTTTAAAGTCTTCATATTTTGTGATGAAACAAAATTACTCCTTGTTTCCCTCTAAGTTTTGTTCTATTTTTTTTTTTTTGGTCTTTCCCTCCTCCCTTTTCTCTTCCTTCTTGTGAATCCTCTACTGTAACAGATAAGTAAAGTCAATCAAAACAAATCAGTACATTGAATATGGTTTCTACAACATTCAAATAGGGACGCCTAGCCCAGAAGGTTGTTGTAAAAACCAGGAGTTGTGAAAGTGCTTTGAACAGCTGTAGAGTGCTATATTTCAAGATTATTTTCCATGACACATAAGTTCCCACCTCACCCCCCAATTTATTTATGTAATTTTCTTTGTATTTTCACCTCTTCCTTTGACCCTGGGCCACTCTAGAACTCATCCAGGTTGGCTGGGCAACTAGCTGATATCCCTCACTTCTCACTGCCACGGGAACAGGGGTACCCTATACTTTCCCCAGGACTTCTTGACTGCTTACAAGGGTTGAAAGTAGTAATCAAAGCTCCATTCCTTTCAGTGAGATAAAGGACTCCTAGGTCTTACCATCTACCACTGCCTTCTAAGACCCTCTAGTCCTTACTATGCCCTATGAGTGTGTCTCTCTGTCTCACTTTTCCATCTCACTTTATATTCCATCTCTCCCAATTAGAGTATGACATCATTGAGAGCAGCCTCATTTTCTTTTTTGTATCCAGCATGTATCACAGTGCTTGGCACATGTAAGTGCTTAATAACTGTGGTGTTTCTTATTCATTCCTTTAGCTGTTACATTAGAGCAGTTTGTGTCAAACTCCAGTGAAAGGAGGGATGCTAATCCATACATAAAGACCCCTCCCTGCAGGCACATGTTGACTCAGTTGTAAGTTTTAATGTTATCTATGGATTTTTTTGTATTTTTATTGTTATTTTCCAGTTGCATTTTGATCTAGTTAGGGTGGTGGCCTAGGTGAAGTTCGATTCTAGAGTTTTGCTTCTTCCCAACAGTTTCATCATTTGATTTTTCATGGCAACTAAATACTAGACTTGTTCTCAAAGCTGGTTCTGGATTTGAGCAGCTCTTTGGCCTGGAGCCAATCTCTTCACCTCTCCGAACTTCAATTTTCTCATCTCTAAGACAGAATTTAATTATAATACCTGTGCTACTTTCTTCATAGGGCTGTCTTGAGGCTCAAATGAGACAGTGTATATAAGAACACAAAACTCCTTGTGTCGTAGTATGGCTGAAGGCTTTTGCAGAATATAATTCATTTACATATGAGATTTCCAAAGCCTTAAAACTTGATCCCATAATTTTTTTAAATCACTGTCACTTAAATATTGGCTTCTATTTTCATTAGTCAGGAATTTCAGTTCTTAAGTTTTATTGAAGAAAGTATTTTTAATGACAGTTCTGTGCTCAGAACTTAAATTTTAAATATAAATTCTACTTATTACTGATTCTAGGAAAAGATCATCTTTTCATACATTTCCCTTTTATCCAAGACAGCAGAAGAGAGAGGCACAAGCTGTCTACAGGATGATTGCATGTAAATAGCCTAGAAAAATAATGTTCCCATCCTTGCAGCCCAGATGGCATCAATATTGCTTCCAAGTTCCTAACATCACCCCCACACCACAATCCCCTACACACACACACACACACACACGCACACACACACATACACACACATAATAGAGGAACACGGATGACAATTATTTTCTTATGGAATCATGAAATTTCATGAGATTGGAGATGTGGAAAGAGGTAAAATTTCTTACAAACTCAGGATAGTGTTGTAAGAACCCTATTAGTGGAGACAAGCCTTTATAAATCACTTCATCTGTATTTTTTCTAACTAAATGGAAGAAACCCCAGTAACTGGACTCCTTTTAAACCAGATACCACTTTAATGGCAGAAGAGTGAAGAATCTTTTTTTCTATCAAGGGTCACTGACTAGGTGGAGGGTACAAGAGCTTATGTAGAAGCAAAAAGTAGTTTATTTTTAAAAAGAAACATTAATTGAACAGATCATCTTTTGAAGTTTATAGGAGCTATAAAATTAATAAATTTAAAAATAAGTTTCTAAGATAGTTAAGGGGGAAAAATAGAAGAGAGGGGAAGAATATGTAGAAAGAATAAACCACAGAGTGAGCATGGTAGAAGTAACAACAGCAGGAGAGAGAGCTTAAAAAAAAGCTGTAGGTTCTCAGAATAAATTATCAGTGCTCGGTAGAGTGTCTCACACACAGTAGATGCTTAACAAATGTTTATTCATTGATCACCTATTGCTACTTCCGTTTTCAGAGTTCTCGTTTCTTTAGCAGTTCACTAAAAGGGAACAGCTAGGTAGTACAGTGAATAGAGCACCTGACCTGAAGTCAGGAAGACTCATCTTCCAGAGTTCATATCTGGCTTCAGACTCTTACTAAACTGTGTGACCCTGGGCAAGTCACTTCACCCTTTTTTTCCTCAGTTTCCTCATCTTTAAAATGAGGTGGAGAAGGAAATGGCAAACCACTCCAGTTTCTTTGCCAAGAAAATTCCAAGTGGGGTCACAAAGAGTCAGATGCGACTGAACAACAGCTAAGTAGATCGTACCTGTACTGATTTTTCTACATCAACTTAATCTTTTAGTTTACTGTCCTTAGAAGCTCTTTGGACTTCAGAGTGACCTTTTTTTTTTTCTTTTTAAATAGCTATCATTGGTCTTGTCACAATGAGTGAATCTTACTTAATACTTTGCCACACTCATCAGGTGGCATCTTGATGGGCTAAACATCCCTTTGTGAATAGAATAGCCAGGGAGCAAATAGATCACTAATTTGAAAATAGAAACGCCCCCCCTGCACATTATTGGCTGACAGTGGGTGCTCCTAAGGATTTGGGATTTTTTCATTCTAAAAGTAGATTACCTAACAATGCTTATTATTTTTAAACCAAGTTAAATAGTTGCTTCTTCCTTAAACTCATACACTTTGTGATGATGAGGGAAAAAACAGTGTGAGATGAATGCCCTTCAATTTGAATAAAGGCAAACATCAAAAGCTATTTTTTTTTTTATGAGCAATCTGGGTTAAGTAACTTGCTCAAGGTTACACGGCCAGGTGTTTCTGGGTGGGTGCTAAGTGTCGGAGCCCAGATTCAATCCCCAGGTCTTCCCGACACTGGAGCCAGTGCTCTTACTCGTTGTGCTACCTGGCCACCCCATCAAAAGCTATTTTGGCAGACGATTGATTCTGTAGGGTTTTTTTTTTCTTTTGGAGACGGGGGAGGTTTTGTTGTTTTGATTAAAAGCCATGGTCTTAGAGCTGGAAGGGACCTTTGAAGTAATCTAGTATAATTCTCTTATTTTACAGAGTAAACTGAAGCCTGGAGAGGCCCAAAGTCACATAAGTGACAAGTGCAGAGGTAGAATTTAAACCTAGGCCCTAGCCTTCATGAGTTTTTTTTTGTTTGTTTGTTTTTTAAGGTAGGAACTGTTTTAGTCAGATTTCTTGAATCCTTTTTTGTAAGCAGAATTACAAATATTTCTACATTTGTAGAATGAAGGGAAAGCAACCAAATGAGAAAGTGTTTTGAAACCTTAAGGATTTTTTTTTACCACACTAAATTATTTCACTGTGTTGGTATTTCTCTATTTGTGAACTCCCAAGAGTCAAGAATCTGATTCATTGCTGAAATGATGTACTTTAAACAATTTTTCCTCATATGGGACCTGTGAAATTTTTTCAGAGTTGTTCAGCCACATCAACAACAGATGTTTGATGAAGAATTGCCAGCCAGTCAAGATGAAGACGAGCAGCCTGGTCCATCCAGAAGAAAACGACAGCCAAGTATGTCTGAGACAATGCCGCTATACACACTTTGTAAAGAGGATTTAGAAAGTATGGATAAAGAGGTGAGCCATGACCAAATGCCAGGAATCTAGAGAAATGGTTTTAGGAATGGAAAACGGAAGTGCTGGCTGTTTTTGACAGCGGTAATAATTGATAACCACTTGTATGTCTGTGCATTCTCTCTTCCAGCTGAGTTTTATTTCTCTATATTTTGCTAATTGCATAGCAGAAGCAAAATTGAAATACTACTGTATTTATGTTGTTAGTTTTATGTTTACATGTGACATTATATTAGAACTCCTGGCATCATGAAATACTTTAAATTAGATCCATGAAATTATTTATTAATGTTGGCAGAATGTCATATGTGTAATTAGTGATGCAGGTGTTATTTCCCATTATGTGATATTTTTACTGCTTTATGCATATGCAAATAACAAGCGGACCTAGACTAAAAACCCAGTAACAGTGCTGTTAAAAATGTCTGTTTGTAGTACAGTGATAATGACCTTTCCTAATAAATTTTTATATCATTTCAGTTTCTGTAATTCACTTTTTATCTTGTGTTATATGGAGAGTTTAGCTCCTGATGCTTTTTGCTGCCTTATTAAACAGTTAAAAAATTATAAACTAACTTTTTTTTAAAATGTTGCATTATGGGTCTAATGACAGTGGAATCTACAATCTGTTTTTAAGTACAGATTAAATATAGTGGTTTTCTTCCTTGGAAGGAAAAAAACCCTGAAACTTAATAATTAATTTAAGATTTAAGATTGTACCATAATTTAGTCAAGCTAAACTAGAAAGGTATTAGCAATGGTATCCTCAACATAATGAGTTAAATTTTTTAAGTCTGAATTCAGGAATGCTTTTTTTTAATGAGTTTAGATTTTATTAATTGGAGTAACACCTGCATGTTTTTCGGGAAAAAAATATAAAATGCATGTTTATAAGACACTTATTTTCCAGTAGATAAGTTTTGTTTATTTAGGGATTTGTGGACCTCTTTCAGTAATTCCCCAGTCACCAGATTGGGAATCTCTAATGTAAGGGCTCTTCTGTTTCTGTCATTTCTTTGGTTCTGTGTGGTAACCATATATAGATTTACAACACCTTTTTAAGCTTTTCAGGTGATTTCTGGTTGAGGTGAAAGTTTGTCATTGATTTCTTAATTCTTGGATGTCTTTTAGAAACTCTTTAATTTAACCAGCCAAATTAATTTAATTCTTTGTACTTTGGAGGAAAAAAATTATGTGAGATTTTGATTGAGAATAATAGACCATGCTGATGAAAAATAACTTTTGTTTATTTTAACCCTACCAGAAACTGCATATTATTACTTTAGTCTTACTCATACTAAAATTTATAAAATAATACTATCATCAGACTACTTTCAGGATTGCCACATTTACTGTTATGCCTCCTCTTGTTTAATTACTGTTGATATACATAATCCAAAAAAAAATTATTCTACACATAACCGTATGTTTGAGGATACAATGAAAAAATTAAAAATACAATACAGATAAAGAAATGAAACAATCCCTTTCTCTAGTTTGTTGGAAGCAACATGTACCCATGTAAGTAAATAGAAAGTCATTAGGGAGAAAGGGCATTAACAGTTGGTATCAGGAAGAGCTTCTTTTAGGAGGTGGTGCAAGAGAATTCTGGGTGGTAGAACATAGAGAAGTCCATTCTATTCAGTGCAAGGATGTGGAGCTAGAAGGTAGAGTGACATGAATAGGGAAGAGGCTAGTTTGGCTAGACTATAGGATGTGAGGAGACGAATGTTTGATGATATTTCAAAGATTAGCTGAATTCAGATTATGAGGTATTTTAAAAGCCAAATGGAGGAACCTTTCTTTTATCTTAGAGGAAATAGGGAGCTACTGAAGTTTATTAAATAGGATTAGATGAAATATACTCCAACATTATACTTAGATATCTGGAGAAAGCTTTTATGATGGTCAAAAAATATTAATTGAGAAGTCAAGAAAAATATTTTCTTTGAATAATTTTCCTTTATTACTTTCTGTGCTTTGTAATGTTATAGAACAAGATATGCATCATTACAATTTACAAGTCAGTAAATAGGTAGCTTATAATGGCTGTGTGTTTCAAACCAATGCAGGAGAGAAATATCATTTGACATAGACTTGCCCCTTTATGGGGCAAGTGGGCTTTTGAATATGAGCTATTTCCCATAGGTACTTTATATACAGAAAACACATAGTCATGATACGTTCACAGTTATAGTCACTGGCCTATTTGGGAAGGAGCCATTTCGTTATGTTTCAGGGAGAGGACAACAAAAACTTTCCAATATGGCAGTCTCCAGTTTGCTTATTTGTTCCTAGAGAGAAATGCCTTGCTTCTGACATAGTTTGTCAACACTATTTATAGTGTATAAATATTTTCCTTATACTCAAATTTAAAAAATAATTCTGGTAACAGACTACTTTGAGGATTGCCATATTTATTATTGTGCCCATTCTTTCTTAATTATTACTCATACATAATCAACAAGTATTTATTCAGTACCTACTATGTTTTGGGGAATACAGTACAAAAATGCAATACAGATTCAAAAATGAAACAATCCTTGCCCTCTAGTTTGTATTCTGTTATCCCTTAGTTTAGACTCTACTGATCAATCAGCATATACTTGGCTGAGTTTGTGAACAGTTTTTCTGAACTCATGATATGTCTAGGGAACAGTTTAGTTTTGGCACATACTCGGCATCCATAAGAAGCAGCTCTTGCCAGAGGTCAGGCAGCCTGCCAAGTGAAGTTTATCTTAACTGTTTCAAGAACAACTTTGAAGATGCTACCTGTGCCTTAGAAAATACACCTCAATGCCTGTTTTGTAAGACTTCTTAAGAAAAGTTACAAAGGATATTAAAATGCTTGAACTTTTCAGAGGCAAGCTAAGAGGCTAAACATGGTTGTGATAGATATCAAAGAAATTTATTAAGCAAGTAGAATTTTCCCCAAAAGGTAGGTCACACTGTAATTCCCATATTAATAAGTAAAAAAGTTAATTCAGTTCCACCTTTGGTCCTTCACTAACCCTTACTTTTTTGGACAGAAATTCCTACTTGAATGGCACCTCAAATTGTGAGGCAGATTTTACAACCTGTATCAGAAAGCACTGGCCAGCAAAGCCCATCTAGTCAAACCACATCTGGAGTAGTGTGTTCAGTTCACAGTCCCACTTTTTATGAAGGATATTGATGAGTTTGTGTACAGATAGACAAAGGCAAGTAAGATGATGGCATGGATACTTGACGCCATACCTCTAGATATTTGTAGAATGTCAAGACATGGTAGGACTCACTTGAGGTATAGTTGGGGGTTTACTTTGGCGGGTTGTTATGTAGTTGAATGATTAGACTTTATTTTAACCCAGAGTTTATAGTGGGATCCATGGGTAGATGGATGTTAAACGGAGGTCGATTTCAGTTCAATAATTTAGCCAAGTGGACCAGTCATTGATGTTTAAGAAACAGGGAGTTACTAAAGTGAGGTAGACCTAAGTTCTAGAGTCTATTTGATGGAATAAAAAATGCACATTCTAGATTCTCTTTTATTTTAGGTAAGATTATGTGATCATTACCATTCATCTGTCAAAACTTGTCTGAAACAACTAAGACAGCATCCTTGTGCGTGCCACATTCTTTCACTGAGGCCTGAGAAAAATGGGATTTTTTTTTTAATTAATGACCCCACTACCTCCCACCACTAGAACATGTGTGCACATATATGCTTATGTTTGCCTGTGAAAGAAAAGAAATGATTGAAGATGACAAACTCACCTGTTCAAAGGTGAGACATTAAATGTACTTTTATTGGCCATTAGCCAAATAATTGACTCCATTGTTTTAAGTATTATAGAAAGTAAGAATACCATATGTGTCAGAGGGCTCTTTTAACATTTGCTTTCTAATAGTTTATAATTCATACCTATGTGAGATTAGATTATGTCTACAATTGTGTTCAGCACAGGGGTGACTGAATGTTTTAGAGAATGTTACACATTGATATCGATCAATAATATACTAGGCACAGAGGATATAAACACAGAAGTAAAACAAGTTTCTGCCTTTAAGGAGCTTACTTTCTGTTGGGGGAAAAATATAAAGTTGTGTAAAAAAAAAATAGGTAAAAGGTGATGCTAGAAGAAGGGCACCAATAGCTGGTAGGATAAGGAAAGATTTTGTGTAGAAAGTGGCATTTGAACTGAGTCTTGTCATAGATTATGAATCCTAAAAGGCAGAGATGAAGAGGAAGTGCATTCCACACATGGGGGATGGCCAATGCAAAAGTATGGAGATTGGAAACTAATTACTATTTATGAAGAACAGTAGAGATGCCAATTTGACTGAACCATAGCTAGCATGAAAGGGAAGAAACCTTTAAATATATAACAAGGCTGGAAGGATAGTTTGGGGTTAGGCTGTGAAGAGGTTTTTTTTGAAAATTGAAATCATGAATCATATTTTTAGTTTGATGTGGTGGTTCCAAATTGCTGTGACCTAGCATCCCATCTAGATTTGTATAACACAGGAAAACAAATTGGTCACTCAACCCTTGTCATTATTTCATCAACAGAAATACAAAATTTCTCATTTAAATCCTAATGCTTTGCATGGTTATTTTGATTTGTTAGGGAAGTCTTTCTTCATTTTTCTGAAACTGTTTTTATCAAAATCATGTAAAAGTTAATAGTTTTACTACATTTATAATCAGTTCAATTCAATAGTATTTTAAAGTGCCTATCAATAAACATTTATGTGATGAATATAAAGTTTGAGAGAAAATTTCTGAGTAATTAATAATCAATTCATTAATTATGCTAGCAAATCATAATTAAATTGATGGTCAGGTCTCTCTCCATAACCATAGATCAAATATTGGAGATCCTTGAATGCTTAAATACCTTTGGAAAAGGACGTGCCCCTGACAGGTGAAAATCAACCCTGATTGGTGAACAGTTAATGAGTAGGTTGACATTTCTAATGAGTAGATAGGCTAAAAGTCTTCAGCTCCTCCTGCTGAGAATGTGACTGGATCATAAGACTCGGCTACCTCTAGCTATCAGGTCATAGGAATTGATTTCCACCCATACCAGTAAAGTTGAACAATTCGGGGGGAGGGGTTCCTAGGGCATGAATCCAATGCTTTTGGGGCTGCAGTTCACCTTGATTATATTGTATTTATACTTTGATCAGAAGAAAGCTCTCCTAGTTGGGTGGGGTTCTGCCCAAGTTTGAGGAGAATGTTCCTGGAAGATTAGGCCCATCTCATCATCAGTCCTGTTCTTCAGAGACTGACTGACTGGTCCCTGCATGATAAAATAGAAAGGAAAAAAAGCTCAATCCTAATTTAGTTTTTAATAATAGAAAAATAATCATTTCTCTCATTTATATTCCAGGGATTGTGTTAAGTGCTGTGGGTACAAAAAGAGGCAAAAGATAGTACCTGCTTCAAGGAGCTTAGGATCATTAGGATACAATATGCAAAAAAAATATATATGAAGCAAATTATATAGAGCCTAAATAGGAAATGATTAACAGAGGGAAGACCCTAGAATTAAGAGGGATTGGAGAGGGCTTCCAGTAGAAGGTGGAATTTTAGTTGAGATTTAAAAACAGGGGGAGATCAGTAGTCAGAGCAGAGGAGGGAGAGCATTGCAGGCACAGAGGACAGCCAGAGAAAATGCCTAGAGCCAGGAGATGGAGTGTCTTTTTCCTGGAACAGTGAGAAAGGTCAGTGTTACAAAGATGAAATCCTTCTTGGCAACAGATTTGGATGTGTGGGGACGAGAGATAGTGAAGAATCCTGTATGACTCTTAGGTTACAAACCTGAAGGACAAAGATGAAGGTGTTGCCCTCTACAGTAACAAGGGAAAGTTTAGGGGGAAAAGAATCATGAGTTCTGTTTTGGACATATTGAGTTTAAAAAATGAATGTTAAAATTGTCTTTACATGTAATTGGATAAAATTTTTTTTAAAAAATGTAATTAACTGCAGCTAGGTGGAGCAGTGAATAGAAAGTACTGTTCCTGGAGTCAAGAGAACCAAGAGTTCAAATATGACCTCAGACACTTGGCATTTACTAGCTGTGTGACCTTGGGCAAGTCACTTAACCCTGATTGCCTCACTTCCCCCCTTCAAAAAAAATTTAATTAAATAAAGGAAAGATAGTGAAATGAAATTTCATTGGTTTATAAAGTCAGAGATTGAGGTTGAAACCCTAGAGGCATATAGTATAATCCCTCATTTTATAGATGCGGAAAGAGATTATTGACTAAAAATATTTTGATTTTGTTTGAGTGGCAGAGACAAGACTTGGGCCTCGGATACCATTGT
Organism: Petaurus breviceps papuanus; assembly: GCF_028583685.1. NCBI lineage: Eukaryota > Metazoa > Chordata > Mammalia > Diprotodontia > Petauridae > Petaurus > Petaurus breviceps. The sequence goes on from NW_027185887.1 coordinate 8,498,977, forward strand.
ACCAGTGTGGGTTCTTTGTCTCAAGCTGTGCATTGCTTATCCTTGTCCTTTCATAAATCCTCCATAGAGGATCAACCCATGATGTTGGAGACTTTCCTCTAAATCTTTTAATATTTCGTTGATAATACCACTGCAACAAGAAGGGTAGCCGTCTTTTATCCACCACTCTTACTATGTGACCAGCCTACTTTCTTTGGGGGTTATATATGTCTTTGATTTCATCATTGTTATTTATTGTGCATAAGTCCTTGTTGATATGAAGCAACTTATTTACATCTACCATGCAACTTTCTATTGCTTTGGAAGTCATTTGCTATTGTGATTCTTCTGAGACTACTGTATTCCATGATTGATAAGACATATACCTTCTTACTGGGAGAATGTGAGCATTGAAAAAGTGGGTTTTGGTAAGAGGGAAGAGTTTGTACTTATTGAGCACACTGCATTTTCTTAAATATTAGCTAGCTGCTCTTATCTCTTTCAACTTTAGGGCCATTCATTGTCCTTTTTCAATTAGGTATATGTACTAATAAATTAAACTGAATCACATGTCCATCCAACCATATCATAATCTTGAAAATGTATATTCTTCATCCATTTTTTTTTCACTGTGTGAACTGCTAAACCAGTCTCTCTGAAGAGATAATGGGTGGACTATAACAACAATTTCCTAATTGGTGTTCTTGTGTATAGCTTCTTCTCTCTGTCTCTGCCACTCAAGGAAAATCAAAATCTTTTTAGTCATAATCTAAAATATAAACATAGCTACCAGAATATTCTAAGCATGTTGCTATCCTGTACTCTACTGTAGCTACATATAGGATAATATATGAACTCCTGAGCTTGGCATTTTTAAAGCATTTCACTCCAGTCTAACTTTGAAGACTTAGTTAACATTCCTCTCCTTCACATATTCTGAGTTCCAGACATACTGACCTATTTCCTATTCCCCCAAATTATAATTGCGTTCCTGTCTCCTTATTTTTCCAGAGGCCATCTTACATTCTTAGAAAGCATTTCCTTTTAGTTCTGCCAGTTATAATCCTTAGCCAAGCACAGACTCAGGAAAGAGAGTCAGGACACATCCACATTTGAGAGGTGATGTATTTGGATAATGAACCAGCAAACCGAGAAGGAACGGTCTGATGGGTAAGAGAAAAACCAGGAGAGAGTAGTATTCTAAGAAGCCAGAGAAGACAGGATGGTCAGCAGTGTTTTATGCTGCCAAGAGATCGAGACTCAGGAAGAATGAGAAAAACATCATTGGATTTGGCAAGTAAGCAATGAAATGAATAAAAGAAAAAGCATTAAAGGCTTATTACTATGTGGCAACAGCACAGATAGGTGGTGCAATGCATAGAGTGCAGGCCTGGAGAGAGGAAAACCTGAGTTCATATCTGGCCTCAGACATTAGCTTTGTGACTCCCGGCAAATCACTTAACCGTGTTTTGTCTTAGTTTTCTCTATAAAATGAGCTGGAGAAGGAAGTGGCAAACTACATCAGTGTCTTTGCCAAGAAAACCCCAAATGGGATCAAAAAGAGTTGGACATGATTCAGATAACTGAATAGCAACAAAATGTGGTACTGTGTTAAGCCTTAGGGATACAAATACAAAAACAAGGCAACCTTGGTGTCCAAAGGAGATACAATTCTAATACTAGAAGATAACACATATAGGAATCTAGAGTTAGCAGGTAGGAAGCAGAGGGACAGGTGGTAAGTGTGTTGTGGTGGCCTGGTTTGGAGATGGTTAGGAAGCGGTGAGGTGGCTTGGTCTTCATAAAAAAGATTCCAGAAGTTTGGATACTGCTAGAAGGGTCACACAAGGAAAGCTGCAGAGTTGGGAATAAGGATCACTGGGGAAGTCTGTGTGAGCTCACCCAAATTAACCTGAAGCCAGCCAACACTGTGATCAGAGAAGCTGCAAGTGAGCATGAGCTCTAGCAATCAGAATTCTGATCCTAGTCCCTGTGTGTCCGAACAGAAATGGGAAACAGAGCTATCCCCCAGAGGCAGCAGAGATATGGGGCTTGGCCATGCACTTCATCTAATACTTGGCTCAAATATGGTCAAAATGAGTACATGATTTAAACATAAAGGGTTATATAAGTAAATTAGGGGAGCAGGGAAAATTTTACTTGTTCTGTGGATAAGGAAAGAGTTTATAACCAAACAAGAGACAGAAGATCAAAAGAAGTAAAATGAATAATTTTGATTTCATGAAGTTAAAAGGGTTTTGCCCAAACAAAACCAATGCAGCCAATTTCCTTTTAATAGGAAAGCAGGCAACTGGGGAAAAATTTTATGGCAAATTTCTCTGGTAATGGCCTCATTTCTTAAATATATAGGAAACTGAGTCAAATTTATTAAAAAAAAAAAAAACTGCCATCCTCCAAATAACAAATGTCCCAACGATATTAACAGGTAATTTTCAGAAGAGTAAATCAAAGGTAGCAATTGTTATATGAAAAAATGCTCTAAATTGCTACTGACTAGAGAAATGCAAATTAAAACAACTCTGAGCTATCACCTCACATTTATGGGATTAGCTAACATGACAGAAAAGGAAAATGACAAAGGCTGGAGGGGATGTGGAAAATTAAGACACTAACACACTGTTGGTGGAGTTCTGAACTGATTCAGCTATTCTGGAAAGCAATTTGGAACTATGCCAAAAGGACTATAAAAGTATGTACTCTTTGACCCAGCAATACTACCACTAGGCCTGTATCCCAAAGAGATCAAATGAAAAGGACATATATGTACAAAAATATTGGTAGCAGCTCTTTGTTGTGGTGGCAAAGAAATGGAAATTGAAGGGATGCATATCAGTTGGAGAATGGCTGAACAAGTTGTGGCATCTGATTGTGATGGAATACCATTGTGGTGTAAGAAATGAGTGGGATACTTTCAGAAAAAACCTTGGAAGACCTATATGAACTGAAGCAGTGAAGTGAACAGAACCAGGAGAACAATGTAAAAGTAACAGTAAATATTGTAATAAAAAAACTTAGCTACTCTGATCAATATAATGGTCCAATTCCAAAGGACTCATGATAAAAAATTCTATTTACCTCCAGAGAGTTAATGATGACTTCTTTAGTGAAAATTGAAGTTTGTATTTTTTTACTTTATTTTTATTGCTTTTTTTTGGCAACATGGCTAATATGGCAATTTATTTTGAATGATTCCACATGTATAAATTGATATTATATTGCTTGCCTTCTTAATGGGGGTGAGGCTAGAGGGAGAGGATTTAGAACGCAAAATTTAAAAAATTTTAAAAAATGTTTGACATTAATCTCCTTCCCCTCCAAAAACAAAAGCACTTAGATCACAGAAGGGGACAAGACCAACTAAGCACCTGTATCATACAGGCAAGGGAGATTCCAGGAAGCTTGAGACCAGTGTAATATCCAACATGGAGATTGTCGTTGTCACAGCAGGGGATGAAACCAATTCCTGATTAGGAATCATTCAGGGAGAAGAAGAAAGGCTGACAGAGGTCAGAACCTCTGGTGGACAACCAGAAAAGTGGTTGAAAATAGATTCAGAGCAGATTGGCAGCAAACTACAGGGAAATGAGGTTTTTTTATAAAGCCTACTCAACCTGTACAAGAATGACTTGCCTGAATGCAAAGTCCTAATCCAAGAACTGAAGCTGAAAATATGTGAATACAGAAGAAAATTTCAAACAATAAAATAATATTATGGGTTAAAATAAGCCCCGCAGGTAAATACAGATGAAGAGAGTAACCCCACCACAACTTCAAGCAGAGCTTCAGAGGAAAAAAATGGTTTGAATACAAGAACTCCAATGGTTACTAGACATAATGAAATGAGATTTTAAAAATTATATTATAAATGAAATGAGAGTTTAAGAGGAAAAATATTGAAAGGAGGTTGACTATCTTAGGACAGAAAGTGAAAAACCTTAAATAGTATATTACCTAAAAAACAGAATGGAGAGAACCTAATCACTCTAAGAGACAAGAAATATTAGAACAAATTGAGAAGGTTTAAAAAAAATTAGAAGAAAGCTCCAGGTATCTTCTATTCAAAACAACTGATCTGGGAAATAGGTCAAGGAAGAAATAATGTAAGTGCCCTTAGACATCCTGAAAAGCATAACCATACAGTTACTTAAACTCCATGTGTTAAGAAATCATTTAAGAAAATTGCCTTGATTTATAAGAGCTAGAGGATTAAACATAATGTTGATAGCATGAACTTCAGAGGAGGGGGCGGAAAGATTGTTGAGTGAGGGGGACAACCCAAGGTTTTAGAAATGACTCTGTAACACAGAAGACCAGTGTGACAGGAAGTATGAAAGAGGATGCAGTCAGTGCTATTTATTATGGCATGAGCTAGTATGATCTATGTGAAACCAGGTTTCTGAGGGCTAAAAGGTTGGAAGGAAGAAGACAGGAAGAGATCTAAAATAAAGGAAAGATTGTTAGTTATGAACTGGGAATCCAAAGGATGTAATGGATAAGGGGGCCAAAGCTGAAGTGAGACATCCCAAGGTTTTGGCCTGGGGAAGATAGCAATGGGAGACGTGAGGTGAGGGAGGGAATGGTTTTGGGGGAAAAAGGTTATATTTTTTTCTGCTTGCTAATCAGGTACAGAAGCTAAAGCAGCAGCCATAAAAACCTTGTAGGATGGAGGATAGAAATGACCAAAGGTCTCTAGTTGCTTCCCTCCTACCAGTAGGGAGATTTCTGTTATTTGCACTGAATTGGAATAATAGCATTGAAGAAATTTTATTCAACAGATTAGCTAACTATTTTTCTCTGTTTCTCTAGGAGAAAGTATTATCCTTTTGTCTACTAAGTAGTTTGTTCCAAGCAACACTTTTTTCCTCTAATTTCTATACTCAGAATCTTTGCTTTCATCAATGCAAAATGCTCAGTGGGATAGTTTCCCTTTATTTTCTAAACATTTATCAAACATATGCAAGTGCTAATAGGTATGGATTAAATAAGAAATGTAGAGTAGAGCCACTGTTATGAAAAACTTTTGTCCCCAAAAAAGAACGTTTGATATTAGCTGTTCAATTTACAACTCATGATCTATATTGTGTTGCTGCATGCTTTTATGTTAACACCTAAAATTAAAGAATTTGTGTGCATAACACTATTATCTGATGTGCCTGTTCCTGTGTGTCAGATGTTTAAGGTGTTGCTTTTAAGTAGTTGAGGATTTAGCTGCCACTAAAGGTTCATAATATAATATATGCATGTATATAGACAGATATATACTTATGAACACACTATATTTATGTGTACATATGTGTGTATGATAGATCCAAAAAGATCTTACTTAATGGAAAAAGACTTTGGCATCAATATCACTAGAGTGGTGAGTACCTTGGACCAGAAGGCCAGTTAAGATGTGTTTACAATAATCTAAGTGAAAGGTGATGAGGGCCTGCAGCAGGGTGTTGGCTCTGTGAGTGGAAAGAGGGCAACAAGGGGAGGCCAGGTAGCACAGCGAGTAAGAGCACCAGCCCCAGAGTCGGGATGACCAGGGATCAAATCCAGGCTCAGACACTTAGCACCCACCCAGAAACACCTGGCCGTGTAACCTTGAGTAAGTTACTTAACCCCAATTGCTTAGGGACGGCCAGGTGGCTCAGTGAGTAAGAGCACAGGCCCCAGAGTCAGGATGACCTGGGATCGAATCTGGGCTCCGATACTTAGCACCACACCTAGAAATAACTGGCCGTGTAACCTTGAGCAAGTTACTTAACCCCGATTGCTTTAAAAAAAAAAAAAAGAGGGCGACATATATAGATGATTTTCTGAAGGTAGAAATGACAAGAAATCACCACCAATTTGATATATGAGAAGTTGAAAGTAATACCAAAGTTGTTAACGTGGGAGACTAGAAGAATTTCAACAGAAATGTGAAAGTTTGGAATAGGGGAGGGTTGGGAAAAAATGAGTAAAGTTTCAGACATGTTGCATTTGAGATGTGTCCAGCACATCCAGTTTGAAATACACCATAGGAAATTGGTAATGTCTTCTCAGGAAAGAGAGACTGGGGCAGGTTATATATGTATAGATGATAAGTCATCTGCATAGAGATGGAGTTACCAAGAGGGAAACTCTAAAGCCAGAGGAGAAATAGGCTTTGGGCAGAACTTAAGAGAACTGTCACAATTAAGGAGAGCTTTTTGGTTAATGAGACAGCAAAGAAGACAGAAGGGTGGCCAGAGAAGTAGAAGAAAGAACTCAGAAGGGAGTAGCGTCACAAACCCAGAAACAGAAAGTGTGTGGGCAGCTGGAAAATGTGATCACCAGTGTCAAATGCAACAGATAGGTCAAGAAGGATAGGGACTGAGGAAAGACCATTAAATTTGACCATTTCAAGGTCATTGGTAACTTTGGGGAACAGTTTTAGCTAAGTGATAAGGTCAGAAGCTAGATTGCAAAGAGTTGAGAAGAAATGGAGGCAGGCAGTATAGATAGCTCTTTTATTTATTTTTATTTTTTTAAGGAGTTTGGGAAAGGGAGGAGTTGCTTGAAGGGAGAATAGGGTCTAGTGAAGGTTTTGTTGTTTTTAAGGATAGAGGAAGCTTGGCCATTTTTGAAGATGGAAAAAAACTAATAGATAAGAAAGAAGAGAGAAAGGGAGGACTCATTCTGCTAGAGAAGACAAGGGGGATGAGCTCAAGGGCACATGAATGTGTTGGGGTTGACTTTGGCAAGGAGAAAGTCCACCTCCTTTTCAGAGACTTGGGAAAAAAACAAAGGTGTAATAAATAAGATGAAGAGAATGGAAAAAGTGAGAACTCACATTTAATTGCCACAATTTTCTCAGCAAAGTAAAAATTAAAATCCTCAGTTGAAAGAGAATAGAGGAAAGTTATAGGATGCTTGATTTGGATTGACTTCTTTGGGAGTAAGAGAGGGAGTTAAAGTTGAATAAAAGGACTACCTTGCAGCTGAAGGCCCAGTGCAGATCGGTATGTATGGCTTTGTGGGATCATCAGTTCCCCCCGCTTCCTTCATTAGAGCAAAGCTTGGATAAACTATTTTTCAGTTATGTTGTAGAGGGAATTCTTTCTTGGATATAGGTTGGACTAGGTGGGCACTGAGTTCCCTTTCCAGTTGAGAAATTTTATGAATTTGTGAAGTCAGATTCCTAAGAAGTGAAGCTTTAGGCTTCACTCAAAACCCAAGGCATGTAAATTGCATGGAATTAGTAATTGCACTCAGGATGGTTTTTTAATGAGCATTAACCAAAGAAAATATTTTTACAGTTATTTGTTAAATAGAACTTCTTGTGTCTGCTCAAGTGCTATATAGACTCCTACTATGTAACATTTGTTATAATGAAATTTTACCTGTAAAAATCCAATAAATAATTTTGGTCCTTATTTCCAACTAGGGAAATAAGCCATTTAGGTGAGGAAATTTATGAAACTTTTCCAAAAACACATCTAGAAACACATGCACCCACCAATTGAGAATCAGTTATTGCTTATAAGTTGATCTCTTCATTTTGCATATGTCCTACCACGGGAATGTAAATATTTTACAATTGCCTTATTGTTCCAGCTAATAAAAATGTAACATCCATTAACAAGAACAAGGTAACTAATCAGCTTTAAGAGAATGAAACAAAATTCTTTAAAAAGGGCTTTTTCCACATAATTTCTTTCCTAGTTTTGGAATGCTGAGTTAGCCAAGATAGTTTATGTTGTTTGGTAGCATAAATATTTGTCATGGCAAATAAAATATTTTCCTTTCCTACCTAATTTTAAAAATTCAGATTATATCTTTTCCATAAAGTAAAAAATGTTCAGCAGGTTTCAGAAATGGTTGTCTGTTGGTGCAAGGGAAACATGAACTCACTGGATTTTCAAAATTAGTAAGAAGTTAAAAAAAAAAAAACCTAAACTTCTTCTTTGCAGCACAAGACCAGTAGCAATTTTTTTTTAAATCTCTTTAAACAAGGTAATTATGTTTATGTGCCAAGTGACCAATCTAACCGTTTCTTCCCTGGGAATGTTGTTATGCTTAGCTTTTTAAAAAGTTAATAGGTTGTGTACTTCCCACTGATTTAGAGAAATATAATTAAGATAAAATTTTTATGAAAATTGGATTCTTTTCCAGAAAAGGCCTAATTGAGTAATTTGAATACTGCATTTGTGTGTGTGTGTTTGTGAGTCCTAAGAACTGTATTTATTTTCATTATTTTATCCCAAAAGAGATTTCATCTTAAGTAGAGATATGTATTGACCTGGTGCTGTGTCATTCTCTAAAATATTTTAAAGTAACAAAGACAGAATTCATTTTTCCTTTGACTTACTTCTGTTTATTGCTTGATATCACATAAAAATCTTGTCACCTAAAAATCTTCCTTCACATTTTCCACATATAGTCATTCTGGGTGGCTCATCATAGTATTATCTATCTGTTACCCATATTAGAGTTTAAATTGTGTACTCTGTCATATCTTTTTTTTTTTTTTTTGGAGCTAGGTTGATGAATGAAAGAGATGTTGTTAAAAGAAGCATCTATCCATTAACAAATGTTCTTTTACTCATAGATTGGCAATTTGATTTCTGCCTTCATTGGTAAATTGATTCTGCTGTCTGCGAGGTTACCACTCATCTCTTAATTGCCAAATTGCCCTTTCTCGGTTTTCAGCCTTCTTGACCTCTGCAGCATTTTGTTCTGCTGAGAACTCCCTATTCCTGGACACGATATTCATCCAGGTTTTAATGACAGGGCTTGCTCTTTACTGTTCCTCCTATCTATGTGGCTGTTCCTTCTCAGTCCATGTTGCTAGATCACTTATTCATGTCTACCCCTCCTCTAACCTCCCCAAGGTGTGGGTGTACACCAAAGCTCTGTCCTTGGTCCTTTTCTCTGAATACTCTCTTGGTGATTTCACTAGTGCCCATGGTTTTAACTATCATCTCAATGTCAATGCTTCATAGAGATCAGCCAGATGACAGTTGAAAAAAGGATGTAGGATTTTTTAGCAAGAACATCATTGGTCATGGTAGAGGGTGCTTCTTGTAGCACATATAAAGTGAAAAAAACCTACAAAGAATTAAGGAGCAAGTTGTGAGTTGACTTTGGCTAGGCAGAAAGGTTGGGGGCTGATAGGTGGCAAAAGGATATAATCTAGGACTTGGAGTCAGGAAAACCTGAATTTAAATCCTGTCTCAGACACTTAGTAGCTATGTGATCCTGGCTGGGTAAGTCACTTAACCTTTCTGTGTCAAGTCCCAATTTCCTCTTCTATAAAATGGGGATGATGATAATAGCATGTACCTCAAAGGGTTTTTATAAGGATCAAATTCACACAATAAAATATCTGAAGTGCTTTGCAAACCTTAAAGCACTATGTAAATGCTAGGTGTTATTATTGGCGTCCTTGTTCAAGGTTGAAAGAAAAGCTGGAGCAGAGGGATGACATTGAAAATGAACTTTATATGTGAGTACAATAAGGAAACCAGAGTGGTTAAAATAGAGGGTTTGTGTTAGAGAATAGTGGATGATAAAGCTGGATAGGTAAGTTGTTGGGCCAGACTAAGTAGGGGTATATTAGGATCTTAGATGTCATGTCAATTCAAATGTGGAGGTTCCTTTTGTCTGGGAGTGATATGGTGAAACACATTGATAGTGCACATAATAGTTTGGATTGAAGAAATTAGATTCACCACTATCAGTTATTAATGCTATTATCATTATTGTATTAGCCAGGTATAAGGTGATGAGATCCTGGTTTAGGATGAGGATGGAGTAGAGAGAAAGTTATGAATCTCAGGCATTGCTAGGACCATTGTAACAAATGAATGAAAAATGAAAAGGCAGTTTGGTGTGGGCTAATTACAGTTCATAGCTAATATGTTTTGCAAATTCAACCCTGTCATTCCACAGAGATTCTTAGGCAATAATATTGGTATTAACTGCTGCTATAGGTTAAATTGATCTATTCATTATATAAAATTCTCTGACACTTAAATGGTTCCTGATGGAAAAATCTCAATAATAACTGCTATATTTTCACATTGCCATATTTTCCTTATTCAAGTATAGCAGCTGTTCTCTCAGTGTGACGCCAGTATGATCTGGTAAAAAATCTCTTTTCACATAATTGCCTCTTCCTCCCCCTGAAGTATTAACCATAGTATACTCATATGTGAATTGCATAAGAGATGTGTCTTTTCCTCAGAACAAAGTATGTGTTTTTAATGAGATACTGATTTGCCGACCCTAATTCTTATCTTTAAGATATTGAAATGTGAATGAAGCAAGTTTATACAATGCCAAAGACATTCTCTTCTCTTTAGAACATTACACTGGTTCTTCTACAAATATCGGTGTTTTAACTTCTGTAGTGAAAAGAGCACTAGATTTAGGAGAAGCTTTGATTTGATTGTAGGGTCTGATATTTAATAGCTTTGTGACCGCGGAGAAATTATCCATGCTCTCTGAGCCTCATTTTCTTTATCTATAAAATAGGACTATAATACCCACTGTATTTACCTTATAAGCTTGTTTACAGAGCAAAATAAGATCATGTATATAAACTTGGTGCTAAACAAATATCAGCAGTTATTATACCTGGTTTACATTAATATTTCTGATTCTTTGTGTAAATATTTTCTTGATTCTCAATTCTTTCTGTGATGTATTCTTACTTTATTTAGTAAAGAGTTTATATATATCGAAAATAGCAAATCTTATTGCTGTGTTTTTGGTGGTATGATCAGATTTGTGAACAATGACTTTTGACATTACTTTTACATCAGCAGATGTTTCTTTTGTTACTTTTTCCTCTGCATTGTCAACACTAATCCTAATAATTTAACTACATATTTTCAGTAACAATTGAGAACCTGTAGTTAATTTGAAAAAGACATGATTCTCCATATTACTTTAATTGTACTTATCTAGCATGTCTAATAACAGATTGAATAGTTTTTCCTTTTCTTCTTATGGATATGATTACTACTAATGCCCAGCAAACAGGAAATACATGGTGAGTCTTTGCTGACTCCTACATTTTTTATCCACATGAAGATTTGTGGGGACCAGAAAGCTGTGTACTTATAGCAAAAACTAGCTCATCACATTCCAAGCTTTGCACATATTACTTAAAGTATTTTGAGGAAAGCACATACCTGTATTACTACTTCTCACAACAACTAATAATTTCTTATTTTAAGGCCAAATCCATTTTTAAAATGTTAATTCTGTGACAGTTCTATTATAAACATATTCCCCTATATTCTCTTTTGATAATCAGCCTCTGATGTGTACTGAAATAAAGTGAATGTCTGTCCCAAGCTTATTATTTTCTGACCTCGTGTTAGAGTACTCCAGGATTGTCTTGGAACATATTTTTTCTTGCTTGTTTTGAGAAGTATGTGATTTTAGCATAAAAGTCATAGACTTTTGCCCAACTGCAGTTTGATTCTAAACAGATAAGTGGTCTCTCATTGTTTTTTTGAAAATTAACAAAAATGAAGCAACATTTTTATGCCCTAATAAAATAGAGACATTATGGAGAACATATTTCATTTTGCCATGAAGTCTCACTCACCTACTTGCATGCACATTGAATAATTGACTGAAAATAGAAGAAGTAGTTCATAGGTCAATATACTGAAAATTCATTTCATCATACCTTATGTAGATTAAATCACTTTCCCGCTCCAACATTGGGTAGGGATGGGGTGTGATGGAAACCCAGGACATTATTTTCTTGACAATGGCTATGTTCCAGCCACTTTATTTTTATTATTTTTTCTCAATTCAGTAAGTTTTACTTATAATATTTGTCATTTGAAGTTGCCCATATAGCCTTGAAGGAAAGCTCCCCTGTGTTTTTGAGAACCTGAATTGGTTTCTTCATATTACATCTTCACACAAGAGAGCACATAGTCACATGATCAGCCTAATGCCTTGCATATACACTACCATGCTTTTTTCTTCATCCTTCTCTCTTCTCTGACTCTTATCTTATCCTCACAGTCCTGTCCTGAACTCCTTCATGCCACAGTAGTAGGGACACTGCCCTGAGCACACTGTTGCTGTAGTGTTCTTCACTCTCTATGTATTCCTCCCCAAAATAACATTGCAAGGCCAGGGAAAGAAAGCAGGTGGTCCTGGGAGAACTGGGAATGGTGTATAGAAAAGCAGAATGGAAATGATGCTACATACCATTCTTTACCCCTTCTATGCAATATGAGGGAGGAAGTTAGACTCTAAGGTATTTCAGATGATCTATTTTTTATCATGCCTATTTGTATATTTATCTTCCTTTTCCTCTCCACCTACCCCCTGATTATAAATCTAATACCATCTTATTCAATACTGAAAAGCCCTCTTCTATCTCCTTACCACTACTGTTGCACAGAGGCCAAATTTTTTAAAACCACTTTTTTATTTCAGTAAATAAATATCTGTTAAATGAATCGTTTGGCTCCATGTAATTCATTTGTTTAGAGTAAACAGTTCAGTTATCCTATTCTGAAATTATACTAAAGTTTTAGTTTTAATACTTTATAATTAAATTTGTATGAAAAAGGTTTTTTCCCCCTTCAGTGATAGTTATCTTTGAGTTTTTATGTTAACCAGGAATAGCTACATCATGAACACATTTTCATTTTTTAAAAACCACACATTTGAAATGGGTGTTTTGAACAACTGTGCTGACCTGTAACAAAGCATTTTCTGTCAAAGCCTTTTTGAATGGTGTCAAATATGTAGTGTGAACAAGGCCAAAAACACTAGGTTAGAACATTTTCTCCTCACTATTGCTTCCTTATGCCATGTTGAAACAAGCTTAATGAGGGGAAATTTTTTGCATAATTTACTTTGTATTTTAGTAGCTTAGATTAAATGGTAGTATCCCAAATGGGAATTTAGCAGTTATCTTCTGCCTGTTATGTTTTATTTTGTTTCACCTTTGAAAAACAACCTAGAGGAGGTAGGGATATAAAATATGCATTTACTTTGGTTCTAAATGTTTATTGGATACTATTAGATTCTATGTCATCTTTATTTGAAATTTTTAATAAAAAATTAATAAAAATGTATCTAAGCTAGAGTTTAGAATGTAGGATATTTGGATGGTGCTGTCTTTATTGCCTCTTTTGAACTCATGCATTGCAGGCTGATTATAATGCATGTTGCTGAGCTGCTGATGAGATGTAGATTACTTTTCTGCTTAAATTTGAACTGTTTTTACTATTTATTAATATCTGTCATGAGACAGGCAGAAGAAACTCAAATTTGTCAGATGACCTACCTATCTTTAAGAACCTTACAGAAGAGTTAAAGAAAGGAGGAAGTTAAAACTCATGGCTAAAAGTAAATGAGAACAGTTTTTATTTAAGGTACCGTAGAACCATGCCAAAGATCATAAACTCAGCTATCTTGCTTATTCTGTACCCTTATTCCTTTATCTTCCTTTTCTGTCTCTTCTCTTACATTTCCATTTTCTTCCCTTCCTTACTTTTCCTGGCTAATGTATTTTTCCTGGTTTTGTCTCCCCTTATTATCCATTTATCAGACTTCCTTTTCTTTTTACATTTCACCTATATAATAAAACTAATTCAGAACTTAAGGTTTTATATAGGCATCTATGCTAGTTAGACTTATATATCATTGGCTATAATTTAATTAGAACTATATCATGATGATAATAGTTAATGGATCATACTTTGAGGTTTACAAAGAAAATTATGTACATTATTTTATTCTTCAGCAACTCTGTTGTAGTAGAGTCTAAATATTATTCCCACTTCACCATCTATAAATATCTAACATTGCTAGTTAAAAAAAATCTCAACAGAATCTGTTCATATGGAGCAGAAGTGACATGTGACATCTATTTAAAATAAGCAGGCATACAAACATTTCTACTGCTGGGAAAAAAAAAAAAACAACACCTTATTTTGTATGTAAATGCTGACGGGTCATTCCCTGACAGTTAAACTCATCTAAAATGAGAAAGACACTGTTTTCTAATATTTTTAACGTTTGCCCATAGACAATAGAAATTGTGTAATAATTTTGGATTACCATATTGAATATTTTCAGTTGGTGACTTTAAGCTATATAAACAGATGGTTTTATTTTGTTAAAAATGTTCTGCCAGCAAAACCTGACCCATATTTCATTGTGGAATTATTGTGGAATCTTGGTTCTTTAGCAATTTGTTCTTCATCTTAACATCGATAGTAATGATAGTGTTTACATAATAAGAGAATAAATTATTCAACAGATTTATATTTAAATAATCTTTATTTTTAAAATTTTGGAATGAAGTTCTCTGTAGGGGAAATATGCTCAGAGTAGAATCCTGAAGAGTATAAAATCCCTGCCATTTGTCTGTATAAACACAAGATAGTGACATCCAGTCATCATTATCTTCATTTAGTCTCCTTGCCTCAACTCTCTCCTCCCTGCATTCCACTTTCTAAACAACATCCTAAGTGATTTCCCTAAAGCTCAAGTCTGACCTTGGCATTCCTCTCTCAGTAAACTTTGGTGGCTCCTAGTTACTTCTTGAATCAGATAGAATCTATAAGTATGCATAGAATGGTCCAGAAAAACTGTCCCTTTATTGTTCCTTACACTTGCCACTTCATCTCTCTCTGTGCTGACTGTCCCTGGTGCATGGAATGAACTTCTTTCAGAATACCCAAACATCACCATTTACACAAACCTTTTCTGAATTCCCCCCACTGCTTGTGCCCTTTCCCCAAATTATGTACATTTTGTTTTCCAAGGCTAGAGGGCAAGTACTGTTTCACTTTTGTTTTTTTTTGTAGCCCCAGAACCTTACACAGTACCTAGCATATAGTAGGCACTTTAATCTGTGCTGATTGATTACTCGGTATCTAAGGGTTTTTCTTCAGTGTACACCTTCTACCAACATAGTTCTTAGTTCCTCTATGTCTTTGTAAATGGTCTTTTGACAGTTTCTGTGCCTGAAAAAAAAAATTCATCTCTTATGTGCAGCCTTGTCATGAGCTTCTCCAAACCAAGCTAGTGTATTCTCAATTGACAGATATTAGTGTGTGTGTGTGTGTGTGTGTGTGTGTGTGTGTGTGTGTGTGTGTGTCCCGCCCTTACCTCTCTTGTCCGGTTGTTTCCCTGCCCCCCCCCGGCAACAGCCTATATAAGTATTTAGTCTAAAGCAAATGCACAAAAACTTAGCCCAGTTCCTCGAGGAAAGCACCATAGATCAGTTTGAGTACCAAAAAACAATTTGACTATTTCTCTTTGACAGTAGCAATCTAGTGATACCAGATTTCTTACATTAAATGTTCTATCTCTTCTTCTGCAAGACTCAGTCATATAAAATATTAGGACATATCAATACTTCTGTACACAATTCAGTAATACAAATCGTATTAGTCAATTAGGTCTATCAGTGGATAAGTTCAGCCAAATAAATTCCAATAAGACATTTTAGAATGAACTTGATTTTCTTTTCTAAACATCCTGTTAGTCTTCTCAGGAAGGCTTTTTGGTTTTATACTTGACTTGTAATGATAAGGGAATTTGAAGATCTTCCCTGTCCCTTAATGGACCTTACTTGGAGCCCAGCAAGAGAAGCTTACTTAGAGGAGGCTTGTTTTTCAGGAAGGTCCACACCTTTTGGTACTTTGTAATTAGGCAGTAGGTCATGAAGGTTGTGATGTCCTTTGACCTTGAAGAAGACCATATATACTCCGAGGTGAGGTTTTGCTTTGGGGCTCACTTAGGGGAAGAGTTGTGTGATTTGGTCAGATGAGACTCTGGGCAGCCATTGAAGCCCCTGGCATTGAAAACCCAGATGTTGCTTTTCTGTCTGGTAACTATTTATGTATGTAATGTTCATACAGCTAGAAGCCCTGTCTGTTGGTCTGTTGAATTGTATTATTTTCTCTGTATTTTTTGTCTGCTTGTAATTTCTGTTTGTATTTTCTGAAGCTCAGGGTGCTGACTTTTTCCTCTCCTGAACTAAGTGAAAGTTAGTTACATGCATACATACATACATACATGTTTGATTAAAGTAAGATTGTTAACCCCTTTTGAGTTGCTTTCCTTTAGAAAAGCAGATCAAAGAACCTGTGCTAGAAGCCATCCTGGGTATGCTAGGGTGCTTGCTGTTATAACACCTAATAATAAAATCTAAACATAACCAAAATGACATTGAAATGAAATTTGTCTGCTTAGCATAAAATGTTTCTATGTTTTCTGTTAACCATGTGAATATATGGCTATGTTAAGAGTAAACTAACATACTGTTTTATTTCTAATGTAACATTAGCTTAAAATCATCTCATTAAGATGAGATTTGATACATTTTTCTTTATCATATATTAGAATATTTTACCATATAGACAGACTCTCAAGGGATGGACCATGTATGATTCCTTCCTTCTGGGCAATATTGAAGTCAACAAATATATAAAATAACCCTCCTGAATGATATTACTTTTCATGCCTCTTTTATCAAAATTATAACAAGCTTTGATTGCAGCTGCCATATATTGGGTTTTTAGTTACTTATTGCTTTGGGCCTTAGTTTTCAACTCATCTCTAAAGTGAAGGGATTATAAAATGGAGCACATTAGCAGTGTGAAACACAAATAGTAATGGACCACTAAACCATCTTAGCAGACCACATATTGAAAATTACATATTATCTAGGTTCTGTTGTGTTTTTATTTATTTTCTTAAGTATTTCCAAATTAGCTTTTAGTCGGGTTTGGAAAACATTGGAGTATTACTGACTTCATTGGGCCCAAAATCCATGTGTTTGACACATCTGGAGTAGATGGTCACTTTTAGCTAAGAGTATATGACCTGACTTCAGGTTAAGATGGTGCAATGAAAAGTCCTAAAGGACCTAGCTCTCCCACAAGAATCCCAGGAAAAGAACACTAAGTAGAATAATGGGCAAGAAGAAGAAAAAAAACTAGTAAGTGTTCTCCATCCACTCCAGAATTGCCCAAGAAGACAGTTAGAAGCCTGTGGTATCACAAAGAGGGACCATACCAGAATAGGTTGAAGACAGCATAAGCTCCAAATAGGGCCTGAAGCCAGTGATCTGATTAAAATGTCCTGAAACCTGGGAGCTCTATAAGCAAGGATGGAGATATCTTTACAGGGAAAATTAAGGGGTAGGGAAGTCAGTCAGCACAGGCTCTTGCAAATGAGCACTGAAGCCTACAGAATCTGGACCCTGGCCTGTAAGAATAACAGTAATGGACAGAGCTCCTATTCAACCCCCA
Organism: Petaurus breviceps papuanus; assembly: GCF_028583685.1. Classification (NCBI taxonomy): domain Eukaryota; kingdom Metazoa; phylum Chordata; class Mammalia; order Diprotodontia; family Petauridae; genus Petaurus; species Petaurus breviceps. The sequence goes on from NW_027185887.1 coordinate 8,516,241, forward strand.
TAGCTCCCTATACAGGGAGACAGGTTCTATCAGTGCTCATTTCAGAGCACTTGGGGGCATAGCAGTAGACATACCATAGCTTAACAAATCATCACACATTCCAGGGAACTGTTGGATTTCTGAGATCAGCCTAATCTGTCTTCTCTGACTGGGACAGCAAGGGAGCAGAATGAAAATGTGATGAAGAATTGTCAAAGGAGAAAGAGACAGTGACTGACAGAAGCTAATACCTGTGTTGGGCTAACTAGAAAGGAAGTTAGAAGCCAAGGATTACAGTGTGTGGAGCCTAATATAAACCACCCCATCCAGAAGTATAACAGTATCCAAACTACAGTGAGGGCAAGCTTCACTCCCCATCCAAAATTATGGAAGGACGCAGAGTCTGGCCTTTGTACAAAATCACAGTCTAGCAACTAAGACTAGAGGCAGGAATTATCAGAGCAACATATGGAACACAATGAAGAAATACTGTGAGTTAAGAGAAGACAAAGAGAAATCTAAAAGATAAAAGTAATTTCACAAGTCCAAGTATGGTTGCAAGGGGGGGAAAGGAATGGTTTGGCCACAAGTATTCTAAAAATGGCTAGACAAATAAGGTAAGAAATTAAAAATGAAATTTGAGGTCTTGAGGGAAAAGTTGGAAGAATAGATCACTGAAAAAAAAGTCTGTACATGGCAGACTGCTTTTTTTTCAAGTGTGATAGAACAAAGAGAACTAAAATATTAGAACAAAGTAAAAAAAAAAAAAACTGAAAGGTTAGACCGTATTAAGTATCTATATCAAATACAACTTACCCTGGAGAGAGTTAGAGAATTTAAGAATCATCAGATACCATGAAAAAGATGGCCATTCAAAGAACCTGGATATCATATTTCTAGACATAATAAAAGAAAACTTTCCAGATCGATTAATACCAAAGGACAAAGTGAAACTAGAAGGAACCACTGTCATTTCCTATAAGAAGTACCATATAGAAAACAACCAGGAATATCTGTGCAAAAATTCAGATCTTGTCAGTCAAAGAAAAATACTTCAGGAAGCCAGAAAGAAAGTTCTAGTACCAAGGAGCCACTTACCAGATCATGAAAGACTATACTGCAGCTACCACAAAGAAGAGGAAATCTTGGAATATGATTTTCAAAAAGGCAAAAGAGCTAGTTATTAAAACTAAAAATAAATTATTGAGAAAAAAAATGAATATAAGCCTACGGGGGAAAATGTGACCCTTTAATAAGAGAACTTTTGGTGGGGTGGAGCCAAGATGGTGGAGTAAAAGAAGGAACTTGCTTGAGCTTGTCTCCCAGTTGCCTCCAATACCTGTAAAAAATGACTCTAAATAAATTTTAGAGCTATAGAACCCACAAAATGAGAGAGTGAGATACATCTTGAGCTGAAGTCAGCCTGGCAGCATGACAGGAAGTGTCTATTGCACCCGGCTGGGAGCAGAGTGTAGTTCAATGTGGGCCATGCCAGCAAAGACCAGGCCAGAGGAGAACTCAGGTGACTGAATCATTGACATCTGTGACAGTTTCCAGACTTCTCAACCCACAAATGCCAAAGAGAAAGTAAAAGGGCAGTGGGAAAACTCTGTTGGACCTGGGTGAAAGAGGAGTGCAGTCCAGCTCCACTCTGGGGTGGCAAAGGTGGGGGAGGTTGCAGTGGCAGCAACAGCAGCAACAGCAGCTGCTTCTGGAGCTTCAGACCCACAGATGGTGGGGGGGGACCAAGCTGTTGATCAGAAGGCAATCACAGGAATATCTTTGCTGACTCTGAGGCAGGAATCTTTTGCTTTTGCTCTGCTTGGATCTGGGTTGCAGCCTTGGGTGGTAGTCCTAGGGTGAAGAGGAATACTAGCAGACAGAGCTTGTGGCAGCTGTGGAGAGAGAGTCCTCCTCGCAGTTCTGAGGTAGGTGCCCAGAAGTAACTCTGACAACAGCTACACAAAACCCCAGAAATTTGAGACACAGCACTCTCCACTCTGGAAGCAGAGTTCTGCCATGACAAAGAGTTCAAAAGTCAAATAATTGGGAAAATGATCAAACTGAGGGAAAGAAATCAAATTAGAATCCCTCTTTGGTGGCAAAAAAGATCAAAACATAGAACCAGAAGAAGACAACAAAGTCAAAACTCGTACATAAAAAGCCTCTGAGAAAAATATGAATTGGCCGCAGGTCATAGATGAGTTTGAAAATCAAGTAAGAGAAGTAGAGGAAAAATTGGGAAGAGAAATGAGAGTGATACAAGAAAATCATGAAAAATGAGTCAAAAAAGTATTGAAGAACATAATACCTTAGCTAACTCAAATGACAAACGAGGTACAAAAAGCTAATGAGGAGAAGAATGCCTTAAAAAGCAGAATTGGGGGGCAGTCAAGATGGCAGAGTAGAAACAGGACTTCTGTGGGGCTTCAGGTTCCACCTCCCCCAATTCATGTGAAAGGGGACTCTGAACAAACTTTGGAGCAACAGAACCCACAAAATGACACAGAGAAGCTAACCTCCCACTGAGGACAGCCTGGCAGGCTGGCAGGAATCAGCCAGCACAGCACTCTGGGAGTTGAGCCCAGCCCCACTCCAGCTGGAGGTTTTAGGCCCAGGGAGGGCCTGACCAACTACCAGCTGAGGGACTTCAGATCACCAGCAGCTGTGAGGGTTTCCAGAATTATCAACACATAGATACTAAGGACAAAGTGAGAGGTCAGTGCAGTGTGGACTTTGGGATCCAGTAGTTGGGTGTGTGGTTGGCTTTGGCCCTGGGGCAAGAAGCCACTGAGGCGCTGTGGCCGTGCAGCTGCCTCCACTTGGCAACTTCAGCTCCTCGCCTGAAGACTATAGGGGCACCAAGCAACCAGTCTGAGGGGTAATCGCTCTTCCTTTAACCTGCTTGGATCTGGATTGTGTTCTAGGGTGGAGGTCCTGGGGTGTGAGACACCTTGCCAGAGCGTGTGGAGGCTTCAGAGAGGTCACCCAATTAATACCTTCGGCAGCTGAGAAAACTGCAGTGTTTGGGACAGAAGCTCCCCTGTCTGGTGGCAGAGTCCTACTGTGGCAAAAAGCCCAAAAGTCAAGTAATTGAGTGACGGCATGAACAGGCAAAGGAAGCAAAATAAACAGAGCAACCCAGCGTTACACTCCTATTTTGGCAACAAAAAGGATCAAAGCATGGAACAGGAGAAAGACAGTGAATTCAGAACTGCTGCACCAAAAGCATCAAAGAAAGCTACGAGCTGGTTACAGGTCATAGAGGACCTTAAGAAGCAAATAAGAGAAGTGGAGGAAAAATTGGGAAGAGAAATGAGAATGATGCAAGAAAATTATAAAATGAGAGTCAACAGCCTGACGGAGGAAAATACCACCTTAAAAAATAGACTAACTCAGATGGCAAAAGAGGCTCAAAAAGGCAATGAGGAGAAGAATTCCTTAGAAAGCCAAATTTGCCAGATGGAAAAAGAATCTCAAAAGCTCAATGAGGAGAATCATTCCTTCAAAATTAGATTGGAGCAAGTGGAAGATAGTGACTTTATGAGAAATCAAGATGCTGTTAACAGATCTAAACAAATGAAAGAATAGAAGTCAATGTGACATATCTCATTGGGAAAACCACTGATCTGGAAAATAGATCCAGGAGAGATAATTTAAATATTATTGGACTACCTGAAAGCCATGATCAAAGAAAGAACCTAGAAATCATCCTCCAAGAAATTCTCGAGGAAAACGGCCCTGATGTTTTAGAACCAGAGGGCAAAATAGAGGTTGAAAGAATCCACCAATCACCTCCTGAAAAAGATCCCAAAAAGAAAACTCCTACGAATATAACAGCCAGGTTCCAGAATTCCCCAATCAAGGAGAGAATATTACAAGCAGCCAGGAAGGAACAATTTGAATATTGTGAAAACACAGTAAGATAACTCAGGATCTGGCAGCTTCCACCCTGAGGTATCGAAGGGCTTGGAATATGATATTCCAGATGTCAAAGGAGCTGGGATTAAAACCAAGAACCACCTACCCAGCAAAACTAAGTATCATGTTTCAGGGGAAAATATGGTCATTCAGTGAATTAGAGGACTTTCAAGTATTCTTTTTTTTTTTTTTTT